>NC_136998.1:31184996-31369996 GCF_032717465.1 Coenobita brevimanus
CTAGGAATAACTCTTGTCTCAGAAAGTTTAAGTACAACGACTTTAATTTGTCAGGACGAGAAATATTACCCTTACTCAATATTGACTAACACCGAACGAATTTACTCAGCTTAATTACACTTACCACGTCGACCTTTAATCGTTGATTTGCCCACGTATCTCACTGTAGGGATATATACTTCCTGTTTCACTGATACAGTGTTTTGGTGTCAACACACATATGTTTGTTGCAAAGATATCTACAGTCATATTGAAGGAGTAACTGTAGGAACATCAAAGAGTCCTAGACACATATGTGTGTGATGACCCTTAAGTGTGGGTCTCTTCCTGCATCACGCAGTCGTGATAAGGGGGCAGACTACGGTTAAGTTTGCTATTTCTTCTGTCTGAGACCTTTTTTTTTTTTTTTTTTTTTTTTTTTTTTTTTCTACCGAAGAATGCTTTGAACCCGATAGTTAAGTCAAGGTTACAGTGTACAGTCTCTCTCAGGACTGACATTATAGACAACTAATATGCTCTTTCATGTAAATCCTACATGGCATGGTGTCATACAAAATGACCCTAAGCACCCTCACTGAAAATTTGGTAGTACTTGTACCTGGATTCACACACACACACACACACACACACACACACACATATATATATATATATATATATATATATATATATATATATATATATATATATATATATATATATATATATATGTGTGTGTGTGTGTGTGTGTGTGTGTATGTGTGTGTGAATGAGAGAGAGAGAGAGAGAGAGAGAGAGAGAGAGAGACTATTCAACATGTAAAATACCCCAAACACTCTGTCTTCCTCCCCATCCCCCACCCTCTCTCCTCAAGTATGTCTTCCTTTCCCCTCGCCTTAGCCACAACCAATGGTCATTCACTTCAACTTCCACCTGTTGTTAGAAATATTCTCTTGCCTGTCATAGTAGTCCACCAATGATCGTGGCATCAAGTGGAACAGCTTTGTATGATAGAGGCCTGTCGCTTGATGTGGAGGGAATAAGTCAGGATGATAATACCGATGACGATACAGTTGGTGATGATAACAAAGATGATGATGATGATGATGATGACGATAAAGATTATGCTGCTGCTGCTCGTGATGGTGGTGGTGGTGGTGATGATGATGATGATGATGATGATAATATGATAAAGATTATGCTGCTGAAGCTTGTGGTGGTGGTGATGATGATAATGATGATGATTTACGATACACAGGAGTAAATATCATGTCAGTCAAAATAAAGAACTTTATCCATAGCATCGAAAGCGTAATCAGCCATTATCTTGCCTGAGTAAGTGAGTGGCTGGGTGCGTGACGGGGCCGTGGTGATTGCCCTGCGCGCCGTCTGGGGTCCTGTGTCTTGCCGCCTTAGTAATCCTGTAGTCTGGTCCACTCCAAGGTCCAGGCGCGACCTTGGCATAATAGGCTACCCAGTCCCTTCCTCACACAGTTGTTGATATTTTAGTTTTTTTTGGCATAAGGACTAGATATATGACGGTGAGGTGTATGGAAGGAGATGATAAAGGAAACTGAGAGAGGGGTGGAGGGAAAAGGGATGGGAGGACATGAGAAAGAGACCGTGAATGGAGGGTGGTGAGATAGTGGGGTGATGTGAGAGAGGGGTCGTTACTGAGTAGGGATATAAATACCTTGACGTCCTTTTTTAAAATCTGCCATTACAGAATGCATTGCCAGTCAGTGGATGAACAAAAAGACAAATTAAGAAGATTCTCTCTCTCTCTCTCTCTCTCTCTCTCTCTCTCTCTCTCTCTCGAAGGAAGGAAGGAGGAGGAAAAGGTGCTGAGTAATGCTTGATTGTAAGTACGAGGTCGGTATCGCATCGCACGTGGTCGAGAGAGAGAGAGAGAGAGAGAGAGAGAGAGAGAGAGAGAGAGGCTGTTCTTTAAATGATACGCCCATGACACGCCACTCGAAGATTCTCTCTCTCTCTCTCTCTCTCTCCCTGCGTCCCTCCCTCCCTCCTTGACAGCCATTTAACTCCTACAGTTTTCTTTCCTACTTTCATTCTCTCCTCTACCCTCTTTTCTTCTCTCACATAGTCCCATCCCTCTTCCACCTCTCATCCTCTTTCCTTCTGTCGCTCCCATCCTCCCTTCCCTTCTCTCCCTCCCCTCCTCCCCTCCCCTACCTTTCCTCCTCTCTCTCTCATCTCTGTCTCCCTCTGTCCTTCCTCCCTTTTCTTTTTCTCCCTCCCCCTCCTCCCCTTTCCCACTCCCCTTGCCTTTCCCCCTACCTCCCATATCTTGCTCTCTCCCGTCTCATCTTTCCTCATTTCTTCCTTCATGCCTTCCCCACCTTCCTCCTTCCTTATCCCTCCCTCCTCCCCCCCCTTCCCCGTGTAACCTTCCTCTTCTCACTGCACTCCTCTCCTTATCTCCCCTCCTTCCTAATAACACCTCCTCATTACCCCTTCTCCCTCGCCTCATTCCTCTTTCTCCCCACCCCTTCAATTTCTCCCCATTCCCATTTCTCATCATCCCTTCAGTTTCTTCCCACTTCTGTTTCTGCCCACCCCGTAAGAGAACAGCATATCTTCCTTGCTCAAATTGTAAATACCGTATTCAGGGCTCAAATAATTAACCCCTTCATTTTGCTGACGTATTCGTGTTTACCGGTATATTTTATTATTGCATCTACCAGACGATTTTTTTTTTTTTTTCGAAGTCGAGGAGTTGCAAACAGACCTCATTTACCCCTTCACTACTAGCTGTCTGTCCGTAGATGAAATTTATCTGATTTCACCAAGAATAAAATATAAAGGTACGGCATGGGCTTGAAGGTGTGGAGTTAAAGCTAGCATTGCATTCATCGCCTCGGCTCCTAAGATACCTCCAGACGACACCTGAGATTGGCTGTTACGGTTTTTAGGACATAATGATTTTACAAGTTCATTTCGCTAGAGCACATGTGTTTCGTACAATGTTTTTGCAAATTATGGTCGACCAAGGAATTTTCAGTCACTGGTGCACATTGCATAAACATACGAGTACTGGGGTATATGAAATAGACTGTGAATTTCCCATTTTCTCTGGGTATGTATGGAATCCGTGCTGAAAAAAGCCTTTGTACTGTCTGTAGAATATCGTAGTGGGAGAATCAAGATGGACAACGCATGATTTTCCTTCCGATTCTTTTTATACTTATCAGCACCTTATTACAGGAAGTCAAGTGTCCTTTTACGCTTAGTGTGGTAATGCCTCCCCTCCCCACTCCACCCCAGCAGGGCAGAGGGCGGTTGTACGGGACCCACGCACTTTTATCGTGCTGTTTTCATCCACTACTTCCACCCCGCCCCACTATACCCCCTCCTCCCTCTCCCCCACTATCCCCCCCTGCACTCCACTACTTCCTTCCCCTCTCCTCCACTCCTGTCCCTCTCCACTCCACTATCCTTCCTTCTGCACCCCCCCTCCATCCGCCCCTCCTTCCCTCCCTATCCACTGCTCCATCCACCCTTCCAACCCCTCCTCTTCACTGCCGCCATCCCTCCTTCCCCAACACTTCACTTTCACCTTCACCTCACCATCCCTTCTTCCCTCCTTGAGCACCCCTCCATCCAATATATATATATATATATATATATATATATATATATATATATATATATATATATTTATTTATTTATTTATTTATTCACAAATTAAGTAGGAAGAGAGACAAGATACGGAACAGTGAGGAAGGCCAGTGGAAAAAAATAGTGTTAAAGTATAGCTGTATGGTGTAGGGTATTTGTTTTTTCTTTTATTTTTATTTATTTTAAGTTAAGGTGATCGGTTTGTTTCTGTGGCACCTTGTTTTTATACCCCCGTGAGCTATGTGTGTGTGTGTGTGTGTGTGTGTGTGTGTGTGTGTGTTATTAGGCGATACATCCGTGTATTTCCTCATTCTGCCTCCTTCCCCTCATCCGTCCATCCCCTTTCCTTTCCCCTCTACCTTCTCCCCTGTCAATACACCCCCTTTCTCTACCCCTCCCTGCCTTCCCCTCTTCCATCGTCACCTCCACCTTCCCTGCTTGCCTATCCCCTTGCCTCTTCCACAGTCACCCCCGCCCCCTTCCTCCCACCTCTTCCACCATCACCCCTCGCCTCTTCCCATCCCTTCTGCCTCCATTACCCCCTACTTTCCCCCCTCTTCCCTTTTCCCCCAGCCCATCTCTCCCCCTCTTCCTTCATCCCTTCACCCCCTCCCTTCCCTTCTTCACCATCACCCCATCCCCATATCCTCACTCCCCTTCCCCAGTTCCTCCCTCCCCATAACCCACTGCCCACCCATCCCCCACCTCTTGAGTATCCCCCCCCCCTACTTGCCACCAGTCTCTCACCCCTTTCCCATACCCCCTGCCCGCCAGTTCCTCACTTCTTCCTCACCCTCACGCCCACTGCTTCCCTACCCTCTTCCTCGTCACCCCCACCTACCCCTCCCCCTGACCACCAGTCCCCACCTTCTTTCACCCCTCCTCCCGAAGTTACAGATTCGGGCATATCCAGTATTAACCAGAGCAGCTCCCCCCCCCCCTCCTCAGCCAATCTACCCCTTAACCAGTTCACATTAAGCACGTGTTTGGACTGTTGTTGTTTCTTGTTTTTATTCAGCGTGAGAGAGACTTTTGGAGCTGGTGGTGTTAGACAGAGCTTTGTTCAACCCCTTCAGAGGCCATTGGTAGCTTATTTAAATCGTCTGGTGGCGGCAGGAATAAAGCTGAAAATACAACATCAGACTGTAAGGGTTAAATCTTCGTTGACATAGAATAAGTATTAAAAGATGCTTCAATAAATCCCGCTTCAGATCTCAAAGTGTGCATGCTTACTGCTTATTAATTTAATGGACAGGTCTTACAAATTAATCTTTCTCGCAGTTGGCGGATGACACTACCACACTGCAACAATGGTATGTGGATAGCGTTACTTTATTTTATCGTTTGCCATAGTGCAGAACAGTTTTTTCCATTCATCTTGTCCTTGGAAATTTCTCATAGCTTCTCTGTACTTATCATGGTGTTTTCTGTAATGCATGGTGCTCCTTCTCACCTTCCACTGCCTGCTTTGGTTGGGAGAATTTTTGGGGAAGGGAGTTTTCTTGCTTTGGTAGACTTGTCCGTCCTAGATGCATGCATTAAAGGATATCAGAATCATGGTTCATCCTGCGGCAAATGTGACGTGATAGTGTGTTTCACGTAGAGGGACTGGTGGGCCTCAGGGAAAAGATTGTCAGCTCCTCGGAAAGTGAGTCTGCAGTTTGTTGTGAAGCTTCTGTTTGTTGTCATTGTACATCCCACTTCAGTCACCCCCCCAACACACTTCTCTCCAACCATGTCCTCTTCCCTCTTTTTCTCGGTGGGATGGTAAGGACTGTGTGGTATGTACTGTACAGTCCCTTGCAATTCCCCCCTTACAAGCGCCTTTAGATTTCGAACAATATTTTTAAACCTGGAAATTTTAATCAGGATAGTAATTTCTTAGGTACCTAGATTCCATAATACGTCTGCTGCGAGGAGGTCCGTGCACTCGAATATAAACACAAACACTTCTGTCACGTTGCTCAAAACATAAACCCTTCATGTAGATGCGGAGATAAAGAGGGAAATTTGATTGTGTAATATTATGCCACCCCCTTAATCCATTCATAACCTCCTGCCTGTCTCTCTGTGATGGTTAGGCCTGTGTGGTGTGTGTACATTATGTAACACTTGCACTCTCTCTCTCTTTCTCTCTCTCTCTCTCTCTCTGGGTCAGTGCCACCCCCCTCCCTACCGGATGGCCCTGCGCACTGCCCCCTACCCAGTGTGCTGGAGGGGAAGGGGTGTTGCGTTGCATAATATTGAACTGCGCATTCCATCAGTCACGTGGAATGAACAGTGGTGATGAGAGAGACGTATGGGTTATACTTTAACTGAGAATGTGAAGGCGTAGATGACTCCCTTCCAGTTTGTGAGGATAATTTGTAAAGCATATGATGATAATTGGACATATCTAACCTTTTTATGTTACAGCTGACTGCACTTTCTCACAACCACATCCATCATTTTAAAAAGAGACGGGGAGGGGGCATGACACCTAGCGGAATTCCACAAGTTTGAATTCATGCTGGCTCATTACCACATTCCTCAAAATTCTGTAGAAAATACGAGTAATTCCCGAAACGATTCTCAGATCACATTTATTTGAGATATCTGTTGCGTATGTTTTGGAAAATAATATTGTTCTTTTGTTATAGGTTATCATTGGACTACTGAAAATAGGGGTTGTTTATGCTTCTCCCCCCTCCCCCCTCAAATCCGTGTCTGCTCTGTGATGTGGGATGCAGGCTGATTATATTTAGTAATTTCAGGTGTTCACGTAAATGACCCAGAAATCAGGGGTTTGTTTATACTTTCGCGCACTCAGTTTTAATAATAAGAGCATAAAGTATATCAGGGGGAAGGGGTAGGATTAGTACGATATCATCTCTACCACGAGGACACTATTCTCGTTTACCCTTTGACTCCAGATGGCTTCATACTTAATTCTTGCTCTCCAGACGATTTCATTCAGCTTTGGGATAGACTTGATGAGCTGTGGGGTTCGATAATCCTCCATAGATTCCTTCACTAACAGGGGACCCTCATAAGCTGAATAAAATCGTCCCTCTTCACTGCTAGGACGATTTTTTTGCTTTTCTGGCTATCACAAGTTGCATATTGGTGAGGAAAGACATCCCAAACTGAAGAATATCCTGGTGACGTAATTCTTTGCTCATTCTTGCCGCCATCAGACGATTTATTTACAGCTCAGGATCAGAAAGAGAGAGAGAGAGAGAGAGAGAGAGGCCATCGCGTTAAAGAGGTTACTGGAGACTTTTGAATGCGTATGTCGTGCTACTGCGTATGTTACTGGGAAAGAGTAATATGCGTATGTCGAGGGCAGGGGTCTTGGTACGTATGTATGGATGATGCGTATGTCGGGAGATAGGGAAGGTAATGTAGAGGCGTGTGTGTGTGCGTGTGTGATTTATACGATTCTTAGCGGCTGACACATTGCTTTTTTTTTTTTTTTTTAAATTTTACTGAGGAAATCTTACAGACCGACCGAGTTAACCTCTTCACTCCGATTACGTTTTATTTTTTATTTTTATGTAGCTTCTATTAACCCATTTTCCAAGCTATTTGACTCTCCTAACCTGAATAAATCGTTTAATTATAGTAGGAAAACACACACACACACACACACACACACACACACACACACACACACACACACACCGCTCGCTGGTGCAGTGGTAACGTTCTCGCTTGCCATCTGGTAGACGGGAGTTCGCACCTCGCTCAGGTTGCGAAAAGTTTCACTGACGAAGTGGGTGGGTACTGTCCCCCTTGAGCAAGGGGACGGGTGTGTGGGTGTGTGAAGGTCACCGCCTTGCCCTTAGATCGGACTATATGAGCTCTCAGCTCCCTTCCGGGAGGGTAAAATGCTGACGATCACGACCATCAAGTGATCCTGACCGACCCGGTGAATTACACACACACACACATTGTCTCTCTCTCTCTCTCTCTCTTTTATCATTGCAGGAACAAAGCTTTTATCTTGTGTCGAGTATCGTTATCTCTAATCTCATGCCCTCGAAGAGATAATAAACAGTTTTCTACTTGGCTCGAGATTTCTTTAGCACCTTTTCTCAAGCGATTTATTTTTATGTATTAACTCCTTGATAACCTCATATCTGTTACTCACATCTTTAATAACGACCTAACTCTCTTCAGGATCGTAAACGGGGATATTAATAGTGTGCAGAACAAATCACTATGGAAGATTATGCTACGTAGTCTAAACACCAATGAAAATGCGACTTATCATGTTGTCTGTACTTCCCTGTTGAGCCTCCACAACCCTTTACTGTTGACCTATTGATCTTGTGTCCGTTCTGCGCAGGAATTTTTAGATCTGTTGATTGCTGTTCCTTTTATATTTTCTTATCATTATTATGGGTTACTAGTAGAAGGCTGGGGTTGGAAGATTACTATGCTTTAACGGCGCTACGGTTCGAATCCAAGTGATGGTCGGAGGTTTTTCCATAATACAAACGCTGTCATGGGTTTAGGGTGCTCTCCACAGGCTGAAATGATCTGGACTACGTAGCGTCATATCAAAGGGGGTAATGCTGGATTGGCGCTTATCAGTGTTGTTCTTGTTAATATTATTAATACCATCAATGTCACCCTAACTCTACTTTGCACTGAAACATGGGATAGGTGGTACCACTACTACAACTACTGCTGCTGCTGTCTCCTGTTTTCCACCGCAATCCCACTGGAGCGGGTAACCGCGAGCATGTATTAAAAAAACAATAATGGTATTTACAAAGGGTTAAGAAGACTACCTCAAGAGACTAGGTAGGCTGAAATTGGTCAGTAGTGGATTTTTGACTGCAAAAGATTTTTTTACAACTGCTCACCACGCCTGGGTTAAGAATAAATATGTTCTGCCACCGAGTAGTGTACTAAGGCCTGATAAAAGGTCTAGGACGACCCAGTAAAAGCAAGTATAACCGCCCTACATCATGGGTACAATGACAGGCTGTTTAAGAGAGCCAAAAAAACGAGCCCGACTTACACGCTAGGTAGGCTACACCCCTCTAGCGGCCAGGCGAGCCAACCCTCCCGACGGGGTTTGTTTACATTTTGAGGTCAGTTGTCCCACGCCCGAGGTTTATCAGCAGGACATGGCGCCCCAGCTCTTCCATCCATTCACCACATACATCACTACGCCATTCATACTAACTTGCATCATAGAACTCTATTTTCTACGTATAAACCCCATTTATCAGTGGGAAAGAGGGTTAGGAAGATGGATATTTGTTGTCATTCGTGAAATTAATATGATGTATGTTCGTGCTCCTGAGTAAAGCAAAAAGGATATGATGTAATATTTCACACTTCCATATATATATATATATATATATATATATATATATATATATATATATATATATATATATATCTGTCTGTCTGTCTATCTATCTATCTATCTACCGTATATACTGTATATATCGAAGCTACACGTGAAAGAAAAAAAAAAGAATTGATGATGCCATAACAAAGATTAATTTTCCTCAGTAAGATGGTTTACTAATTATTTTATAATTTTTGCCATCAGCAATCTCATTCAGCTTAGAAGGGACATATCGTAATGAAGAGGTCAGAAATACTCCATTAACAAGTACGTTAACGTATTTACCTCCGCCAGCGAAGTTGGACGGTGGGCATATTCACCCGTATGTGTGTTTGTCAATATGTGTACAATATGTCAAAAAGATGCCATCGGATTTCATTTAAATCTGGTCGATAGGTGGGCAGTTAGTCCAGCAAGACAGAGAGAGAGAGAGAGAGCACAGATCTAGGACCTCAACGAGGTGATCAGTTCTTAAAATTAACTCCCTCTCTGGCCGTATCTATCAGAAATTGTGTCTCATGTATCATCTCCCTGAAATCCACACTTTCATTTGTTCTCTCTCTCTCTCTCTGAATTTTAAACTTTTATAAACCATTCTGTCTTACGTCTAACTATAAAAATTTTTGTTTCATGTCTTTCTTTAATATTCTCTTTATCTCTCATATAAAAATATCTTAAAATACACTTCCAGTTGCCCACGTTATTCTAGGTAAAATATATCTTTCACATCTATCTCTAAAACCTTCTCTTTTATATCACTCCTCGCTTTAATTTTCTCATTTTATCACACATAGACCTTACATCTAAATTCTTTCTCTACCTCACTCGTATCTCTTAACACCGTCACGCTTATCTTTAATATTTCACTATCTCACTCATGTTCCTGTAAGTTCAAATGATCTCTCTGCCTCATTCCTCTCTCCAGCACCTTTTATTTCACACCTCTCTTTAACTTTCTCACTTTTTCACCCACCCTCCTTCCCCTGCTCCCCTCATCTGTATGTTGGGAGGGTTAATTCTGTATATATGGGACAAGACAGGGTGCTGGTCTCTCTCTCTCTCTCTCTCTTTCTGTCTCTGTCTCTCTCTCTCTCCACGCACCCATCATGTGACCAGTACAGTGCTATATATGGCTAGACACTTTTTTCATTGAGTCCCATATAGTTTATTTATTTGGGTTATTTTGGGAGCATTGTTTAGTTTTTCTTTGTTATTATTATTATTATTATTATTATTATTATTATTATTATTATTTTATTGCCACCATCACCACCACTACCACTGCTTCTTTCATTTCTACTACTACTAATACTACTACTACTACTACTACTACTACTACCATTTTGTACTCCTTCTACCACTATTATTATTATTATTATTAATATTATTATTATTATTATTACTTATGGTAGGCTGTAGGGGCCAATATCCACTCACTCGATGCAGTGGTGCCTTCAGGTGGTTCTACATTGAGTGATAAGCCGTGTTTTCCTGTAACCTAGGAAACCATTTATTACGCTGGGTGGTGTCCATGTAACTAAGCGAACGCCTGGTAGTCTAGTGGATTAAGTCGCTCTATCTAAAATGAGAGAGAGAGAGAGAGAGAGAGAGAGAGAGAGAGAGAGAGAGAGGATATTGTTCACATGATGCCACGTAGGGAAGAGGGACTGGTCACTTTTGCATTAAATCTCTAGTCTTAATGACCTTTTTCCTTGGGCCTGTAGGGTGTCCTGATTTCAGATGTAGTATAGGGTTGGATGGCGGAGGGATGGATTATTGTTATTGTCTGTCTGTCTATTTATCTGTCTATCGATCATCTGTCTGTCTGTCTGGCTGTCTCACTATCTATCTATGTGTGTTGGTCTGTCCATCTGTCTGTCCATCTTTGTCTGCCTAGTTTTGTTTATAGGCATGTATGTATGTATGTATATAGATGGATGGATGAATGGATGGATGAATGGACGGATGGATGTACCCTTTCCCTCTACTTTTCCACCCTGTCTTTCCCTCTTTCATTCTCTCTGTTCCCTCCGCTCCATTCTGCTATTTTTTCCACCCCTCATGTCCCCTTCTTCCCCTCGTCTTTCGCCTCCCTCCCCTATTCTGTAAATATTCTCCCTTGTTATCTTCATGTTTAATTCTCCCTTTCTCGTCTCCCTTCCCCTTTCTCTGTTTTTCGCCTCCCTTTTCCCATCCATTTTCTTCCACACTTTCTTTTTTTTCACTGTTACTTCTTTCTCTTTACGTTTCTCTCCTTTCTCCTCTTTTCTAATCTTCCTCTGCTCTTCGGCCGCCATTCTTTTTACCTCCACCATTAAAGAGAGAGAGGGAAAGAGAGAGAGAGAGAGAGAGAGAGAGAGAGAGAGAGAGAGAAAGGGGGGAGGAAAATTTCAAAGCAAACAAAAAATGAAAATTGTTGTATACCATATTAATCTTTATGAGGGAAAAATAACTCTTAACTCGCACTGTTGAAAAGTATAAAAGCCAAGTTCAGTTTTAACACAACTTTGATTTGCATGAGAGTGTCACCAAAACAAATAATCAGCTGGTCATTTGTTTACATTCTTGACTCCTATCACGCCGTATTAATCCTATCTTCCCTAGGACTTTGGGTCGTATTGTAAGTGGCTTAGATTTCGAAACACCTCTTCCATGACGACTTATTCTGTCTGTTTTACCTCTGTATCCTCTATGTTAATGATTCAAACTATGTGGATTTTAAAGACGATGTAAACAGCATAAAAAAGAGTGGGAAGTTCTAATATGCCACACAGATATCTTCCTGTGGTACTTAGGATATGACCTAGTGTAATCTGGCGTCCATTGAACTGTGTATGTACTGGGATAGGCAAGAGTTCGTCGACGCTTCTCTTGCGGGTGTGGCAATGGAAGGTGTTACAGGAATTATGTTTATGTTATATGAAGTACACAACAAGAGAGTATGAGACGGAATGATACTGTGGTCTGGGAAGAGATATGAATATTGAAATCAGGAGACAATGCACACACAGGACTGTAGGCTAACTTTTCCTCAGTGTTATTCAGTACCTCACCACGTCAAGCTATAAATCACGCGGGCAGCCGACAAGCCGTGTCTGTTTTCAGTATGGAGAAGTCAGGATCACTCAAGAGCTGTCAGAAGGCTATGAGGGCAACCATGTGTAATCTTGAGCAATTGTGAATATCATCTGGACACTCCACGCTTGCGATAAAGGGTTTCCACTCGAGACACAAGTGTGTTATCAGTCTTTCCCCGCGATAACCTCTGTGGACTGGATGACATGAAAGCAATGAATCTCTTGTTGTTGTTGGTGGTGATGTTGTTACTACTACTACTACTACAACTACTACTACTACTACTATTATTATTATTATTATTATTATTATTATTATTATTACTATTATTATACTGACATTAGCAACTTCAGTCGGGGATTAGATGCTAGATACGCATGCCAGGGACTTTTAGATACTAGTATTGTATCCTAGTTAATCACATTGTAAGGAAAATATTATACACACACACACACACACACACACACACACACACACACACACACACACACACGTTCTTTTATTTGACTGGAAACGCACGCCAGTCACTTTATAGCCATTACCTCTAATATAATTCAGCCGTTTAGGTAAAATATTGAAGAGTTTTCGTAATATCTTTTACTATAAATAAATTCCTTTCTCCCTATTCACTTTCATCATCCTATCCTCTTCCCTCTTCTCCCCTTTTCCATCTCTCTCTCTCTCTCTCTCTCTCTCTCTCTCTCTCTCTCTCTCTCAACCCTAATCCTAGTCGCTCCCTCCATCCTTCCCCCTCCCTCCCTCCCCTCATCACCCATGCTTCCAGCCCCACAACCTGACGCAACACCTCACTCCCGTTGCTTTTGAACTTTCCATTGAACTTGCACTGAACTGAGGACCCCCCCCCCTGTGCGCACACCCAGACCCTCACTCCAGATATAGTAACGTCCTTCCATCCTTTTCACACTTGGATGCTCATTTCTTATCCAGAACGTATTTATCTTCATATATTTGCCACATTTAGATTATTTATTTGGCTTTGGGGAGACTTGTGGAACTGGGGAGGTTATATACAGTGACCCGAGAGAGTTTTTAGAAATTTTACGTTATTCTGAAACTAGTTATAAGTAAAAAAATGATGGCTAAGAGTATTTTCAATTTTGGTCAACTTTTTAACTGTTTTGGAGCCACAATTACTGATATCTTTGTGGGTTAATTATGAGGGAAGACATTTTCGCCCCGATCATCAGTAAATTTGCCTCCATAATGGCAAAGAAATGAATTAATGTTGGTATTATATTATTTTTTGTTTTGTTACGCAGAACTGATCCAAGAATAACCAGTCGAAATTCCTGTAAAAATATCTCATAGGGCTTCCTGTAACGCCTCGTGTATCCCTCCACTATAGCCTACGAGGTTTTCAGAGAGTTGAATGAAACCGTCTGAAAGCATTTAAAATATGCTGAAAATATCCGTCATCGGATTGAAGGGGTTAATTTAGCTTCACTTATGCTGTGTACGTTTTTATTCATTCTGGTATTCGTTCATTTATCCATTCATTCGTTCATAAATTCTTCATGAGCCAGTGAATTCTGATTTTTAATCGTTCCGTAATTATAGTGTTAATATAAAGAGAGTTAAAGTGGAAAGTATTTAGAGAGGTATTTGTATTCTCGTGTAATGAACTGATGCAGGATGATGATGACGATGATGATGATGATGATGATGATGACCCTTACACACACACACACACACACACACACACACACACACACACACACACACACCTTCTATTGCATCATGCTGTGGCTGGCTGACTGCATGACGGCCTGCGCACAGTACAAAAGCCATACACAGATCAATGACAGCTGAGCATCGCATGACGTTGGTTGATTCTCCTAGTTCACTGTTGGATCAATACATTTTTTCTTCTCTTCATCTTCACCTGTTTTTCCTCCTCTTTCCTTCCTCTTTATCAGTTTCTCCTCCTCTTCTCTTCATTCTCATGTTTTTCTTCGCTTGTCTTCCTGTTTAGTGTTTTTCCTCCTCTTATTTTTATCTGTTTTTCCTCCTCATGTTTTCCTCTTTTTTTGTTTTTCATCCTCATCTTTTCTTTATATCCTTCCTACGATATTTTCCTCTTCTTCTTTTCTTGTATTTCAGTTTTCTTCCCCTTCTATTTCTTTTTATCCATTTTTCCATCTTTTCCTCCCTCGCCCTTTTCTGTTGTTGTACTTCATTCATCTTTTTCTCCTCCTTCTCTTCCTCCTATGTTTGTTTTTCTTTTTCGCATCCATATTATTTCTTCATCTTCTTTTCCCCGAGTTCCTCCTCCTCCTCCTCCTTCATCAGAAAAGCATAAAACAAAACAAACGGCCAACGGAGACTATCGTACGATGATGGAGACAGGACATTACCGACCAAGTTAATGTTTACTTTTCCTGTTGGCACATCTCTCACTCGTTGACCTTTGAGTATTCCTTATAGTGATTTATTTTTCGTATTACGTCTTGATATTCTCTCTATACCATCTTTATATATTTTTTCCCAACACACTTTGTTTCACTAAAAAAGAGGTGTAATCAAAATGGTGAGGAAGAGTTGCACCGAAGCCTCCCATACGAAGCTAATTATAAACACAGCCTAAATATCTTGCTTTAGTTCTTTCACCTTGACTTGGCCTAGAATTTCATCCCTTTGCAGCTTATTCCACGTAGGCCAGTGGCAGAAAAGGCAATGCTACGGCCCGACATCCTTTCCTAAGCACATCTTCGTGACAAGCATCATATTCTAGTGTTTATGGTTACGACTGTGCACTCATGTTGGATAGACGGCAATTTTAGGCCAAGTTAAAATGAAAAGAATGTAGTGTAGCGTAGATGAGGGAGAGTGGCATACTGTAGGAGCAGAAACAGACATAGCTGGTGTTTTTGGTTGTCGCTATTGGCAGGATTTGGTGTCTGGTAATATAGACTGATAGATTGATAGATAGGTAAGCAGATAAATACGTAGTTAAATATTTTTACAGTAGATAAAGGTAGGTATTTGGATACGATTAGATAGGTATGGACAGGCGGACAGATAGGTGGGGAGAGAGAGAGAGAGAGAGAGAGAGAGAGAGAGAGAGAGAGAGAGAGAGAGAGAGAGAGAGAATAGACACAGGAATAAACACAATCATGTGACACGGTTTCCTACAAGAGGGAGCTACTGAACTTAACGAAGGCAAAACACTGGGTAGGGTATATTGGGTGAGAGGTGGGCGTAATGGCTCTGACACTTGTAGGGGCAGACACACGAATATACAGCAGTGATCATTAGTTCCTTTGCATTGTCTCGAAACGTAGACAGACTGACAGAGAAAAAGCTACGGGAAGAGATCATAGACACCAGCTCAGCACCATTAATCATACCCAGAGGTGAATGCGTCTGATTGTAGGAAGACTTGAAGTATATATAATTTTTAACTTCAAGATGTACAAGGAAGGGAAAGCGCAGAAACTTCCCACGTCTCTCGTTCTCCCTGCAAATCAAAATGTGACTTACGAGGGGGAACTGGCAGTAAGTCTGTTTGTGAATCCAGGAGACGAATGATGCAATACGTAGCAGCGCGGGACTCACCCAGGCCTGCCAACCACAACACTCTCTGGAGGCCGAAGCTACCTAGGAACGGCCGACCCTTTTTCTTTTATTTAGCCTACACAAGAATCCGCTTTTAACATACCATAATGTCAGTCGTTTTCTTACCATTAATATTAAACCTTAGGCTGTTATCCCCAAAATTCTTCAGTTCAGGACGCTTCATTGATGGCAGCGTTATTTTCCCACTGACGGAGTGTCTGGGAGAACTTGCGTCAGCCGACGCAAATTCCTGGAAAGAATTTCCTCGGGTAGACTGTCAATATAATGAGAGGAGCCGGATTAATGACCAGGAAAACTTTGCATTTCTTGCTTATAGTCAACCTTACACCAGATCATTTTGTTCATCCGAGTAATATGATACTCTATCAGATCAGGTCGATTGAGGTAGTAAGTATACGGTATATATTTTTAGTAGGGTGGAACACTAATATGCTGCAAAGTATCTTATGTATTTCATTTATAAGTTTTAAACGTAACTAATATCAGAAAACAACCGAGGGAGTAATTTTCTTTATTCGTGCCACCGGAATCCGTCTGGTAGGCAGTTTCGTTTTCGTTTTTAAAGGCTCCAACATGCTTGCATGTGTCGGCCTTGGTCACCTAATGGCGGCTCTCCATGCTGCACGATCCATTGCAGCCTCCCTGTTCAGTCCCTTAACCCTAAGGTCACACTTAATGACCTCGTCCCATGTCTTTCTCGGTCTACCCCTCATAACCCCACCCCCAATATTAACACTTCTCACCTTCCTCACCCAACTATCATCCCCCATCCTCTCCACATGTCCAAACCACCTCAATCTACCTCTCCTCATCACAACACCAATACACTCCAGTCCCATCCTACCTCTCAACTCTTCCATTGTAAACCCAGCCCCTCCAGGCCTTGGACGCAGGGACGCACTGCACATCCACCTAATCATTGTCATTTCTGTACGTCTGAGCCGGCGAATGTCTTCCTCCTTCACTGCCCAGGTCTCACTGCCATACAGCATTACACTCCTAACACACGCTGCATACAAAGACCCCTTAGCACGTAGGGAGAGCCCCCTCAATGTCAGGAGAGGCAAGAGCTCCCTGAACTTCTTCCAACCACTTCTCACCCTAGCCACAGAGCTAGCTCCAGCCCCACCTCCAGCACACAACATGTCTCCTAAATAACAAAACTCTTCCACACACTCAAGAGATTCACCAGCAAGTTCAATTCTTTCACGTCTGACGATCTCCACCTGCTCACCCCGGCACGCCGTACACATAAAATCAGCATTATCTCGCAGTCTACCTCTGATACCACTACATCTCTTATGCACCCATTTATCACACACACCGCACAAGATGGATATAAAAAATAGAAAACGCTGTCAGAGTTTGAAATGTTTGAAAATTTGCTGCAGAAAGTTCATGTGTGTGTGTGTGAGAGAGAGAGAGAGAGAGAGAGAGAGAGAGAGAGAGAGTAAACGTTAACTCAAAAGACGATCATCATATTTCACCATAACACCGCATGTATTTGGTGACAAGGCAGACAGAAATACCCCTCCGAGCCACCTACCCAGCGCCACAACCTGACCCTGATTTAACACAACTACTCTTAACTGTGTCAGGATCTATTTTTTTTCCTCCTACCCACACGGAGCTTAGGCTTACTGGAGAGAGAGAGAGAGAGAGAGAGAGAGAGAGAGGGGGGGAACTCAATATTTACTAATGCATATAAATCACAGAAGAAAATAAGCCATTATAAGATGAATGTATTATTTCGAAATAGGGTGATCCTTATATATGAGGAAAATAGGTGACTGTTAGTGAGTTTGTGGGTATATGTAGGGCTGTGTGTGTGTGTGTGTGTGTGTGTGTGTGTGTGTGTGTGTGTGTGTGTGTGTGACCCTGTGTGGCCACGCTGTGTCCACGTGGACTGGGCCTATACCACTGAACACACACACACACATACACACACACACACACACACACACACACACACACACACACACACATATATAAACACACACACACACACACACACACACACACACACACACACACACACACACACACACACACACACACATGCACAGAGTTGTTAGTGTTCCAAGTGTGCAAAATATTCGCCATTTCATTCATAATAACAGTATATAAACGTCATGTAACGAGAGAGAGAAAAAAAAAATTGTATGAATTTGTATGTATATATGTATGTATTTGTGTATGTGTATATGTGTGTATGTATGCAAACGTACACCCAAAACACGTCTCTCTGTCCATGTACCTGTCATTCTCCAGACATCACGTAACCTTGTATATCATGCAGTGTGGCCATTTTTAGATACTGCGCCACTACCTCAATTTACCTGTAACCCACTCTGTCTAGCTTCAATCGCTGCTTTTTATTGCATCCACTTCAATCCGCTTTCCATCAGGGGCAACACGAGGCAAAGTTAGTATAGTATTCCACTTTCAGTTTCACTCTTTGGACTTGACCGTCACTTTTCTCCCTTACGAAGCATTATAAGAGAATCGTTTATGGGCAGAGAGTAATATACCAAGCATCTGTCAACTTGGGAATGTCTTAAAGAATCATCAGTGGGCTGAGAAACATGCCAAGCCTCTCTCAGCCTAGTAGTATAAAGGAGAATCATCTATGGGCAGAGAAACATACCAAGCCTCAGTTAACTTAAAGATATCAGAGAAACAATTTTGCATGGGCACGGAAACATACAAAGCCCCTCTCAGCGTCAGCATATGAAAGAGGGGGTTGGGTAGGGAGACATAACAAGCCTCTCCCAGCCTAGGAATATCAAAGAAACATCTATGGGTAAAAAAGAAAACATACCAAGCATCTCTCATCTTAGAACTATTAACGAGAGGATCATCTATGTGCAGAGAAACATACCAAGCCTCTCCCAGTTCAGGAATATTAAGCACCAGTGGAAAATGAGTAGAAGCGGTGAAATATTAGACGAATTTCTGTCCCTGATTATAGACCCTGACCTTCCCCATCAGTCTTGCTCTGCTCTAAAAGGCATGTTTACTTTTCATTCATTAAGTCCTTCGCTGTATTGACGTGTTGTATATTTTGAACGTGCATTCTTCAGAGAGAGAGAGAGAGAGAGAGAGAGAGAGAGAGAGAGCGCATTATGGAGAAGGGTCGAGGTTTGCATCCAGCTTAAGTCACTGGGATATACACTATTTTATACATCGTACCTTATCATGCAGCCACACAACCAAATACTCGTGTACGGAGAGACAAATCCGCTATCCATATCTGATATTTATGCGACGGGCATCTAATATATATATATATATATATATATATATATATATATATATATATATATATATATATATATATATGCAGTTTTTAGGCCAATAAGATGGAGCCAAGATTTCGAGGGCTTGAATGATGTTTAGATGCTTGTGTTGTAATTTCACCAGGCATATTGAGCTTATCTCCTTGTGCTGTTTTTCTCTCCTTGTTTCTGGGCCTTACCTTGCCCTTTCATTATACGGGAGAAAAGGGAAGTCACTGTACACTCACATTCAGGAAACTAGTCTGAATGCACACACACACACACACACACACACACACACACACACACACACACACACACACACACACACACACACACACACACACACACACACACACACACACACAGTTTCACCGTATATATTTTCAGAGAACGCTACACGCAGAAATAATTTAAGTGCCTGCTAATAATGCCGTCCAGTGAATGAATGGAGTGTACTTTTACCCGTAGATTTATGTGTGTGTGTGTGTGTGTGTGTATGTGTGTGTGTGTGTGTGTGTGTGTGTGTGTGTGTGTGTGTGTGTGTGTGTGTGTGTGATGGGTAGGAAAGGAAGGGGTAATAGACGAGATAGACTTAAGGGATGGTTAGTTCTGATGTCCACTGTTTTAGCGAGTCCTTCATGTGTGCTGAATTGGTTTTTATGTCGTCAGGAGATGGGAAGGGTAAAAGGGAAAATACCTCTCTCTCTCTCTCTCTCTCTCTCTCTCTCTCTCTCTCTCTTAATTGAAAAGGTAAATATTTGAAGACTTCGAGCACTAGCACCTGTGTGTGTGTGTGTGTGTGTGTGTGAGAGAGAGAGAGAGAGAGAGAGAGAGAGAGAGAGAGAGAGAGAATCCCTACATGTATATGTAAGATTAATTCAGTGTCGTAACCATAATCAAATTTTCCGGAAACACCAAAGACAGTCCAAAGTCTTCCGGTGTCTCTTGTAACTTCCTTCAGAACAGAAATACAACTTAGGATAGAGAGCTGGTCGTAACTTCAATGTATTTTTACGAGAATACCAAGACAGATGGGGATAATTTGCAGTAGCCTCTCCTTTATCGAATGTAGTAGTAGTAATAGTAGTAGTAGTAGTAGTAACAGTAGGAGTAGTAGTAGCAGTAATAGTAGTAACAGCAGGCCCATCTAGACGTCCATATGATCTTGCACTGTTAAATCTTGAGTTACGACAAGGAAACTGCCCATATTTTTGTGTATTCTCATTGGTGTCTGGCTTAAGTCATGTGTGCCAGAATTGCGTGAGAAATACATGGATTCAGTGAGCCGCCTCGTGGGTCACTGCGCAGATCATTGGCACTGCTATTTCTCTCTCTCTCTCTCTCTTTCTTCCCCCTCCTCTCCCTTCACGGGGTCGACCTGAGTGGCCAGTTAGTACAGTATTACGTATCGCTCTTGCATTAAAAAAAACATGAAATTAATACGCTGTGTGCACGCATGAATTTCAGTTCGCAGAAAAATATAAAGGAACGTTTTAGATTACATTATAGATACGCCCTGTGCATTCTACAGAGCTACTTAAAAAACAGACGAAAAATTGTGAATGTTCCCGTTGGTTGGCGGGAAGAGGTGGGTTGCCTCTGAGGGTGGAGGGAGAGGCGGGTCGGGAGGGGCTGCGGGTCTATATAAGATGCGGCGCGGGGTTGCATGGCATTAGTGAGTTCTGAGCTGGCGTGGTGAGTGTGTGCTAAGGGAGATTCAGTGAGCATCAATGGCGACGAGAAGAAGAATGAAGATACTGGCGTTATTATTGGGCGCCTGTACCTCGACCGTATCTGGAGGTAGGTTATAGTGCTGTACACCAATCAAAAGTACACTCAGGGACAAAAGTTCGCCTGCTTTTCCACTCCGCCTTCTTAATATATGTACCTTTCCTCCCAGACTCATCATATGTCTCTCACTTCCCTCTCAGGCACATCATAGTTAAAGAGCATCGTCTGTGGGCAGAGAACATACCAAACCCCTCTCAACTTAGAATCAGCCACCAGAGTTCCTCCCAGACACATGATATCAAAGAGCGTCTATTACGGGCAGAAACACATAAGCCTCTCACGACTTAGGAAAGTTAGGCACCAGAGGAGATTGAGGAGTGGAAATTAAATATTAAGTGAACTTTTAACTCCGACTCTACAGTAAGGGGACCAACACTTCCAGTATTTCACCTTTTCTTCTTCTCACTTTCCACGCAAACATTTCCCAGCTAAGAGGGGCATGGTTTGTTTCTCTGCCCAGTTTCAATTTTTATAGGATAATTAGTAGAGTATGCACTGAGTGAGACTGACACTGTAGACGGGCTTGAGAGAACTCTCTCTCTCTCTCTCTCTCTCTCTCTCTCTCTCTATTTACAAAGTTGTCCTAATATTGCCACTTCATCATCTTGAATGCTGTGCTGTAACAATAGATTACTACCACTAGAATATTATGCCAGTCATAAAGAGGTACTATGGAAAGGATGAAGAGCCGCAGCATTGTCTTTTTCTGCCTCTGAGGTATGTGAAATATTCCACTGGACAATAGTCTGGGCCAAGTTAAGGTAAAAGAACTGTAATATTAGGCAGACTACATTCGTGACGGTAAACCAGCATGACATTGTACAGGTTTTTTTATTATACTGCCACGGGGTCACACCAGCACTAGGACGAACAGCTTATTCTTAATATACTACATATACTTAGAGGAATTGTCTTTTAGTGTCTTAGGAAGGTTTGTAGCACCTTTTCCTTGGCAGTTAACTCCACACATTACGCCTCAATATCCCCTCGTGCATTACTAATACAAACTGTCAGTAGTAAAGCGATATGAACAGCATACAATGGAATATGGTGCTAATCACAAATAATTGCAATGGAAAGGTTGTACAGTTGTGGTATTATCTTATTCTGCCTCTGAACTACGTGAAATAAGCTGAAAAAGGGTCTGGTTAGGGTCTGGTTAAACAACAAAAGCTCTCACAGTCTCCATGAACCATTGATTGTGTAGTTACTTCCAATAATCTCGACCCAGTATGCAAATATATCAGTGGCAGGAAGTCAAGAGTGGCTGGATATTGCAAGGCCAGATACTGCAGTGCCTCAACCCGTCTCATGTGACATCTAAACCACTAAGTCGCCCCCAACTCCAGCTTTATCCCTCAGACCTCGAGAGTTTTCCCGGATGCGCGTAATATCCTTTGGCTTTAACAGGAGATAAATAAGTTAGTAAGTTACCCCCCAAGATTTAGAGAGCGCAAGATTCCGTATGGCTTTGTAACACTTCTCTCTTAGCGATTTATTTAACATTAATCCTTTGCATTCTCTTGTATGTTGTTTATGTCATGTGCTACGAAGCCTCCTATGCCACTTCACGGATCTAGCTGAGTTATTGTTTATATTCTTTTTGCAGTGTGACGTCGGGATTTTTTTTTTTTTCACGGTTTTCCCCTTAGGCAGAGAAGAAAATTATTAAGAAATCGAACCAGTATACTCCTGCTTTGAGAGAGAGAGAGAGAGAGAGAGAGAGAGAGAGAGAGAGGGATGGGCCGATAAAATCTATTCGAGTCTTGACCACATTCCAAGAAGACTCAGATGTTTATAAAGACCACCATTCTCTCTCTCTCTCTCTCTCTCTCTCTCTCTCTCTCTCTCTCTCTCTCTCTCTCATCTCTTACACAGTGTATTCAACTTAGGGAAATCCTTTGGTAGTGGACAGAGAGGAAGCGACATGGTATCTCAAGGGCGAACTCTCTCTCTCTCTCTCTCTCTCTCTCTCTCTCTTTTCTTCTCTTCAGTGTCCTTTCTATATCTCATTCTCTTTTTCTATCTCCATCTGATATTCCTATTATTTCATGTATTACAGTCTTCCTTTACTTCATTTTTATACCATAGTGATATTCAACTTGTATATTGTATTCTGTAGGAAACGTTGATCTGTATGACCCTAATTTGTATTTTTTTTAAATATTTTCACTTCTGTGGTAAAATAAAAACTCACATTGGGTTATATCTGATCCTGTTTGCATTAGTACGGAATACGTGTATAACAGTTACTTATATATTCACGAAATGCACACACACACACACACACACACACACACACACACACACACACACACACACACACACACACACACACACACACACACACACACACACACACACAGTAACCGCAGCACAGTAAAAACGTCCCCCTGTCTCTCGTTTCAGTAATATGCCGTAACAATGAATTCTCGTGTGACCGTACCCGCTGCCTGCCCCGCTCCTGGGTGTGTGACGGAAGCCCGGACTGCAGTGACGGCACCGATGAAATGGTTAGTAATTCTGGCATTTCGTTTGCTAGAAAATTTTGCCATTGGAAGTAATTATACCCTTATCGTGAAGTCCAAACTTGGCCTGAAACTGTTGTATCTTCATAGTAAACACAAAATAATGCATCTATAATACATCCACTTAAACAGTACAGTGTGCGGGGCAGTGAATTCGTGAAATAGACTTTTGCAAATATTTTCCTTTTCCTTGTTCATATCACTCCTCTCTTCTCACCCTTCATCTCCTCTCCTCAGCCATCCAGTTGCCCTGAGAGACCGGGTGATGCTTTGGTTCGTCAATGCCGCGACTCTGAGTTCCGGTGCGGCAATGGCAACTGTATCCCCTTGAGGTGGACGTGCGATGGACAGGATGATTGCAGGGACAACACAGACGAAATCTTGCCCGAGTGTGGTGTGTATTATATAAGGCTCTTGTAGTCTGGACAAGATGTGATCAGTATACGTTAGGCTGTTGGGGGAGAGTGTGGTCAGTATAGGATTTGGTGGTAGGTGTCGGGTGGATTGAGGGCAGTCGCTAGAGTGGGGTGGAGTGAGGGAAGCGACTAGAATGGGGTGGAGTAAGAGGAAAGTGTCAAGTATGGAAAGGATTCAGGGAGAGATGGAATTTTGGAAAGGAGGGAAGGACAGTGCTTGAGTCACGATTCAGACGACAGTGCTTGAGTCACGATTCAGACAGCCTTCATTATATACCGAGGATGTGTTCCAGGACATATACTGAGAATTAACACAATCTGCTTTGTCTGCAGCCCGGTGTGGTGCCAACGAGTTCCAGTGTGTAAGTGACCATCAGTGCATCTCTGGTCTCTTCACTTGCAACGGTGTGGAGGACTGTGACGACGGATCTGATGAGGTGGGTATTAATGCATATGCCTTGTGTTTAACGGGCTTCATCCACTTTGAGTTTCACGAATGGAGGAAATTTAGGTTGAAGTTTAGTGCCTACTTTCCATATCGGTAGGTATAAATCTAACTTTACTTCTTCTGCCAGGTGGACTGCCGTGAGACCGTACCCCCTCTACCTCCCCATATGTTCCAGTGCGACAATGGACGACGCATTCCCAAACTGTGGGTCTGTGATGGGGAGGACGACTGCAAGGACGGCACGGACGAGAGGGTAAGCACACTACAGACAAGCCCTAACTTTCCTTAGAGTCTTTTATCAGGATTCTGTATACTACTTGTTCTCGGCATGTCACATTCGGTTATGCAGTTCTTTCAGTGGTTTCACGTTTATGCATCTTCTCAAAGGGTTTTCCATATCGACCAGTTTCCTAGGCTTGCAGGTACCATTAAAACACGCATCTCATCCCACCACAGCATTTTGTTAATCAGTGTCAGTCTTTAGCTTCATCAGCCGAAAATTTCAGTGGCATGGTTTCCATCCTCTTTGCTTGGGCTGAAAGTGTCAGATATAATTTCCTTTAAGCCTGTCAACCTGGAATCGTTTTTTTCTTTTTGTATTTTTGCTATTACCTAAAGATGTATTCACCGTAGGAGGGGTAGCTCAGATGGAAGGCGTTAGAAACGTTGTAGTCAGTTTTTCAGTGAAGAATTTTCTTTTGTTCCACTCAGAAATGCAACAATACAGTTCGACCCACTACTCCCACTCCTTCCGCTCTGTGCCTGGAGAATGAGTACCAGTGTGGGCTGTACTGCATCATGAGGTCGTGGCTGTGTGACGGCAAGGCGGACTGTGAGACTGGCGAAGATGAAATGGGGTGTCCTGAGGAGTGCCCCGAGGCTGACCAGTTCAAGTGTACCAACGCCGGCTGCATCAGAGGCCGAGATCGCTGTGACGGCAAGATGGACTGTATGGATGGATCAGATGAGCAGGGCTGCCGTGAGTGTTGCATGTTGATGTGTTGCAGATTGTTGATATAGAATAACTATAGTTACTGACTGAAACTGTTGATTGAATGGATATTCCTGTTTATATAAGTCATCCATTTCAATTTTTTTTCCCCAGTTCATTGTAAATAGATGGTTTAGTGTCTGGGGGAATGTTTGGTATACTTTCCTCGTAAATCAAAAGGGTTACAAGTTAAGCAGTCTTTATTAATTCATGTTGAAACAGTTTAGTAGCCATAGGAACTACGTACATCCTACTCAGTCTTCCCTAACACCCATCCCTCCTCTCCCGCAGCTGACCCATCTACTGGCCCGGCCCCAGACATCGACAGTGGCGCCCCCTGCAACACCACCACACACTTCATATGTGGCAGGACCGGCCGCTGTGTGCCCCAGAGTAAGCTGTGTGACGGCAGCGACGATTGTGGCGATGGCACGGTGAGTGGTGACTGGAATCGAGTCTGTTTGGATATTGGGACGCATTATCATTGGTTCTGGAAGATTTCATAGCACCTATTTTTTTGTTGCCTTAGGAGAATTTATAACCCTTCTTCCTCTCATTGGTTTAAATTTCAGAGCAACTCTTCTCTTTAGCATAGGAGGTTTTAACACCTCTGGATGGCGTGGAAGATTTAATGTTCCTCGTGTAATACACAAGCATTAATCCCAAATGCTTTTTTTTTTTTTTACCCCTTCAGGACGAGCAGCAGGCCGGGTGTGTGAACGAATGTGAGGATCGGAGTAACGGAGGGTGTGCTCAGATTTGCGTGGACACCAGGGACGGCTACCGCTGTGAGTGCCACAGGGGATACAGGCTTGTCAGAGGCATCGACTGTGAAGGTGATTAGCAGTCCACTTTGTGGAAACTTTTCGACAATTTTTTTTTATGGCACTTTTCGACAACACAACACTGACCATACCGTAACAACATTTCCACAACACTTTGATAACAATTATTGATAAAGAAAACTTTTTTTTTTTTATTACTTCAGTCGTATAAAGAACCGTTTCAAACAACTGGAAGCTCTTTGAATGAAGAACAGAATTAGAATCTTCTGTTAAATTCTATTTCTTTCATTATATTACACTTTTATGTTGTTAGTCATTTGTTGACGAGTGACCAAGCGATATTAACTTGCTATTTCTTTTCTTCCTGATTTATACATGTTAAAATTTAAATTACACCGACGAATGTATAGGACCATAGGCAGCGTTTTTAAACATAGTTTTTGTTAACTTTAACACTTTTCTCTAATGGTGCAGACATAGACGAGTGTGTGGAGGAAGCTGTTTTTTCAGGTGATTTTTTTTTTTTTCTTCATATATGCAGCACTTTCCTATTGTGATTCCAGACATCGACGAGTGTGTGGAGCAGCCCGGAGCGTGTTCCCAGCAGTGCACCAACACAGTGGGCGGGTTCCACTGTTCTTGTCTGCCTGGCTACCGTCGCGACCCGAGGAATTTCACGCGATGCAAGGCTGACACTGGCGAACCTTACCTCCTCTTCTCACATAGGTAAACTCTCTAGATCTTCGTATCTTATACAGTGTCTCCATCTTTTTCTGTATCTTCTCGCTAGATCTTCTAGTATTATACAGTACCTTTATCTTCTACATCTTCTTACATAGGTAAACAGTCTAGATCTTACAGTCACTACAGCACACTCAGTCTACGGCTTCTCATACGGGCAAGTGGTCTAGATCTTCGTACAGAGTCTCTGCATCTCAGTCTACATCTTTTCACACAAGTAAAAGGTCTAGATATTACACAGTCTCTAAATCTCACACAGTCTGCATCTTCATTCAGGTAAATCGTTTAGATATTACACTGTCCCCGCATCACACTCTCCCCCACTTCTGCATCTTCTCACATAGGTTCTGTACATAACCTGTATATCCTTGTTTATAGGTACTATACAGAGACTACCTGTCACACACATACCTACAGTTATAGTCAGTCTGAGTTCAGTCGCAAATTTTGCTTATTACTAGGTGTATAATTGCCAGAAGTATTTATGTCAAAACGTAACACATTATGAAATGTTCATTAGAATACACTTATAGCTGAGAAATTACAGTAGCAAACAAACAGGTGTTGGTCTGAAGTTTACTTGTAGTAAGATTTACTTATAAGCTCCTGATATGGTCGCAGTCTTCAGTGTTACAGAAAAACAGTGAGGAAGGAAAAAGCAGGAGTACATACACACAACATAAAAACTATCGTTACACCTTCTGCGCGATATAAAATGACACACGAATGAAAGTTTTTGATAACAGCCTCCTCTATTGGTATCCCTGCGTGTGTTTGTTGCATATTTATTATAAGTTATATCCATTGCTTCTCCCATGCATATTTCTACCTCGTCCTATTTGGCAACTCACCCACTGTCATGGCTTACCAACCCTAGCGAGACAGCCAGGTTGTTCAATATGAAACACATCGGACCCCCCTGTAACGATAGTTTTTTTTGCTGTGTGTACGTAAGGCATATGAGCCTTTAAACTATAAAAATTAAATTACAAAACACAGTATACGCACTGTGTGATTTGTGAATGGAAAGAGAGAGAGAGAGACAGACACAGACCAAGCTAACCAGTCTCTAACCTTTCAGTTACGACATCCGACGACTGCGACTGCGAGATGGGGAGCTTACGTCAGTGGTAAACAACACCCGCCTCACCACCGCCCTCGACTACCAGTACACCAGCCACCAGATCGTGTGGTGCAACAACAAGGAGAGCAAGATTATGAGGTGAGACCTTGAGCTGACACAATCTGGTGCTTATTTTTATCATGTATGCTGACGCGTTATTGAAGTGAATGCTGACTCCGTACCAGTTCAGCTGCACGGATCCGTTCACTCAGATATACTGGAACAAAATGTAGTAACTGGGGATATAAAACAAAGATTACTAACCGTGTGTTACAGTTTTGTCTATAAAGGCACCTAAAAGAGTGGGAAGGTGGGCAAGGGTGTGTTACTTTCACTCGGCGTACCTGTAATGAGAAATAAGTTACAAAAGCATTCGTATAGGTGTTGTAGCCCGGTATGAGGGAGATTTGAACTAAATTTTACTTTCCCTTTTAATTCATATCTCATACACTGTAATGTAGGAAACTGTGTTAAGATGATAAAAATTCCCTTGTAATGCATTAGGCAATATTTACGTTAACGTCCTATGTTGTTACCTTCTGTTAGGATACAGTGTTAATTTTCTCACCTGCCTTTTTCATCATTCCTGATTTATTTATAACCCCCTACCGCCACCCCCTCACCCTCAGAGCCGACATGACCAACCCCGAGCCTGCTGAAGTACTGGTTGAGGGCGAGGACCTGGTTGCCGACGGTCTTGCAGTGGACTGGATACACAACAACATCTACTACACGGACAACAGCAATAGTGAGGTGCGAATGATCTCCTGGGACGGCCGCTGGACCAAGACTGTGGTGAAGGAGCATCTCGGGCAGCCCAGGGCCATCGTAGCCAACCCTATTGACGGGTAAGTCATTTGAGTCTGATGGCGTTTGTCAGGAACTGTATTCTGTCCACGTTGTCTTGACCTAAAATTGTCATCAGTGTACTTCATCTTAGCCTAAAATTGCCATCTGTCTACTTTATTTTTATTGCCGTCTCTCCATCTTGAATACTGAATGTAACAAGAGATTAAGTACTACAATATGTACAAGTCAGGAAAGAGTGCTGTGGAAAGGATGTAGAGTTGTGATGTCTTATTCTGCCACTGAGCTACGGAAATAGACTGCGAAAGGTCACAAATCTCCGGCAAGTTAAGATGGATGAACTGTAGTCGTTTGATAGTCTTTGAGTCATTCGGAAGTGTTATGTTCCCTGCCAGGTAGTGAGTCAGTTGGTCGTCACTCGTATATTTATTTGCTTGAGACTAAGGCTTCTTGTGCTCTGTGTTCTTCGCTCATTTTCCCTTTAATCCTCCCTCTGCTCCCTTCTCATCATCCCAGCAAACCAGTTCTTTTCATCCAGGTTCATATACTGCACAGACTGGGGTAATCCTCCCGTGATCGAGCGCTCTGATCTTTCGCTTCTCTTCTCTCGTCCTTCGTCTTCCTTTCCCACTCCTGCCACTAAAAGGCATCATCTCTTCCTTTCTAGGTTCCTTTACCTGACTAACAGGGGTAATCGGGTGCTTTGGTCTAGATGGGCGGGATCATAAAGCAGTCTCTCCATCCCTTCTCTCATTTTTTTTTCCTTTTTCATGTTTCCTCTTCCTGTCTCTCGTTTCCTCTCCCCTTCTCTTTCCTTCTTTCGTTGCCCCTTCCCGTTTCTTTCCCTTTTCCCTCCATACTGAATCTTCTTCCCCTCCCCCCTCCTGCAGGTTATTCTTATGGAGAGACTGGGGTAATAATCGAGCGCTCTGCTTGTGTTGACAGTGGTCCTAAGGCCGTCTCTTTTTCCTTTCTCTTGTTTCCTCTTCCCTTCTCTTTCTGTTCTCTCGTTCCCCTTCCAATCTCTTTCGTTTCCTCCTCCCTTCTCTTTCGCTTCTTTCGTTTCATCTTACCTTCTCTTTCCCTTGGTCCTTTTCCATTCCCTTCTCTTTCCATGCTAACTTTTCTCTTTTCCCTGCAGGTTCCTCTACTGGACAGACTGGGGTAATCCTCCCAAAATCGAGCGCTCTGGTCTTGATGGCAGTGATCGCAAGGCCATCGTCTCCACCCCAGTTGTCCACTGGCCCAACTCCATCACAGTGGACTACGTCAGCAAGAAACTGTTTTGGTGCGACGGATTCTACAACAAGATTATGAAGTCAGAACTGGATGGCTCTCATGTGGAGGTGAGTGACTGGAGTGTGTGTTGAACTTTCTGGTTTCTTATCTGTTATGTCTGTTTATCCGTCTTGCTTTGTCACCTTTAGTGTGGCGGATTCTGTGAGATTGTGAATATATGGTTGGGTGGGTTGTGTATTGAGCTAGGTGATGTGTGAGTGTATTGAACTTTTTATCTACTCTCTCTCTCTCTGACGATGTAGTACTCCCTAAACTACTGCACTTACTAAACATATTTCTAATTTACAATGATACCTTCACACACTAGACGATACTGTACTTACTGGACTCCATCACAAACTTAGTCATGCCCCCAAACACCAGGCACAACTGTACAGGGAATCCGCATCATACAGTAAGCCTGTGTTCCTAAAATATCAGCTTATCCATACAGCTACAGTAGGTGGCAGTGAAGTTCAACACACAATATTTCTGTAATATACTATGGAGTTAATGGAAATATGAATGTCAGATTAAGGCTTTATATAATGAGGACTTACTGTACTTAACACTACCAATCCTGCCACAGACTTACAGCCATTTTCTGTGACACAGTAGAAGATATTTACTGACTGAACTCTAACTACAACTCTTCTTCCATACACACCAAACGATATTGTTCCTATTAACTCTTCTCTAGTATAAGCCACTAGTGACTAGACGATGGGTCACCTTCTAAACTGGTCACTGGTTTAAACCATTGAACTGTACTGCACTCACTAAACTTGTCTTAAACCATTGAACGATAAATTATTAAGCTTATTGTTTAGGTACCTTATTCTTATCAACGACTTTGTTCTTGTTACTCATCCTGGCCTAAATTTACCATATCTGTCTTGAATGCTGAGTTCTAATAATAAACTAACAATATTATATGATATTAGTCACGAGGAAGTGCTGTGGAAAAGACGTAGTGTAGTAACAATGTGTTTTTCTGCCATTTTGCATCGCGAAATATGCTGCAAAGGGAAAAAAATCTGGGCCAAGTAAAAGTGAAAGACCTAAAACTACAGCAAATTCCCTCACACCAAACTATACTGCACTTACGAAACTCATGTCTAACCCACCTTCATTTCTTCACAATTTAGACTGTCATCTCGAACTTCCCTTCATTTCTTCACACCTCAGACGGTCATTTTTTACTCACCTTCATTTCTCCATACCTCAGACTATCCTGTACTCACCCCGCGTGCTGCGCCACCCGTTCTCCGTGTCTGTGTTCGAGGATCGCATGTACTGGGTGGACTGGTCGCAGATCGCTCTCTTCAGCGCTGACAAGTTCACTGGCAAGGACATCCAGCATGTCTCAGCAGGACACTTGGTGAGTTGTAGTACCTTTCCTCCCCTCCTGTTTTCCTTAATTTATCACAATTGATTTGTTGTAGTACCTCATCCTCCCTTCTTTATACCTCAGTTTGTCACACCTGGTATGTCTTAGTACCTTATTCCCCCTCCTTTCCTCCTTCATTTATCACACTTGGGAAGTCGTAGAACTTTATCCCCACCCTCCTTTCTTTTCCTCTTAATTTATCTAACTCAGGGCATAGTTTGGGCAGTTCAGCTTCCGAGGCAGCAGCTCTACCATACGCCAGAAGATGGCTTACGCCAGAAGATGGGAGGCGGTGGCTGAAGCGGTAGAGAGGCGGCTTGCAGTCCTAATGGACCCAGGATCGAATCTCGGCTGGGGCAGGGAACAGTTTAAGGATTTGAATTTCCTAAAAATCAGACTTTCCTGATCTACCAGATAACCCGCCGACATGTCGTAAAAGTACCCCCGCTAATACCAATACACCAGTCCTGTATGAGACAGCCCTAGCATGTATTCAATATGGACGGTGGGTGTTAGCGCCGAAGTGGTGACATGTGGAGGTGTAGGAGGACTACTGGGCCTTGGGATAGGCAACTGCCCCCAAGAAATAGGCCCTGAGCCTTTGCCCAGAGTCGGACACATAAAAAAAAAAAAATATATATATAGCCCCTTGAATGCTAATACATAAATTGAAATATGGTGGTAATAATGAGGGTGTTTGTGTCAGTGTATGTTATGAAAGAATAGGCAGAATTTTCTAAAAAGCTCAATAATTTTCGTCTAGCTGTTCCCTGCCCCAGCTGGGATTAGTGTCGTAATCTTACAGTCAGCATTCCACTCGCCTTCCCCTTGACCAGCACTGTATGTGTCAACCGTAACTTGCATCTCCGCCACCGAAGTTGGAGGAGGCTGTGTATTCACCAATGTTTGTCCGTTAGTTTGTTTGTCCACACGATATTTCTAAAAGTTTTCAATGAATTTCAATTAAATTTTGTGGAAGGGTGGGCCATGGACCAAGAAAGAATTTATTATATTTGGGGGCGAACCAGGATCCGGACCTATATCCTGCAGTGGTATTGGCGGAGGTATGCGCTCTCTGAGTGCTTTCTAGTTTTAGCTGTGTTTTCAGCAGGAATGATGGTACACACACACACACACACACACACACACACACACACACACACACACACACACACACACACACACACACACACACACACACACACAAAAGAATTCTTATTTTCTGGCCAAAGTTAGATTTAGTAACGAAAAAAAAAAAAATCGACATCTGACTTTAGAGTGCATATTTCTATCTTCCCCAGCTTGAGTCTCCACGAGTGGTGCACGTGTTCCACCCGTACCGCCAGCCCACTGGTAAGAACGTGTGCAGCCGCCACTCCTGCAGCCACTTCTGTGTTCGCAGCGCCCAGGCCACCCCGGTGTGTGTATGTCCCAATGGATACGTCCTGCACACCGATGGATCTCTATGTGTCTTAGGTAGGCACAGCAGACTGATGGAGTGTATGTATTTTGTTTTACCTTTAAGTCCGTTATAGGCACTTGATGAAGCGCCATCCTTCTGTTTAAAGGAAATCTACAACAGCTGATTACTTTTGGAACTACCTTTTTCAGTTTGTCTTTCCCGCGCAGTAGACTGATGTAATATTTGTATTTTGTTATAGCATCAAGTCTGTCAGAGGCATTTCTTTTTTAATGTTTCCGACTCTGGGCAAAGGCTTCAGGGCCTATCGCAAGGCCAAGTAGTCCTTCTACGCACCTCCACATGTCACCACTTTGGTGTTAACACTCACCGTCCATACTGAATACGTGCTAGGGCTGTCTAATACAGCACTGGTGTACTGGTATTAGAGTGGGTATTTTTACATGTCGGCTGGTCTTCTGGTAGATCAGTAAAGTCTGCTTTTAGGAAAGTCAAACCTTTACACTGTTCCCTGCCCCAACCGGGATTTGATCTTGGGGTCCATTAGGACTGCAGGCCGCCTCTCTGCCGATTGAGCCACAGAGAAAACCTCATCCCTCCTTGTAGAGGGCATACACAACGTAGCTGATCACCTTTAAAAATGTCTTCTCCAGTAGTTTTTCCTACTGCCCATGACCTGGGGACTGTACAACAGCTTTGCGTCCCTTTATACTTTAGAATCCTTATATACTGTACGTTACCTGTACACTGTGGTGCCTCTACATAATTTTGAATTTTTACAAGGCATAGTGTCCCGTCCTTTTGTGTCAACGGACTCGCTAATAGCCTACGGTCCCTACACACTTTAGAGACTTGATAAATGGACTCTGTAATAGCCTAGAGTTTCTACACTAGAGGCTTGATAAGTGGACTCTCTAATAGCCTACAGTCCCTACACACTTTAGACTAGAAGCTTAAACTACTTCGACTTCCGTTCCTCTGTGTGTGTGTGTATATATATATATATATATATATATATATATATATATATATATATATATATATAAGAGTAACAATCACGCATGTTGGGTTAAACCCTGATACTTGTGCCATCACCAGAAATTCGCTTCTTCACCGTCTGATTCTTCATCTCTTCCATTCCATTCTTCTAACTTGGCTTCCCTTGTTATTTACGCTCTACAAATAGCCTTCCCTTTCTCACCCGTAGACACGAGAGAGATACCAATCATCGTCCCGACCTTAGCGGTTGACGTACAGGACGAGGATGGGAGTGAGGTTACAACACAGGGTTGGCTTCAAGAACCTGCTGCCCCCCAACCTCAGCCCCAGCCCCGGCCCCAGCCCCAGCCCCAGCCCCAGCCCCAGCCCCAGCCCGCAGCAGTCGGTCCTGAGCCTGGCATGATCCTGGGCGCGGTTGTGGGATCGTGTATAGTGCTGGCGGCAGTGATCACGGTGAGTATGGCTAGGTGTAGTGGTGGTGGTGGAGGGGGTGAGAACTGGCATGGTATTGGTTGAACAGTATGAGACTAAACACAACGTCTGCAGCCCTGTAATTGCAAAAGACCGTTTGAACGAATGATCAGCTTATGTGTCAGTGTGCTTTACTTAAGCACGTTCGTAGGAATACATTTTTTGCAATATAACCCTTTAACTTTTAAGGAATTCCATCAGCAGCATAAATTATTCTGTGTTACGGAGATTAGAAATTATTAGTCTCATGGAAGGAATAAAATCACCTTTACTTCATGAACATCTGGAGTTTCGAATCTAATGATATTTCGACTCGTTTTGCAAGTCCTTCGTATATTTTAACACAACTTCAGTGTGGTGCAGAGGAAATACTGACTGTGACTCTACAGCTATGTCCTCCTCCCTCCTTTTCAGCTGGTGGCTGGGTGGTGGAGAGTAAGACGGGGCAGCAGTATAGCCCACACCCGGTTCCCCAACCCCGTGTACCGCAAGACCACTGACCAAGAGGAGGGAGGCGGCGGGGGCTACCTAGTCGGGCAGGACCAGTTGCTCTATTCCACCCCACCACCGGAGTACCAGCTCACAGACGACACGGACTCATGTTTCGTGGATGATGTGAGTATTGTGATGGATGACGAGTTGGGGTGGTGGTGGATGTTGTAGTGATGAGACTTATTGTGATAGTAGTGGGAGAGCTGTGGTGGGTCAAGTTAGTAGTGATAATGGTGATACGGTGTGGTAGATGCAGATAAGAATAGTAAATTAATCAATCCTTATCAGTAACATCTTGTTCTCCGTGTTCAAGTTGGGTATGGAGATGAATGTACATGCACATTACGGCAGTTATACGTTTTATAAGTTTGTGAATGGTGAAAACTGAGAATTGGCTGGCAATGATGTCGGTAGTGGAGACTGCAATATATATATATATATATATATATATATATATATATATATATATATATATATATATATATATATATATATATATATATTTATATATATAATGTACACACAGAATTTTTGAGTCCAAAGAGGAGAACAATAATTGTTATTATTTATGTGCATTGTTTTATTTATTAATCAGCACGATGTTTGATTGAACATTTCTAAGTTAGTGCTCTCCCATGTTCTGGATCATACTTCAGCCCATCTTGGGTGGGAATAGTGGTTAGAATGATGATGATGTGAGTTAGCACGATATGAAAATATTCCACACATTTAGGCGTAAAATTACAAAAAAATATATAAGTACCATGTTTCTCGAGCACCCAGAGTTCATAATACCACACAGTATGCTTGGTTAATTGTTTTAGTTGTTCCATTTTAACTTTACCGTTTTTGCCTTCCAGGATGACGTGCCACTCGCGCCCAAGAAGTAATCATCCACTCCTCCATCACATCGGTTAGAATAGCGTTCATCCAGCATCATCGTAACATCACCCGCGCCATCACCGCCCACCCCCCACAGCTTCATGCATCCCCCTCTTCCCACCTTTTCCGAGAAACACAGCCATCCAAACAAGTTTACCTATCTGCGTGGAATGAAATTAGGTAGGTAGGTAGGTAGAGAGAGAGAGAGAGAGAGAAAGAGAGAGAGCGCAAAAGTAGAGCCCACAGTAACTATGATCAAGACTTGGCGTGTGTGTGTGTGTGTGTGTGTGTGTGTGTGTTCAGAAGGGACCAAAGGCAGTGCCTGGAGAAAGTGAACCCTTCTAGGGAGGAAATAAAACAAAAATCCCTATACTTTCAGTTTCAGATATATGGACAGTGTGATGAAATAAATAGAGGTCGCAGACAGGAGGAAAGATGCAATATGATTGTTAATCTCGAATATGGTTTAGGGAGGCTGTGTAATAACCGTAAAAGAATAATTACAAGACATTAGGCCAGTAGTCTGAAAAAAATGTAGCATATTTTGTACAGTAGGGAGATTCAGTATGAGTTTTCCCTTTATTTTTATACTTAAATCGGTGCTTTTTATCATTCATTATCTGGATATTTAATACTGTGCACAAGTGAAGTATATGTTGTTTCTCGTCTGTGATAAAGATGTACAGTGTAAATATGTAAATATGTGTATTTAATAGTGCGTGTTTAGCGTTAAGGCCTTGATGACGAGTTGTCCAAAGGGTAGGTTAAGTCCTGTATCTAGTTTATCAGTATTTTATGGTTAAAGTGTAATATCATGTACGTTTGTGATGTGTTACTTTTTTTTTTATTTTTATGCTCAGTGATTGGTGCTCTTAATGTCTGTGGCTGCGATACTTGATAATCAGCCAGAACTCCCAGGTATAACTTAGGATTAGGCTACTTAGGATGATTATAGAAGGCAGGAATCCTTCTTATGTTCAGATTGTGATGCTCTGTATTCTCACTTCTTTGTTTGACTGAAGCCATAATGTGAGAGGTTAGGTCTCTTCACTGTGCCATACCTTCTTGAACAGTTTTTCATGCACGGAACTGTTATCAGAGCTCCCGTGATACGTCCATGTTGTCTTAGCTCTTTGTTCTCTAGATTAGCCAGCGATCAGCAAAACGGAAATAGGTGTAGGATGCTGAAGGTGACAGACAGGTCAGGTTGCATTCACGCTTGTTGTGAGTTTACCCGAATTCTGCGATGTTACCTGTGGCCCTAGCGATGTAGGCTATCTGTTGCATCTGCCCACCGCCAGGAGTTGAGATGTGGATGTAAGATGTTAACTGTGGTGACGTATGCTCTCTATTTTATTGATTTGTTTTTATTTTTGACGGTTCGTTGCTATGTGGCAGGTAAAATAATCATCAGTCACAATTAAGAATTAAGCCACAGCATGTAATATGCATACTGAAAGATTTTGTCTGAAACTTCTTTACATTACACAGGAATCTAGTATTTGTATTTCTTGTGCAATAATGAGAGAGAATAAGGACAGCAAAATTCATAATCTCTTTCACCACGAGAGGTCTCCCGTAATCAAGGTAAATTAATCTGGTGGAAGCAAGAATAAACACTGTCTCATGACTCACTCTCAGATAAATGAAATCGTCTGGTTTTAGCTACGGTAGAATAACAGAGTTGCTCCGACCGTGAGAGGGTTTACATGGAGATTGTTCCTAACCCCACACACTACGAGCAGTATCTTTCATCCATAAGTCGTGAACGATTAAATTTTCAAAAGACGTCAGCGTAGTGAAGGGGCTGGAATCAAAAAGGCATACGTATTGAAGGGGTTTATAGTATGTAAAAGTCGTGTTTTTTTTTTTTTTTTTTTTTTTTTTTTTTTTGAGCAACCATAATGAATGTTATTTGTACAGGTGTTTAGCAAGAGTAATAATGGCAACACGAATCATGACCACTTTACTGTACCATTGATACATTTGTAATAAACTCAAGAAAGTAGTTAATGTTTCTTCCTTATCCTTCCTTACAGCAGCATGGAGGAAAGGTGATAGCCTGATATTTCTTAGCATTGATAGGGTCAAGAAAATGGAGAGAGGAAGGACGATGATGATAACTTGCCTATTACATCTATACTTTACTAACATATTGATAGAGCTTATGTTAGAGTACACGTTCTTCTCTCAAAGGCCAAGACGTTACCCTAATAAGAGTACTTTTAACTGAAGCTTGTTGCACTTTGACACTGGAGGCGAACTATCATATTTTCACAGCATTACGAGGCTCCATCCCATCACCACCACAGTCTAGACATCTCACGCTTGGTTCATATTTTGGAGCAGCCCACGCATGACATCACAGGGTCCCGCAGCCGTCAGACGTCACTCACTCTGTCGAGTCTGTCACTCCTCAGTTGGCTCGAGGCAGCGGTAGGTGATGGAAGTGCGCTCCCTCAGGCTCTTCTCGCTCATGCGGGAAGCTCGGATGTGCGGCACTTGAAAACATGCCAGTTTAAATATGGAGTAATTTACGAAGCTAAAGAGGTCAAAATTAGATTTAAAAGTTTACCTTTATCACTCTTCTCGCTCATGCGGGAAGCTCGAATGTGCGGCATTGAAAACATGCCAGTTTAAATATGGAATAATTTACGAAGCTAAAGAGGTCAAAATTAGATTTAAAAGTTTACCTTTATCAAAGAAAAAGATTATGAAGTATCACGTGATCGCCAAGATGAAATGAAGCTCAAGGTAAGTGATGCCGCATTTACAGTAGACCGTGAACCTTGGGCGGAACCCTCTGCCTCGTTTCCTCCAGTCGATATTGTGGTTTAGGCAGGTGTGTCCGAGCTTTTAGCAGTCAGAGGGCTGGTGAATTGAGAGAGAGTTATTTCCACTTAAAGAAATGTTAACTTTCAGAATGCTATATAGAATACTTATTCATTTGGAATATCACAGCACATACATTACAACACAAGAGGAAGGGAGGAAAGAGACCGGGGAAGGAGAGGGGAAGGGGATGTGAGAGCAACCCGAGTTCGGTGAATATTCTCGGGTTGATTGAATGCCCTAGACATGCCTGCAAAGCAGACTGAGCATTACATTATATATATATATATATATATATATATATATATATATATATATATATATATATATATATATATAAAAAGTAAAAATATTCATGTATAGTCCTTTCGAAAATCCGTCGTCCCTCTGTGGAACAGTGTTGGAGGAAATCAGTATTGGAAATCGTGTTCAAGCTTTGGAAGCAGATGAAGCAAACATGGAGGCTGGCACTCAAGTTTCCTGACAAACAGTGCAATGGTTCACGTTTTGTCCTTGGAACTCTGAGTGTGGGGTTTCTTATCAGCATCGCAAGCTGGATAAGCTCTTGGTGTTTGTAATATCGAGGGTTAATTTTATATGTTGCAATTAGTAATAAACGGTGAAAGAAACCAAGATGAGAATATATTTACCGGTACTGAATAACTTACGTTGAAATGGCAGGAATGACATGTTCTGTGGAAAGAAATTGCCTTAAGAGAACGAACAAGTTTTTAATGGCACTGTACGTTTCTTTTTACCGAGCGAGACGGAATTTTATAGAGCGAAACTTATACGGTACCGGTAGTACTGTATCATTAAAGACTTGTCCTCGTAAGTCCAAAGTGTTTTCCTAACAGCTACTGATGCGTTTTATGGTCGTGCGATGGTGCCATTTTGTGTGCATGTTTGAAACGACGACCAGAGTAAAAACGGAATAACGTGCTATGTTTATCTTTTTATTTGGTTTGCATTCACTACAGTATATGGTTACGATGAAGGTGTATGGTGTATGATGCAATAGTATGGTGTAAGATGTTGATGTATGGTTTATAATGCAGGTGTATGATGTGATGCAGGTGTGTGGTTATGATACAGGTGCGTGGTGTATGAAACAAGTGTATGGTATATGATGCAGGTGTATAGTGCATGTGTATAGTAAACGATGCAGTGTATGGCGCAAGCACATGGTGTATGATGCAAGTGTATGGTGCAGATGAATTATGTAGTCATACTGTAGATGATGGAGTTGTGCAGTATGTTCTATGGTTCAGATGAAGGTACAGGGGTATGGGCGCCTAGTAGCCTACTATGCTTGGCGGATAAAGTCGCTCCAGCCGTTTGTGACCAGTGGGAGATTTTATAATTTGGGAGAGCAAATGGTCACTTGCATCTTAAATGTCGACTAAGCAAACTAGCTTTGGGGCTGTATGCTCTTGATGAGGCAATAAAGGATTGGATGATATGAAGACAGGATGACATTCTCTCTCTCTTTCCTTCCTTCCTTTTCATTCAAGTTCTAGCTTTTGCATATATTTTAATCTAATTCCTATATCTTATAAGTTGATCACTAATTTTGATATATTACGTATATTCAGAGAGATGGAAGTATAACATGACATCACCAAACCCAGCCCACCAGCATCAATAACATCACTAAGCCCCAGTCACCAGCATCAGCGACGTTAGCAAGGTGCCACTTCCATTCAGGTACTGTTTCCCTTCCTGCATACGGCACAAGGCCACTGCCCAGTCTCCAACAGTGAGCCAGCCCACTGCCACGATCCATAATATTTGCCTTTCCTTTATTCACTCTCCTTCCACAAGGCTGCATACCTTATCCACCTACCAAAATTCTACGCAGCACCCTCCTTGTTATCAGCTGTCTACTCTGCATGTAACAACACCCAATATAACTCAGATCAGAAATCCCCCGGCATTACTTCGAGACCCATGGTAAACAGAGAATGACTGCAGAAAATGAAAGGGAGGCGGAGGAAAGATCTAGGATGTGGAGAGAGGGAATGGGGCACGAGGGTGAGTAAATTCGGATAAAACGAAAGCGATGATATCTAGGGCGGGTGGCAGTACAGCCAAAGCAAAGGGAGAGTGGCCATGTGTGGTTTGCCACAAGAGTGTGAGAAGTAACTCCATCTTGTTCAGTATCTGTGGTATGTGAGTGCATAATAGATGTAGAGTGGTATTAGAGGTTGATTGTGAGATAATGCTTATTTCGATTGCAGGGATGGATCCAAGGGGGGGGGGATGAATCCCCCCCACCGGCCATGCATCATTGAATAAAGAGGCAATTTCAACATTGAAATATCAGTATGTCGCGTCAAGTCTGGTTGAATCCGTGAATCAGACCTCCCCACCGAAAATTCCTGGATCCACCCCTGTTCGATTGTGCAGCATGTAGAGATGATTGGTCATGAAAAGGGTGATCTTGCTGGTGAGTCTCGAGTGTGGAAGAGTTTTGCTATATGGGGGATATGTTATGTGCTGGAGCCTCCTCCTCCTCCTCTCTCTCTACCCCCCCCTTCATTTCCTCCTCCTCCTCTTCCCCCCCTTCATTTCCTCCTCTTCCTACACATCCTTCTCCTCCTCCCACCCTCCTGCATCTCCTCCTCCTCCCCAGGTGAATCAATGTAATGGAAAGAAATTAATGAAAATGATGAATGTAAAACTGCAACGATAATTATAGATAAAAAGAACAAAGTACAGGTATTGGTGGAGGGGTTAATAACGGCTATAGGTAACCTCTAATTTGAAATATCCAACTTAAATGTAATCTGAAGATATTTTTTTCAGTCATAGTTAGGTGGTAGGTAAGGGCACTCACCATCCACACGTGTAATGCTGTTCTCTGGTGTCTGCCCTTTCCTCTTCTCCTTCCGAATTTACTTCCTTTTCTGCCTTTCTTTACTTCATTCCTTCCTCATCCTTCTGCCTAAGGGTGACTTTACACTCCCTCTTCAGCCATTCTTTCCTTCATTCTTCTGCCCATGGGTGACTACACTGAGTGACAAGCCAAATGGTTTCCCGTACACGAGGAAACCATTTACTATGCACCAAATTATAGTGCCTGGTGGTTTAGTGGGTAATTACAGTGCTCCAGTCGGATTGAGCAAGTGAAGCTTTATATCTATGGGGTGGTCAGGGTTTACTGCTCATGTTATGCCACTCAGGGATGATTGAGGCTGGTCACTCTCATCTTAAATGTCAGGACGAACTTGCCTAGCCCTGGGCTCCTATGCTCCTCATGGGGCAACATAGGATTGGATGATGGATGGATGGATGGATCATCATAGTTTAGGCTTTACACTCCAGTTCTCTCCATATCTCATCTGACCCAAGTGCTGTATTTAAAGGCTCTTTTCAGCCACATTGAGACCTGCTGGGAGTCTCAAAAGTGAATAAAAACAAGGTAATAATACTAATAACAGTAGTAATAAAATCTATCCATCATCCAAAATATAAAACTGAAAAAATAGTGGTGTACATATAGTGTATGAAAAACAAGTCACCTACAGAAATATCCTTTATTCTCATCATAACAGAGCTGGGAGCACTGGAAGGTCAAAATCATTATGAATCACATGGCATAATGTGTTTTATAAATGGCTCAACATTTCTTTGTCCTGCCTCTCTAACAGACCTTACATTGCCCCTTAAAGCTTATGATTTACAACTACAGTACCATAACAAAGCTCTACAGTACTATAAGTAAACCTTCCTTATATTAACCTCCATTTAATAAACTTGGCTTTAACAAACCCTTTAAACCTACCAAATAACATCCTAATACCTGTATACTGAAACAGATTCTGTATAAGCAGTGGATGCCGCTGACCAACCAGCTATGTGACACCTTGGCTTGAATTGTGCAGTAGAGTATTTAGCCTAGAGAAAATCAAAATACAGTATGTAAATGTAAACGCTTTGCGCAGAACAATGTACAACATCTACCATAGGTATTTAGCAAACCTGGCTGTGTAAATTAAGAAGACTATTAAACAATGGATTTAACAAACTTTCGGATTAGCCCTTAATCAGTCTGTTATACAGAAGGTTTACTGTACAGTCTATACATAAGCCTACCTATATTGCACCAATCATATGAATAAATTAATAACATGAGAAATCCAGAACTAATTGTAGTGCAATGGCTAAAAAACAGCAAAACATCATAACAATTAAATGTTGACAGGTTACAAGAAATAGGAAGTAGTACAGCATTCAAACAGAGAAAATATTTACTTAATCCATTAGCTCTCAATTATAGTTCCTGAAACCATTACAAAATTAGCTCAGTTTACTACAAAACTAGCCTTAATAACTTCCCTTGATTGGTAATCTTTTAACTACCATCACACAGCAAGGCATTTATGGGCACAGTCTATTGCCTATACATATGCCCTTGAACGCCATACTTAGAAATAAATATCAGCAATAGGTCATGTTTTTGTATATGAGTATTAAAGTTAAATTCGCCTAAGCTATCAAGATGTGATTTTTTTTTCCCCCGTCTATTCTAATACTGTACTGAAGCATCACATGACGGACAAATGCCAATAATTTACATTTTGTAGCATAATGCTGAGATAGAGCAAAGTTTAGGCACATACAGTATATGAATGCTATGCAATTAAATAGCAACAATGACACCTGCCTTACATTATAAAAGCTGTGAGTGGCTCAAAATTTTAGCAATGTGTGTTGATACATAAGGTATACAGTATATGGACTAAGGAAGAGTCTTAGTAACAGGGATAGATGAGTGTGTGTTAAGGAAGTGTGTTAGTTACAGGATAAAAGAGTGTCTTAAGGTGGTATGGTAAAAAAAAAGAGAATGGATGTAGACTGGGATGTGAAACAGGTAACTGTGACTGAGTTCATAATTGGGAGTAGACATGGTATCTGAAGACGGTGGACTGATATGGTAAATAAATGAGCATGTGAGACAGCAAGGAATGGAAGCTGATGAGGCATGTGAACTGATGAGATCAAGGTGGTTACGCGAATTACGTGCAGATGAGCATATAAGGGTCTGGCAAATTTGTTTAACTTGATAGATAACAACATGACTTGATTTAGCAGTATATGTGATGTACATCTGTAACAATCCCCCCCACATACATACACACATGGTTGGAAATATGATGTGGACCCATGTTTGGGAGGTTTTAATTATATGTGAATGTAGCTTGTGCTATGAAGGCCTTGAAAAGAAACGAAGGCTTGAGTGTTGCAGCTGCATGAGGCTTACATGAAGGAGTGTTAGTGCCAACCTTAACATATGGATGTAAGACTATGGTGTGGCATGAGAATGAAAAGTCAAGAGTGAGAGCTGAGGAATGTTTGTGGAGTACAGAGAGTGGACAGGATACAAAATAATGTGATTCGTGAAAGATGTGGAGTGAGACAGTCTGTGGACCCAAGAATTGAAGAGAATGTACTAAGATGGTATGGTCATGTGGAGAGAATGGCTAACAAAAGAGTGGCGAAAAATTTATGTCTGAGCGAATTTGAAGGAGGGAGGAGGCGAGGTAGGTCAAGGAGAAGTTGGAAAGATATGGTGGATAAATGTGTGAGGAAGAGAGGTATGGAAGTCGGTGAGGCTAGGGAACTGACGAGATCATGCTGGCTGGATGAATGTTGTGAGAAGAAGTGCATGATTGGGGATTTGGCACCCTGTTTTAACGTGACAGCGTCCGGACTGACTCTATCGGATACGTTTATGTGAAGCTACAGAATGAGGTGAATGTTTTTGGTGTATCAGATAAAGCCAGGATTCCAGGGGCTTGAATGATGAGTGAATGGAAGCGTGGCCCATTGGACTGGGCAAACTTGGGCTGTCTGGACATTGCTACTCCTCACCCCTGCCCTAGGGTGGGAAAGGAGGTCAGGATGATGATGATGATGATGATGATGATCATGTAAATGTCAATCCAGCCAGTTCCACTGGGCATGCTGTTAAAATTCTCCCACTCACACTTTTTCTTTGTTTCTACATACTATATCATCCCATCTTTGGATGGGAAAAAGTACATGAAGATGATGATGATGATGATGATACTGCAGGTAATGGGATGGATATGGACAAATAAACCTAAACTGCTGAGAAATAAAACTTTTAAATATAATGTCAATACTAATGAATGTCATTAGTAAATAGTATTGGATGATTACGTCTAGGGAAATACAAAGACAAAGCATAAAAAGTTTCAGGTCCCAGCTGTGAAATTATTGTAATAACAGGGTATATAACTTTTTCAGCTACCCTGTGACAGTTAATAACATGAATACTTTAACGTTAAGGTTACAATCCTTGCCACCACACAACTTTCAAATGATATATGGTGCAACATTCTCACACAAGTACAGCACATTTTTTTTCTGTCCTGCAGAAGAGCCATAACTCCTTTTAGCTCAGAAGATGGTCCAGTATAATCAGACTGGAGGGTTGACTTCATTAGTAACCAAGGAGACCCAGTTCTACCTCACAACTCTGGCTCATAATGCACCAACAACTTAATACAGTACAATCTTGGATATCTGATATCCAATTAACCAGGATTATCTGACAACTGGGAAGATTCATGGGCTGACAAAAACATACATAAAAATATAATTGTGTGTGCCACTCTGCCCACCACTCCACAGGATAGTCATGTATCACGTGAGACTAGGTGAAGTCAGACGAAGTGAGGTGATGGCATTTTCATTCTAGGTTGTTTTTTAGCTAATCCCCATCTCAGACATCCTCTCTTCTCTCCCCTCCTCTAATTCAGTCACTGTCCACACCCCCCACTGACGAATCACCCGTCTGCTTACCGGTGACACAGCAGACATGCTCTCTTGTTGTTGTGTTGTGACACATGGCAATTTCTATACTATGTGATGTCTTAAGTGCAAACTAAACTGAAGCGTGTTGAGTTCACCTTGAGAGAGATGCTAGGTTATGAAACAGACTTGAAAAAGGTGAACATTTTAAGACACTGATGATGCACTATAATGTTGAAATTTCTGCAATTTATGATATCAAGTCCCAGGGACCCATACGCAAGGAATTTTTTCATGAAAAACTAAATGAGAATATCCATTTTAAAAGGGCATACTCTTTATCAGCTTTTGCACCTAACGACCATCTCAACTACACACTAGCTTACACTACCTTGGCAAGTCCTTTCTTGTATTATCCAATATTTTACTAATAAACATGGAAAAACAAATTAAATAAATAAACCTAGAACATTTATTGGTAAACTAAAGATACATGGAAAAAATGCTGTACTGTACAGCAGAATTATTATGACTCCTGTGCTCACATATCAGCTATGCATATGGCCACCGAGCTACCGCGCTCCCCTGTCAGATGGGCAAGAAATAGATGGAAGGGCCATGGCTGTATGAACTGCTGATATGTGAGCACAGGCATTGTAATAATTTTACTATACAGTACAATATTTCTTTCTAAACCATCAGTTCACCAGTATTCAAGATTTCCTTAGTTTATTTTCCATGTTTCTATGAGTAAAACCATGAATAACATTTAACGAAATGGACCTACCATGTGCATCCTGCATTACTGGAGGACACTAATCACACGTGTTGTGTCTATGGGGTGTGTTTAAGGGGAGGTAATGTTTCACATGAAATCTGTTAGTGTAGCCCCTGATATAAGTAGTAAGTACTGTATACACTGCAATAATATAGTCTATGTATAAGAGGATGAATGATATATGTCAGATATCAGGGGAAAATCAGTAACCAGGAGGGTAAACTTCCCAAGCTGCCTGGTCAATTGGGACTGTACTGAATTAAAGTTATGGGAGTGCATCAGGTCCACTGGGTAAAAACAAAAGTGATTACAGTTCTCCACAAATTCACAAATCTGAGTTAAAAGTCAGTTAAGTCTCCATATGGCACATGCTATACAGATAGTCTTCAGTTGAGGAAAAGGATTTGTTCCAAAATATCCTAACCCTTTTTAACACAATACAACTGGACTGGAGTTAAATAAGAAAAATTATCATCAAAGAATGCAACTTATACTGAGGACCTGTTAAAACAGGGAACACCCACACAGGCAAGACTTGTGATCCAATGTTGACAAAAAATGGTTCACACTTAACCCTCTCAGCCCAAAGCCTATTTCCATTTTGTTCAAGCTAATGTCAGATTAGTTTGTTCAACTCTGGAGACTTGCCTTATTGTGGAGGGGTTAATAAAGGCTATATCATGCCCCTTCAGTTTCGGACCTCTTCAAAGTTAAACGAAATTGTTTTGGACAAAGCAAGAATGAAATAAAACACCACTAATTTAAAGCAGCTGATCCATGTTTACATTGAGTGACAAGCCAATGGTTTCCTGTACAACGGGAAACCATTTACTATGCTGGTAACCATATAACCAAATTATGGTGCCTGGTGGTTTTGTAGGTAACTAAGGTGCTTTAACCAGATTGAGCCTGTGTAGGTTTATATCCATGGGGTGGCTGGGGTTTGTTGCTCACATAATGCCACTCAGGGATGTGTGAGGCTGGTCACTCTCATCTTAAATGTCAAGACCAACTTGCCTAACCCTGGGCTCCTGTGCTCCTCATGGGGCAACACAGGATTAGATGATTTAGGTGATTTATGTATGGATGTAATCCATGCTCACTTCAGTATGTTCACTGCTTCAGTGGTATGGCAGAACCTTTTAGCCAATTGTTGAGGACATGAAAAAGAAAGACTACAGAAGGAACGATAATATTCACAACACCATGGATGTAAAGCATGCTGCCAATACTATGTAAACCATTGTTCTATCACTAGTGTAGTTTGATAATATACTCTTTATAACTTATGTCTTCTTATGAAGCTTTTGTATGCTCTCTGTAAGCGTGGTTTGTCTTTTACTTTCCTTAGAATTTTTGGGTGGTGTCCAGGTCCCATGGAGACGGTAGCTACGAGGTCGCCGCTCCCTCAGCCCATATTCATTCACAGACCCTTTACTTCTGTTGACCTAAAAAAAAAAAAAAAAAAAATGTACCCTTTTCATGCACTGACCTACAAAATAGAGTTATAATCATCACTGTCATTCACAAAACCTTTTCTTCAGCTGATTTTTTTCTTTTTTAAATACAGGAGATTAACAATGGGGGAAAAAAAATCCATACACAAGATTACAAATCTCCTTTCATAAAGAAATCTGTCACAGTTGGACCTGATCTTCTATGGTTAAAAATTTTGAGGGAAAGTAATCTGGAGAAATGAGTTCTAAACAGAGGCTGTTCAAAATGTCATCCTCATCTTTATCAGATCCTTTTGTTCTGTAGATCTGCATATCATCTACAGCCACTTCTCAAGGATTCATAATTCAAAACTATGCACAATGCTTGACTAAATCCTCCTCGCAACACTGTTTCTTACTGTATGGTGCATCCAGGTGAAGTATGGTCGGCAAACCAAGAGCAAATAATACTTAATACCTTCAGTACATTGACAGATTTATTTCTGCTACCAGTCAATGTTATTTAGCTTTGAAATACCACCTAATAGTGAAGAAATTAGGGAAAACTGATAACCCATCTGATACAAATACTGAGTATTTGTATTAGATGGGTTAACAGTTTTCCCTAATTCCTTCACTACTAGGTCGAACTTCAAAGCTAAATAAAATTGACTAGTAGCAGAAATAAATCTGTCAATGTACTGAAGGCATTAAATATTATTATTAATAATTTATAAGTATTATTATTAATGTAATGAAGGTGTTAATATTATTAACCTGAATATAAATGTCAGAAGACAGAAAAAGCAAACTTAATAAATATAACATCTTATAATTATAAGGGGGAAAAAGACAGTCCCATTTTACCCTATTTGGAGTGTAGACGCCTGAGGCTAGGCTACCACAGTCCAGTACATTAAAGAACAGATGCCCGACCTACTCCCCTTGGTGACTACATGACTAAAAAACCTCCATTCACCTCTTACGAAGTGAACCTTTGCAATGCCATCACTCCAACTAGGGTGTTTTATCCATGTGACCACTCAGTGCATATTCCAAACAGAGGGATTAACAACAACAGCCACTACAGTTACTACTCACCATGCCCCGTTGTCTGTCCATCTCACTCTGCAGCATTTTTGCCAGTAGGTGATCTTCCTGCTCCTGCTTTAGTCTCTCCTCTATGCGTTTTTGCTCAGCCACAAGCAAGGCCAGTGCTTCCTGAGTAAGAGAAAATCCACCTCTATAAAGCAGATATTAAAATGCCGCATTCTGGGCATAAAAAGTATGCAGTCAGGGATGAAAGGTTGCCTAATGTTTCACTTTCCTCTGCTGTCTAATATTCCTAAACAGAGAAAGGTTTGGTACAGGTTTCTCTCCCTACAATGTGAGAAGCAGACTCTGTTGTTCCTAACTAAATCTGTACTTTTCCTTCCTGCTGCGTAGTATTAGACAACACTGATGCCACTATTTCAACATGCAATTGTGTTAAGTCTTCATTATATGCTGCTTATTTTATAATTTTTACTTTTTCTATTAGGTGTCCACAGTAAATTACAGAGTCACTGCCTATCAAAGTTATAGTGCTGCCTATGGTTTAAATCTGATTTGCCAATTTTCCTCAATATACAGTACCAGTTGCACAGAAAAAGTTGTTATACTTTGAAGTACGGTCATCCCTGATGTATAATGAGGACTGCCTGTATTCTTTCAGGACACTGGTATTAAAGACATCATTCTATTACACACTTTTTATATCTCTGTAACTTACCCCATTTTCACCATCACTAAGAGCTGCAGTAAGATCTGTAAAGTCATTTTCAGGTATTTTTGTGGAGATGTTCTTGTCTTCTCTGTCTCTGGAGGCATCTCCGCTTCTCTGACCATTTTTACCAACAAGTTTGCTGGTATCTTCAGTTTCACTATCATCATCACTGATGCTAGGTCTGGCTCTCTTGGTTTCGGGAATCATATCTTCTGCATCCGTCTCGTCAGAATCACTACTTTCATCTCGTAAGGGCTCTTGTATTTGCCTCACTCCGCTGTAGCTGTCAATGTCTGGGCTAAATTTGAGACTGTTATTTTTCGTTCTATAACTTGTTTTGCTGTTTTCTTTATTTTGTTTATTTTCTGTAATTCTTCGCTTGCTGCTTCTGTTTTCCTTCCCTGATGTGACATGCCGGTGCTTAGAGGATCTTAAAAAGTTGGAATCATCATAATCTGGAATATATGAAGTTAATTTTACCAAGTACATGTATACATACAACTGAAACAACATGATATAACAAACTGGTGTGCATACAAACATATACTGCGTATTACTGTATTTGAAATACCCTCTCAATCAGGGATTTGGGTAACAATATACAGCAGGTCTTTAACAACTGAACACTCTTATCTTTCTATTCCTTGGTTTATATTGTCCATTCTTGATGTAACTCTCCAAGAAAGACATCAATTAGTACTTTTACAGTTTGGTCTGTCATTACCTTATGAACAAGACTCCCAATAATGTCTACTTAACCAGCTGAACCATCAACCCCAATTGTTCTGCCCTTATCACTCTCCAATCATAAGCACACCTATTATAAAACAACTAATGTGATCATTGTTATCCTCATCCAATTTTCGCTCATTCAATGGGATGAAAAGGATTCAAAAAGAGGGAGAAAAACATACAAATTATATGGTAGGAACAGACTGCCCAGCAGAACATGCCACACATCCTTTTGTGCATCACTCAAGACTTCAAGATGCACCTGCTCTTGCAACACTTATGAGGTAGGGCCTCACTGTCAGCTCCCAAGTTGAAACCCTTTCAATCCTGTTACTAGATAATTTTATTCAGATCCTGGTGTACAGGAATAAAATTACTAGATAATTTTATTCCTGTACACCAGGAAACCATTTACTGCTGGGTGGTAACCATATAACCAAATTATGGCGCCTGATGGTTTAGCAGGTAATTAACGTGCTTCAATTGTTTTGAGCCTATGTAGGTTCATGTCCAAGGGATGGTTGGGGTTTACTGCTCATGTAATGCCACTCACATATGACTGAGGCTGGTCACTCTCATCTTAAATGTCAGGACCAACTTGCCTAGCCCTCAAAGGGCAGCAAAGGATTGGATGGCATATACTTTCTCAATGTGCATACCTTGAAGCAACACACATTCACCAACCATACTATAATCTTCTGAGCCATCATAGCCTCTGTCTACCTTTAAATTCATACTGAGTACAGTTGCAACCGATTTTCCCCTTCCACCCTCCCTAAGCATACATGTAGATGTGACAATGCTGTATGGGACACACACAAGAATACACATCGATTACATATAAGATTACGATTGAAGGGTTGAGAGGAAGGATGGGACTGGACTGGAATGCACTGATGTACTGGTGCTGTGATGGGGAGGGTTAAATAGAGATGGTCTGGGCATGTTGAGAGGATGAAGGATAACAACTGGGTATGGAAGGTGAGAAGTGAACGGTGGGAGTAGGGCTGCAAGAGGCAGACTGAAAAAGACCCGAGACATGGTCACAAAGTGTGACCTCAGGGATATGGAACTGAACAGGGTGGCTGCCAGAGATCAAGAAGCATGGAAAGCCACTTCTAAGTGACCAAGATTGATGCATGCAAGCAAGTTGGAGTCTTTCTCCATCCATCCACCATCCAATCCTACATTGCCCCACGGGTAGTGTAGGAACCTTGGTCTTGACATTTAAGATAAGAGTGACCAGCCTCACTCATCCTTGAGTGGCATTACATGAGCAACAAACCCAAGCAATCCCTTGGATATAAACCTTCATCAGCTCAATTCGACCGGAGTGACATAATTACCCAGTAAACCACCAGGCGCCATAATTTGGTTGTATAGTTACCACCCAGCGTAGTAAATAGCTTCCTGGTGATACATAAAGAACGAAGTATCAAATCTGGTCAGATCTCCCTCCCTTCCTCTCCTTTCCCTCTTTCCCCTCTCCCTTATCCCTCTGCTCATTTCCTCTTTGCTTCAGCTAACTGCTAGAAATTATTGCCATGTAAGAGAACTATTAGCAGAATGCCTATGATAGTAAAATGGACCAATCATTCACATACCATTCAAGTCTCTATAATTCTGGCTTCACTTCAAGACCTATCCATCTGCACAGACTTTTTGGTATTTCTCTGTTAGGATGCACTTCACACAGCCTACACTTGCCATATAGAGTCTACTCTTCATTATCATCATCCTGAATTCTTTTTCTCATCTAAGGATGGAGTGAGACAGGATCCAAAAAGTAAGAAAAAAGAAAGCAAGATAAAGGGATAACTAAATGAGAAAACATAAAATATAAGTCTACCAACCAGACTCTGAGCTCTGTGAAGAAGTTATTTCTCTCAGTTGCCTGCCAACATTGTGGCTTACTATTCCTGGGATGGAAGAGGAAGAATGTGGTGTGTCTAACTGGAAGGCCATATTAGGCTTGTCAGACTGGGATAATGATGGGCTGCAGTTTTCTTGCTTACTCCCAGTGGCTTGTAGTCTGCTCTGACCTGTACAGGTAATAAATATGATTCAAAATTAACCCTAAACTCAGTACCTAGTAAATATCAACAATGTAGCTCAAAACTAAACTCAGAATACGGTATTTATCAAAATCATCCTGGCCAAATCTCCATTTTCACACTGGAAGGAAATTATCATATCTTAGATACATGATCTAGATGGGTACTTCATTTATCCTGATTCTCTTTCCCACTCCAGGGGGGAAGTGGGGTACAGGGGGCAAAAAAGGAGGAGAAATATCAGCATTACAAACTGAAGAAATAATGTACATACAAAGGAATAGGTGCTGGAAATAACAAGACCTTCAGTGCCATCTCTGGAAAGATTTTTTTGGTTACCAGCTTGGGCCTGGCTAAACCATCTATCTAGCTGCAGGTGATCCAGCAGCAACATAATTTTTGAAAGCTCTCAATCTTGTGAAACTTCTTGAGAGATTTTACATGAATCCCTACAGTACATAGTGGTATTTGTACATAACTTCTCAAATTACCCTGCAACTGAGGATATTATTATTATTATCATTATTATTCATATTGTAACCATAAATTTATATGGTACCGTATTCAGATTAGGTGAGCATTCAGATTAGGTGAGCCATCAGGTAGTAGGGAATTAAAGAGGGTTTCATCTAACCCTCCAGTTTGAAAAATCTCTCTAAAGCTTGAAAACAATAACCTGCAAGTGACAATAACAAACTGAACACACTGTCTGAAACAGAGGATTGTGATGGTCTCCTCGAGCTGTCTCAAGTGCTGTAACAAATGACCCAAAAGAGATGAAACCTGATTAAATAGCCATCCAAGTAAAATTATAAATTATGATGAAACAAATTCAACGCATGGTAACAGCAATAAACTCAGTACAGCCACAGAACTAACTCATGTATGTATGTCAAACAGGTGGACAAGATGAAAAAGGGAACATAGTCCTAATTACACATCAGAGATGTGTTCCAAACCATCACAACTGGCACTGTAAATTTGGGGGAACTGATAGACAACTTTACAGGTAACACTGAAAGTTATTTTCCTTCTATAAAGTAACTGGCAACAAAGCTTTACTGTACTCTGTAGCTACCAGTACTCTACTCACCCAGATCATGATGCCTGGATCCACTTGGAACTGGGTGCTTGCCAGATGTTCGAGGAGTCATCTGGCCTGAACACAAAGCATGGGTTAAAAACATTCAGTGGCAATGTATAACTTTCCCCACAACACCAAAAATATAGCAGCTAAAATTCAGTTCCCCAAATTCTAATAAGTACACTATGCCAACTCCAAGTGACGCATAAAATGAAAAGCTATGCAAGATTAAAAGCAGATTTTGAAGGTAAACTGCAAAATTTAAATATGCTTCACTTTACATCAACTGAACAGCACTTAGGGTTTTCATTCTGACTGCCACTAGATAACATCAAACTGAGGAAAACTCCTGTATTAGCCTTTTCAATCTGACAATGAATTTTGTTTTGCTCATTCCTGATGATTGTACTCAGTTCCGTACAAAGTACTTGTACTTTAGGGTTAGATATGGCCATAATTAACCCTTTCAGTATTGTGGCACTCTCCTGATCTCACAGATTTGTCAGGAAACTGCAGGAATATAGAAAACTTCGTCAAAGGGTTGAAAGGGTTGTTTTGATTTACCTATAGTAGAACAGGATCCAGCATTTTACTGTGACTACTACTAGATGATTTATTTTGTTACATAAGGTTAAGAGCAAGGTGTTTCTCAATGCTTTATAAAACCAACCAACAGTAGCCAGAATAAAAAGTGTCTAAAGCATTCCTTATTGGTTTAACATCCCGACCCAGAATGCGAAACTGGAAGAACTATCAACATTAAGCCCAGTGCATTGGGGTTACACAACCATTCACACATAATTCATGTCTCTGAAATCCTGGCCTCATCTCATTAGCCCAATCACTGGCACATCATTTGATATATTTGTGTTTACACATGTACTTCACATACACAAGCAGCAAGCAAGAGTAGATGGGATACAAAAATATGATAAAATGTTGTGGGAAAAGGGAAATGTTCCCCCAAGCTAGACCTTATTAGATCATATAGCTCTGCCAGGTGACAGGAGTGTGCTACCCCTCCCGGCATGGCAGCTACCAGTGTAGACCAAACTCATGACCTCCAACGTTCTGCCACTAAGCCACCCTGCCCCCCCCCCAAACATGTAGCGAGGAAAGTGAATTACACTTTCTGGGAGGAATATCCCAAGTAGTTCTGCTATACACACTCAAATACATAACAAACGAGTAAATTTCAGGGACTGAATAACCAAGATGACAGTTACCAGGTGCCTTATTTGTGCCGGTCTTATCCAATATATTGGATGTTATGTAAACTTGAACAATGTTAATGAACAGATACAAATTCAACATATACAACTCACCAATACAGCCTGAACTTTAGTCCCTTCTTACAGTCTATCTTATCCATTATACTGTATTGCATATTGCCTGGACTAGAGCAATGATACTGAACAATGCAAACTCAACATACACAACTCACCAATATAAACATCCATGGGTCCCCGTGTGGGCGTCACGTTGGCTTTATTACGTAGTTCATGCTGCCGTAGTTGACGCTCAGTTTTCTGAAAAGCAAAAGGGATTTTATAAATATGGTAGAATCAACCAAAACCTATTAATCTCTTCAATCCGCTGATACACTGTATTATTTCATTAACTAGTATGTTCACTTTAAGACAGTGCCAGATTAGTGATGAGATTAATGAAGGCTATATCCAATTTCTCCCACTCAAAAATTCATTAAAACTAAGTGGAACTGTGTGGAGATAAAGAGAATAAAATATGAAAGTAATCATGGTGAAGGGGTTAATAAAAAATCACCAATTCCAGAAAAATTATCCAGCACTATCTGACCTTACTTTAAACTTTTGTAACATATCTATAAACTTAACTGTTAGTACTCACCATGAAACAATACAGTACTGTATAATAAATTCGTACAGGTACCTGTATTATTTTATGTATTCTCTTGCAAACTAAGGGGGGGGGGGGATTGAAAATGACAGCAAGTGTTCTCAAAGACATTATAGCTATTGCAGGATGCCACAGATCAATGTTCTCCAGTTCAGCACACTTGTTTAAAAGAGGTCATATTCTTTTATCAATGTCAATCATAATTATGGATATACAGTTGGGTGAACCAAGGCATTTTTAACTCTTTTAGTCAGACGGCATTTTTCTATATTATTTATGCTATTACCAGATGATTACATGTACCTCAGGAGAGACTTTTGGAAAGGGAGGAATTATATATAGCATTCAGTACCTCTTTCAATAACAGAGGCCTTTCCCAGGGTTGAAGCAATAATGAACAACAAACCACATTAGTAGACTCAATGGGTTATGTGTTCCTCAGATGAATACATTATTTACTAAGTATAATAAACAGTAATTAATATGTACATATGTAATAATATATCTGCACTCATCCTGTAAGGGTGGTATCTAACCTGTTCAGCTTCAAGATGTCTCCCATGTTACATTCTTGCTGTTCCATGATATTTTTATTGTGCTTGGGAAAGACTTATCAGGATGCAGCCTTCATCAATGCCCTCAATATGAAAGATATTTCCAAAACTGCATAAAACTGTGTGAAGGTACTGAGAATAAATGAGACATTACTGTGATGAAAGAGGTAGTGGTGGTAGATTTACTGCATACCTTCCTGATCATGCAGCAACAGGTTATATGGCTTAGAGGCCTACAACTGACAATTGGGAAGTCTTACTAGTAAACTCAATCATTAATTTGTGTCCAATCATCTCAAGGTGAGGGTAGCTACTGGTATAAATTACTATTTATAATTCAGTATTTACCATTATCTTGGAAGCCCAAGAACGGAGGATCTGATCACAAGTAAAGAGAAAGTACGAATGTGGGTAAACTATTTACAGCATGCCCAGTAAAATGAGCCGGACAATCATTCACACATCATTCATTCAATCTCTGGAATCCTGGGTACACCTTACAAGCCATGCAATCTTCCTATGTTTTTTGGTTTGTGAGGTGTAGCTAGGATTATGGGGAGTTTGAATAAAGCATGAATGTGAGGCCCTTTTCACTGGGCACACTGCTGATAGTTCTCCAACATTACAGTAATAAAATTCACTATACCATACTTAATGTAGCTTAGCCAATTTATTTATAGCTGATGTGCACTTAGACATTAATTTGGAAAACCAATTTGTACCTCAATTTCTCTTGCCACTGCCTCGTCATTGGCACACATCGTCTGCAACCTCTCTAATTCTTTCTGCAATTGCATCATTTCTGCTTCCTGACAATAAAACATATATGAAAATTTAGTTCCTGATATATATACAATACCACATCAATGAAAGAGAATCAGTATTTTTATTACCAAAAAGCTTAGTCTGATGCAGGACAATTTTGCAAAGTAATTACTGTAAAAAGGTAATACACAGTCATCAAGCATATAACACTGAACATTAATTAACTGATATCAACCAAACTCAAGTAACGCTTACTTATATCTGTTCAGTCACAGTAATTTCTTACAAGGTTTCAACACTGAAAAATTATAATAATAAAAAAATAAAATAACACATATATAGCTAGTGATATAAATGATGACAGACATGTTATTTATTTACAGGGATGTATGGGTGGCAGGGAAATATAGGAGAGTGATTAAGTTTCTTTGTAATGCTTCACATTATAAAGAGCCAGTCTCCAAACATGGGCTTTATGTAGCTTCATCCATTTGCTCCAGGAATGTTACTTCTATTCCTGCAAATTCTAGATATGTTTATTCAGCTTAGGAGGGGTTAGATATAGCTTTAATTAGCCAAACTGCTATCAGTGATCCTCCCCAAGCTGAATAATTGGGTAAAAAAAGAAAAAAGAAAAAAGAAAAAAATAAAATCTGGAATGAGGGTGAAGTCCTTTCCTTTCATTCCCTCCCATCCACTTTAGGAAAGTCATACACATTATCAACAAATAAATAAATGAATATGAAAAAAAGCAAAGCCCTTCTATCTACATAACCAAATAGTCAACCATATCTCTCTTTTTGTTACCTTTATCTGCTGAGCTACAATAGCATCTTGTTCTTCTAGTTCCTTCTGCTCCTTTTGGACCCGACTTCGCTCTCTCTCTTCCTCCTGTTTAACAATCACTTTATCAAAGTGTTCAAGCCAAATATATGCATTAAAAACGCTTGATAAAAAGCATGCTTGTTATAGGCTTTTTTTTTTTTTTTTTTAAGTTCACGGTAGTGAAATGGCAGGGGGAAGGATGACATGGAGGCGATCTGTTTGTGGCCACTCCTTACAGGATTAGGGAATCTGGCAGTAGATAGACAGCAGTAGTGAAGAAATATATAAAATGCAAATATTAGGAAGTCCGGGTACAGGAAGTTTTGGCTGACATTACCATAAATTTCTAAGAATTCTGGACCTAGATCAGGGACAGGGAAGTCAGAAAAACCAAAATAAAATTCAAAAGCCATCACTAAAATGATGGCGTATATTTAATTTCTGAATCCTTCGCTCTGAGAGGTTTTCCATTACAGGTATCTGAATATCTGCCTTACAGATACTATCAGGTATTTAAGCTGGATAAAGAAGTCTGGAGAAACAAGATAAAAAAAAAAAAAAAAAAACTTTAATCACTGTAATGGAAGAGCTGAGTTGATCATATACACTAAGTAGAGCAATATGCTGGGTAATAATCAACAGAAACGAGGAACACATATATGAATTACCAATTCTTTGGCCACATTACTAAAACTGACTGTGTAGGTGCAACAAAGCCCTTAACTTCAGATGAAAATATAGCTACTAACTACACTCTGCAATGTGGGGTGCAAACTTATCACTTCCAACAAATACAAGCATTCTTTAAAGTACTGTACTGCAAAATTTAGAGGTCTGCCAGTATTATGCACTTAAATTATAATTTGGCTTTGAGACCATAAAGTAAGATACTCTTGTTACCTGCAACTTTTTAATGAGGCTGCTTGAAGCCACCTCTTCCTGGCTTCTCCTATGAGATATTTCCTGATCTTGCAGTGCCACCATCTCCTCATACTCCTTACGGATCTCACCAGGTTTGCTCACATGACGTACTGGGGTGAATATCTCTGCCAGAACAGGGGACCAATACTTTAAGTACTATCTGAAACTGATTTAACTTTCTCCGGCTCCTATGGCTCACTCTATACTGAATGAAATAATCTCTATCTGGTGTTAAAAAGAACTGAATAAAAGGCATCTCAGTAATGAATATTAACTCTCAGATTCCAATCCCCGAGAGGACAGATACTTAATACTAAATCCCCTGAGTCCTTCCAAAGCTGCATACAATTATTACCATAGGTGGTATGAAATAAAATAAAAAATCAACAATTACAAGGTAAAAATCTGATAAGCAATGGTGCACATGATCATACACTATACAGCTACAGTTCACTAATTCCATGCACTAGTGTAGTATGGCATCTGGCCACTGACAAAGATATATGTACTACCGGTACTGTATATAGACAGATAGGCACAATACTGTTTGTTTGTTCATTTACTTATTATGGCTCTAATATGTTTGCACATGTCGACCTTTGTCACCTAGCGACATTATTTCAAGCTCCTTGATCTCATGCAGCCTCTCTATTCAGTCCCTTATCCCTGAGGTCACACTCTATGACCTCATCCAAGTCTTTTTTGGTCTGCCTCTAGCAACTTGACCCTCAACACTCACACCCTCTGCATCCAGCTGTCATCCTCAATCTTCTCCATGCCCAAACCATCTCAACCCACTCCTTCTCATCACAACATGAATACAATCAAGTCCCAACCTTCTCTCAACTTTTCATTCACAATCCTACCCCCTCCCTCAGTAATCAATATCATCTCTATATGTCTGAGCCTACTACATAGTGGTTATTTTTTTTTATATATTAATCAGGTCACCACCACACAACTTGATTCAGCTTGTGGGGGAGACTTATCTGAATGAAGAGGTTAGATATTGCTGTACCTGAACCTCCTTAGTAATGTACAATCCCCCCCCCTCCCAAGGTGAGTAAAATCACATGAAGATGGAAAGAAAACTACCTATCTATTTGCCTATCTAATGCTGTAAATAAAACATCATCATACTAAAAGGGTTAAGAGCATGAAGCCAAGTACAGCAGACCCTCCCAGTAACAGACTACCTGGGGGAAAGCCTGACCCAATAAAGCAACTGCTATAGCCAATGGTTCCTCTGAGGTGGGATTTCAGGCATGTTTGGGGGGGGGGGGACAATAGCATATTCAAATAGCTACCATTTTATACTAACATGGTCCATAATTTTACCCTTTTGTAGCTTATTTTCCATCATTGTTGGAGTAAACAGGGTAGGAAACTCATGTAATGCAGCCTATTGTGCCCCAATTAATGGAATTTATTTATTACTGCCAATGGAAGTCTGGTGGCTTCATAGCGTCCGTTAAATCCGATATCCAGTCTATCAAGGTACTGTACATTAAACTGAGGGTCTACTGTACACCGAAAACTCTTACCTTCACTATCCACATCCTCTTCCCCCTGTAGTCTGGCCTGCACCTTGGCTGGGAACTTCGCCTGTATGGTCTGCCAAAGTTTTGTGTTCACCAGCCTCTTGCTTTTGGTGGCATGCCGCACCCACACACTGATCCTGCATGTCAAGTTAATATGTCATCACTGAAATGGCCTACAGTATTAGAGAGCTTTCTTAAACTACATATTATCACCATCATCATCTCCAATGTCTTTCTCCATCCTGGGAACCCTTGCAGTGGGGACGGCCATCAAATTACTACCCTGTGTATATACAGTATTTACAGTATATCTATCTATCTATTGCCAGAAGCCTTAATCCAGTAAGGGGTGGCCACAAAAAAATCGCCTCCATGTCACCCTGTTCAATGCCATTTCACTGCCCTGCTCCCAGCTCGCACCCCCCTCTCTCATATACCTCTCCACTCTATCCCTATATCTCATCCTTGACCCCCCCCTCCCTCTTCCCCCCTCCACCTCACTCACATACACTGACATCAGTTTCGTGTGTGTGTGTGTGTGTGTGTGTGTGTGTGTGTGTGTGTGTGTTTTGGGCAGCCGAAACTACACATTCAAATCACACCAAAATTGGCACAAAAATTGCAGAAAATTCGACGATGTGAAAAAACTTGGTCCCGTCACAATTGAAAAACTTTTACTATACTTCATGAGCGATCACATTTTGACCAAAAAATGCTGCTACAGGCACCCGGCATAGATCTCCGTAGAATTTTTTGCCCACAGCTATAACTAAAATATATTAGAGCAGCGCGAGAGCCCTCTGCAGGAACAAGTGCGAGGGGCCTGAAGGGCCCACGAGCACTTGTATATATACAAATTGATAGCTAGACAGATAGATATAGATACTGAGTATATATATATTTTAATGCTCTATGCTTGTATGGTTCAGCCTATTTTATTTGACAACTGCCTGCCCATCTGTGCAGTCACCTGCAGCACAAGTTTTTCCTCTTGCATTCAGTTCTGTACACTGGTTAACCCACCTAGCCTCCTCTCAAACATTCTCTCCACATCAATGTCCTTCAGCCTGCAGGTACTGATTAGCCTACCTCCCTGTAACTGAACACCTAAGCATCAGCATCTACACAGAGTAGCTTGTCCTTGGTGTGTCATTACACACATCAGGTCATTCTCATTTACGTACTTTATTGACAACTGTGGCATTCCCTTACCCTATGGCTCAATTACATACTGTGCTTCAGGACCTGTCAAGCAAGGCTTAACCATGTATTGTATATGGTACCGTACATTATAAAGCTACCTACCCATGTCAGGCATATGCAAGCAAACCAGTACAAAACATATACAGTGTAAACTGTATGCACAAATAAAAATTCTTAAGGAGACATGGGACCACTTTATTTTGCAGTTTTACTCTGCTTTTTCCTTACCTTAGTTCTTCATGGGATTCTTTGAGCATTTTTTCATTGTTTCAGAATTTTAAATTTCTTTAAAAAGTGGTGACAAGTTTAACAAAGCAGTGTCTGTTTACAGATGGCCGCCATCTCAGAGTGCCACTTATGAACAAAATTACCCTTATCAGTGCCTATTTGTCCATACTGGGTACCATACCTATCCTTAATTTTTCATAAACACCCCTGACTTAACATATTAATGCTAACATAATCAATTTTATGCTAACCTAACCTAACTTGGCCCTTATGTAATCACATTTTCCATTTAAGTGCCAACTTGTAAAATAATATCTCCTTTTCATACTCGAAAACACACCAGTGTACCTTTACAATGTCACTGAACCAGTTCAAGGGTAGGAAAAAAAAAAATTTAGGTGGTCCTGTCTACTTATGAATTGGCTAAAGTTTAGATCACTGAGAAAAATAGCAAAGCAGACTTCCTTTTCAAGTTTCAACTGATGCAGGGGTGGATACCTGGTGCAGTCTGGTTCTTGTTAATATCTTTCCAAGAAATCTGTCCCAGTCTTGCTTGAAACATAAATACTGAAAGGTAGGCTCAACATCTACATAGATTGTACACGGTACAGATGAGTAGTAATGTTTCTAACCTAGGTTGCTTACCTTTTCATTGGACTGTGCTGTATAATTACTGTAATTTAAAAATCAGCTGAACACTTCTGGCCTAACCTACTCCGACTGATCAGCTCACTGCCTGCAATTCTTTGAAGACAGAATGACTTGGTCACATAAAAAACGTTAATACGGTACTACGGTAACTGTATCTACGGTACAGTAGACACATGAACTGCAAGATTTGGTGTTTGAATTCAGTCTATGCCACATTTTGAAGCGATGCAGGGTCAAACACTGGGAATGCTTACATTGGTGGGTAAGGACTTTCCTCGAGTAGGAAAAACCTGTGAAAAATTGTAAAATCCACCCTACCTTAAACGACAGAGGGGACAGGCGAGTGCTGCTTGGGCCACATTCTGGGTGAAGCACGGCATGCAAAGGGAATGGCTGCAAGGCATTGTCACAGGCTCCACCAATATCGACAGGCATACAGGACACATGACATCTGACGACTTCATATTGGCTCCACCAGCCACTGCCGGACTGTTTACATCGGCCATGACTTCACTGAAGTGACAAGGGCGCCAAAATTCAGCCTACGATAAACTGGCTCTAACATTCTTTCACGGTATTTGCAATAGAAAAGAAATCCATTTTCTCTTCATGCATATTTTAAATATTATGGTAACCAGTTTGAAAAATTTGAGCTACTGTCTGAATTTTGTAATGTAATTTATAGTAGTACAGTAAAACAAACCCGATACGTTATTGTTTACATTTGCCATTCACAAATCTTCTTAAAAGGTACGTACAGTACAAGAGATCTTCCGAGTAAGGAAGGAGAGAAGAAGAAAGAAGGATGATGAGATGGGAGGAGAGGAAAGAAAAACTGGGGAAGGAAGGAAGAAAAGAGGAAGGAAGGATGGATGAAGAAAAGAGGATAGGAGATAGGTACAGCATCTTTTAGGAATCTAGTAAGAAAGGTTAGACACCAAACATTTCACAGCCTAATTAAAGGGTATATTAAGGTGAAAATACGATCAAACAAAAGTAGCACTTACGGAAAATAAGTCACTGAACGGAATTTGTGCTTATGATAAAAGTTAAAGGTCTTTTGTAAATGGCTTCTTTAGGGCGTGGGACGTGGGTAGCTGACGTACGAGAAATACGGGCTTCAAACATGAGCAGCTGATGTCGGTGACTGATTGTAATTTGCAAGTGGTTTCATTGAAATGCTACTTTTGGGAACACTGAGGAAGTTATATAACACTGACTGGCCCTTTTGGGTCATATTTAGTAGTAGTAATAGTATACTATTATAGTACACTAGCTGGTGGTAGTGGTGGTAATAGTATAGTACTGTAGTAGTAGTACTGCTGGTGGTTATGGTGGTAGGTAGGGCATAACCTTGGACTGATAAAAGTCTACTGTTGTACATACCCTGTCCTCTGCCATTTGCATCCTTCCTTCTCTGATATTCCAAAGACTTTTATTCACCCTATAAAAGACTTCAAAATTGAAAAGTATGAGATGCTGCCTTAATGTACTTCAAATCAAGAGATCTTTCCTGAGTTGAATATTATCTCTCAAGGTAGCAAGCATAAACTAAACAATTATTTTGCTTGATTACTTGGAGTTTATCCAGACTAACCTACAACCAAATGATTTTATTCAGCTGAGGCAAGCATCCCATATACGATGTAGCCGTCTCTATTACTTCTTTACCAAACGGGTGTGGCATTGTTTTGGCCCTGTCCCTCAAACCCAGTAACCCACAAGATTTTGACACGTACGCAACATCAGATAGACAAAATATGCCTATTTTGGGCAGGTTGCCTGCGGCATTGTTTACTGACGATGTTTCTGATGTATTGTTTACCAACTATCGCTCAAACTGAATATGTCAGTGTATTCTGTGCATTTTACGGCCAGGTACTGGTAGATACTTTCTGAATATTTATTTATGCATTCTTAATCCTCCTAGCTTTCAGAGGTAAGTTTATAAAAATGTCCAGTAGCTGTGGTAATCCAGAAACAGTTATAAGTAACCTGTGAAAAGTTCATTTTAATAGAAAATATGGAAAGGCTGCACCTGTTTGGTAAAGAATGAATGGCAGCTTTTTATAGTCATATCTACTGAGGACACCTAAATCCAAAAATCTTGTTTCTCCTGAACAAAGCATTTTATAAACAACCAGGCCACCTTAATCAAAATTTACCATCTCCCAAACAGAGCATTTTATAAACAGTGGGTGGCAGGTGGTGGCGACCATCATCCACTCACTTGATGTAGTGCTGCCTACTTCTTCCTTAGCCTTTATCATTCTTTTTCTGTGCCTGTCATCCTCTCTTCCTATTTCTCCCATCTCTCTTGTCACTTATTGTTTTTCTTTCCTTTACAGGTGGCTTTACATTGAGTGACAAGCCAAATGGTTTCCTGTAAGCCAAGAAACCATTTACAACGCCGGGTGGTAACCATATAACCAAATCAAACGTGCTCCCTACGTGTCAGCAAGTGGGTTGGTGGAGGGTTAGTGCCCCTCCCCGTAAAACAAATAACTCAAAGTCAAATGGCCACCCCTTACGGGATTATGGCGTCTGGCAATAGATAGATAGATAGATCATTAGGATTGCCAGATATGCCCTTTTAAGGACAGACTGTCCATTTTTTGGCAACCATCATCCACTCACTTGGTGTGGTGCTGCCTGCTTCTTCCTTGGCCTTTGTCATTCTTTTTCTGTGCCTGCCCTCCTCTCCTCCTGTTTTTCCCATCTTTCCTGTCACTTCTTATTGCTTTTCTTTCCTTTACAGGTGGCTTTACAGTGAGTGACAAGCTAAATGGTTTCCTGTAAGCCAAGAAACCATGTACAACGCAGGGTGGTAACCATATAACCAAACCATACGTGCTCCCTGCTTGTCAGCTAGTGGGTTGGTGGAGGGTTAGTGCCCTTCCCCGTAAAACAAATAACTCAAAGTCAAATGGCCTCCTCTTACAGGATATGGTGTCTGGCAATAGATAGATAGATAGACTGTCCATTTGGGGGGCCTGCCTGTACTTTTATTGCCCTAAAAAAAAAAAAAGGAAGGAGAATCTAAATCTCAGTTTTACTCACATCCTACTGATTTTGACTAAGACTGAAGGGGATTTTTTTTTTTTTTAAAGAAATTTCTGGGTTAAATATTATACTACAGGTATGTAAAAAAAAATTAGGTACCTTTCTCAGTAAATATATGATCTGTATACTGGTACTAAAATCGTAGACTGAGCCCTGAGTGGCTTAATCTTAGCCACCAGTGATTTTTTTTTTTTAGCATTATTGAGTCATGGGATGTATTTCTTGGAATGTTATTGCCAAACACTGTAAGTTCTGTAATGAACATTAATATATTACTACAGTGACATGGTATTTCCAGATTTCCTATTGGAATGAAGTGGTGACAGGATTCTTTGTTATTATTTATAGACGTATATGGACGGACAATGTGAAGAGGGTGTTAGATGCAAAAGGAATGTCTGTAGAGCAAGGAAGAGTGGCTTTGTGTGATAGGGATGAATGGAGAGAAATTGTGAATGCATAAATGGTGACATGGCCCTAGTGGGATGTTCTCCTGCATCTGGTCTGATCAGCTGATCGGGTCAGATGCGGGGAAGGGGACGAGTCTATTATGATGTGGCAGGAGTAAACCAGCCCTTCTGCTGATGTTGCTGGTTTGTACTGCACAGTTGACCCTCGTGTGGTGTGGTGTGGTGCAGTGAGGAGCGGTCCCTTCTTCCCTTAGGGACCAAGATATGAGTAAATGTGTGTGTGTGTGAATGTGGATGAGTAATCTGATGTGTGTATTGTCCTGTCTCTGCTACCTGCCTTGGGAGGAAAAAGTCTAGGTTTATACTGTAGATGGCTGTAGAGAGGTGTGTTCGGGTTTTTTTATATTGGCTACTCTTCTAATGATGAGTGGTTGTTGTTATTTCCGCTATTGTAAATTCTTTCTCAGGGAAATATGTAGTTCCATTCCTGATCAGTCATGAACTTCTGTAAAAGAAGGAAGACCAGAGCTCAAGGTCAATGTGAAGTTTAAAAGTGGTGAAACGAGATGATTCCCAGTGTCATATGCATAAAATTTCTCCATAGAGGAAGTTTGTGTATATGAGTATGTAACAAAAATGAACAACTCTAAGTGGTGACCTCCAAATTTGCATCGAAAAAACATAATTGAAAGTTATTAAATTAGCATAAATATGGATACACTCATTGGGCATAATATTATAGCTGAGCCAAAGTGGTGGCGTGTACATTAGCATAATATCAGCGGCTCTTTCGCCAGCCAACCCAACTCCTAACCTACGGTAGCACAAGAGAAGGTATGAAACTATTTTTCTGATGCACATACCAGCCATTTTGAATGCCTAAATAGCCACAATGAGTCAGTCATAAGTGGGAACTTATGTCATGGGAGCCAATGAAGCCCCAGAAATCGTCTTACACATACACATCAGGGTGAAGGAGAACTTTCTGCTAAGATGAGATTTGTCTATATTGCACTGGTATATATATAAAATAATTGATTAAAAAAAAAAATGAAAACAGGACCAAGTTTCAGTCGATTTGTCTTCAGTTTTCAAGAATATCAAAGTAGTTTAGAAAATGCAAATCCTAGTCAAGTTTGAGCCAAAATTAGGTCAGATTTTAATGTTCTTCAAAGTAACCAGCTTACACTCTGGTTTATCCTAACCAAACCTAATGACCAAACTTACCAGTAACTTAACCTAACCCAGCTTGACATTACTAAACCACACCAGATGTTCTTTCATTCCTAACTGGTGCATCCCATGTTCCTAACCTAGGCATTCATTGATCCCATCCATGACTTTCTTTGGGCTTATCTTTAGAATTTTCTGGGTCTGATGATCTGATCTTTGGATTCTTTGGTCCTAACCCTGGCATGTTTTGGTTCTAACCCTGGCATCACTGCTGAAGATATTAATGGGATTTTGCACAATCCAAATCTAACATGACCTAACTTTTATGAGAAAGCCACTTTCATCAATCCTAACAAGGGCATCATTTGGGCCTAACCTGACATCCTTGAGTCCTGGGAGAATTTTTTCCAGCGTTGATGTTCAGAGACGGTAGGTTAGTACAGTGACAGTCTTATGGTACTTTGTCAGTTAATATGTCGTTGATCATCATTTTGTTTCATTTTTGAAGGCTTCAGCATGCATGCATCAGCCTTGGTCACTTGTATACACAAAACTAACACTCATTCAGAAGCAGGTAAAATATGCAGACAATAAGTGACTTTTAGTGAACTTTTCTGTTAGTTCATGATTGTTGTGAATTATACCTAACACTGATTCCCAACTTTAAAAAAAGCTAGATGTGAACATATGATAGACTTAATGTAAAAGTTATATGAATCAACTTTCAGTAGGTATAACACCCCAAAATATAGAATACCCATAACTGAAGCTAACTGTTATCTTCCAGAATTGTAGACGCACCATGCCAGTCGAGGATAATCGCCACCAGGTCTTCACCAACGACCCTGTCCATTACCACTCACTTCTGCACTCCAGGGTCAGTGTATCCACCACAGACAGCAAGGAATATGCTGGATGGGTGCACACCATTGACCCTGTGTCAGAGAGGTCAGTTTGGAAGATGTCAGTTAAAGTATAGCCACAATGTCAGTTAAAGTATAACTACAAACCTTAACTGAGGAGGGAGTGACTGTGAACAAGTTACTTCTCTTATGCCCTGTCCTCCACAGTCAAGTAGCCAGCCCATTTTACTGTGCATGCTTTTTATAGTTCTCCTTTCTTCATGCTCTCTTTTCCTTGTTTTCTGAATCCAACCCATTCTTAGCTAGGCAAAAACAGGTTAAGATGACAATGGTATTTACTTTTTAATAGATGCATTCTTTGTATTTTCAGTGTGTTGCTTGTTGATTTTGAGGGTGGGGATGGAGGGAAGAAGGTGGTACTGGTGTCAGGTTACAATGTAGCTGACATAACAGTCCTGGAGCAGACTCCCCCGCCAGGCCTAGCCAAGACAATTGATGCTCTCTTCAGGAAGGAACAGGTGAAAGACGTGCAGCAAAGAGAGAAAAAAAATCTTATTAACTTAGTATGCATATCTGCCCCACCCCCCCTTTTTTTTTTCTTTTTTGTCACAGTCACACTATGTAGAAAGAAAAATGGGCAGGTGGAATTAGTTTACAGCACTTAGCTGTAAGTTATGTGGTTGTGAAGATCAGGGAAGAAATAGCCTCTGATGCTGGAGGATACCTGATGCTATGGGTGATTTAACATTTACCGTACAGTATATAGCAAAGAGCTCTGTTTGTCTCGTAACCAAGCAAGAGTGGAATGGACGTGTCATCTGAGAGGGGCATATGGAGCTGTGTTGAGAGATAGACAGAAAAATTAGGAAGTTCAGGAGCATTGTGATATTGATGTGGGTGTGTTTGAAAGTGTTAGGAAAAGCATAGTGATCGTTAGGTCACATGGAGAGAATGAAAAGTTGAAAGACTGACTAGGAGAGTGTACAGTATGTGAGTGAGGTGGGGGGGAGGGGGAGACTGAGGATGAGAATGTATTTAGATGTTCACATAGGGAGAGTGTATATGGATAAGGAAATGAAAAGAGTATATGTGAGTAAGCTTGAAGGGGGGAGGAGACATGGTAGGCCAAAAAAAAGGTAAATGGAGACCAGCAAATGAATTTGTGAGAAAATGAAGTGTGGAAGTTAAGGAAACGGTGCTGACAAGGAATCGAAATCTGTCTAACTATATGTAACTAGACACTTGAAACCCAGAAAGGTTGACCACAAATGAATGTGTGCTGAGAAGCACCTGACATAGGTATAGCATCCCATCTTTTAGTCTAGTAGGCAACAGAATTACTATCCCATATATTTATGTGAAACACATCTTGAAAAGAAATGTATACAGTAGATGATTTTTCCTGTTGGGTGGAGTCGAGATTTCAAAGGCCAGATTACTATAAGTGTGAATGAGTGTATGGCCCTTGTCACAGGTCTTGTTTGATAGCTTTCCTATGTTTCTGCTTTCATTGTATATGTTTCAGGAGCTTACCTTATCTTACTCTATCTTTAAGGTGGGAATTTGGGTTGGGATGATGATAATGTGTGTAGTAATGTTATTGTTGAGCTCCCCAATTTGTTTGGACAAGCAAACCCATCAAATGCAGACAAGCAGTCACCCTGCAGGGCTGTCCCATGCAGTGAACTGGTGTTTCCTTGCAACAGACAAGGCCTCACCACACTGAGGCACGGAGAAGGGGGGAATTTGGAGGTTTGGTTCCTGGATGGATGGTGTATTTGCATCTCGCCACACAGTTAACATTGGTGCCATGCTAGCCTCCACATCACTCCATTATTTGGTTTTATGGTTGCAACCCAGTGCTGTATATGGTTTACTACTCAGTGTTGAGGCAGCTGAAGTGGAAAAAAGAGTAAGAAAAATGACAAGAAAGTTGGGAGAAATAGAAAAAGAATGACAAAGGTGAAGGAAAAAGAAGGCAGCCCTACATGAAGTGAGTGGATGATGGTCACCATCACGTACCACCATTTGTAGATATGTAATAAATGTAAACATGTGTTAAATGTGTCAGCTGTTGCACCATTGCTCATAACCATTTCTTTGCCTCCCTCAGGTGCATTACAGTAACAAGGAGCTGACAGAGAGACGCGAGGCACTATGTGTATGGTTAGCTGAAAATCGAGTCCCGTATACTGTTAAAGATGACCTGAGTGTAGAGGTAAATATATTCTAAAACATTGTCCCCTATACAGTAAGTGCACATAGCAAGTCAGGATATGTTCCAAAATATCACAACTTTCTCCATATAGTTGGTACCATAAAGTGGAGGAAACTGGCAAATCGGCTTTATGGGCAGCAAGGGAAAATTAATAAGTAATTTTTTGGTCATTTACTGAGAATGTAGTATTTATTAAAAAAAAAAAAAAAAAACTTACTGTAAAGAATTGTGCTGTGGGTGTGTAAAGTGTACAGAGCTGCATCATTGCTATCTAGGAGGAATATACAGTAGCCTATATAAACCCATAAACTGAAGTTGAGAATAAGATTGCTTGTTTATACATCTGCCTTCCGTTGTACAGCCATTAAATATTACCCAGTCAAATTAGAGCTAATTTAAAGGAAAAAAGGTGGATAGATATGATAAATGAGTGTATAAGAATGCAGTATGCTGAGGATGATAAGGGACTGAGCTGGTTGGATGAGTTTTTTATGGAGGAGTGCATGAGAAGGGTTTGACACCACTTTTTAATATTGATAGTTGGCTTACCTGATAGGTAACATGAAGTTCATATTATGCAGATGATTATGCCTGTGAGATGGAGTCAGAATTCCGGGGGCTTAAGTGGTGAGTGCATGAGTGTGTGGCCCATTTTATTAGGCATGCTGTTGATTAGTTCTCCATCTCTCATGTTTTTTGCCTCACCTGTGAGTTGAAAAAAGGTGCAGGATGATGATGAAAAAATGTGAAAATCTAACTGGACTGATGTAGTTAACTGGTGTGCAAATTTATCATGTGCTGTAACTTGATTAACTCCCTTTAAATATACTTCTCCAGGTGCTGCAGGCTGCAGTGATCAGGCAGCCGTACAACGCAGATAGTATTCACTGCACGAATGAGGTGGTGCTGGACAAAGTGATGAAGCTGGTGCAGCAAATGCCTTCTCCATCATGACCTGCCTCACTGCTTTTTCGTCCACCTTACTGTTATCATTCTCATGATCCTGTGACTTACTCTTAGCTGAATACAATCACTTGGTGTTAGCAGGAGTAGAATACTACAGTTGTTCCTGTCATGGCAGGGTCACTAGTGTTAGTATTAACAGTCAGTCCACTGCTGTACTTTGTATTTTATTAGTTATTTTCATATGATTCTTCCTTCTGTCTTTGGGTGACGTAACACTGAGCGACAAGCCAAATGGTTTCCTGTACTCCAGGAAACCATTTACTACACTGGGTGGTAACCATGTACCATAACCAAATTATGGTACCTGGTGGTTTAGTGGGTAATTAAGGTGCTCCAATCAGATTGAGCCTGTGCTGGTTTATATCCAAGGGGTAGTTGGGGTTTATTGCTCATGTAATGCCACTTAGGGATGTGTGAGGCTGGTCAGGACCTATTGGCCTAGCTCCAGGTTCCTATGCTCTTCTTGGAGCAACACAGGATTAGATGATGATGATGATGATGATTTTCATATGATTTTACTCTGATTTGGAGAAACTGTCTGAACTGGAGAGGTTAAATTAATGTTGCTTTCTTTTGACTCTTCATTGCAAAAGGTTCTCAGAAGCTGAATAAGATTGTTTGGGGGTAGGTAGAGTGAGATGGAAAATATATCTTCAGATTTCAGGAATTAACACTGTCAGTCTCCTGTGACTTACTCTTAGCTTTTCTAAAATCTGGTGCTAGCTGGAACAGGGAATACTAGACGTTTCTTGATCATGAGAGGGTGAAGTGCCATACTGTCCCTAGTGTCATCCTTCACCGATATGATGTTTTTTCTCACCGCTGTTGCAGTACCTTGACCTCATATTCATTCTTTATTGTGAATAATATTATGGACTGGTTCTCAGCCACATCAGCATGGTAATTTAGACTCAGAAAACCCCTTTATAGGGTAAGGGGTGATGAAAGCTTTCTCTAACCCCCCTCCCTGAAAAATCTCCCCTAAAGTGAGTATGGTTATCTGTTGATAGCAAAATAAAAGAGGGGGGTTGTCATAATACTGAATGGGTTGATTCCTTCATTATTTGGGAACTCTGTTAACCTGAATAACGTTGCTTGTCTTTGGTGGTAGACAGCATTCTTAGCCCACAAGAACACCTTACAGTAAAAACCCTCTCATTTGGCATCTGATATTACGATATTTGCGGTCTTTTGGTGGTTTTCATAAATAGTCTCATTACAAAAGTTCTCTGTTCTTCCGGCACGTATGCTGAGCCAATCGGCACTCATGATGGTGGTGGCCGGCTTGCCACTGGTACTTGTGCTCCCACAGTTGCCACTTGGGTGCTGTTGGTGCTGTCTCTAGCACTTTTCATAATAATTTAGCGCCAAAAAATATTAAATTTTCTTCAGTATCTGGCCTGTTTTGAAATCCAATTTTGCGCGTAAATTTGAACATTCCATCTACAGCTTAGCGCGTTTTAAAGAGTAGCTTAGTGCTTTTGACGATTTCTGCTTGCCAATACTGCATGCGCTGTTGGCTATCATGACTCATGAGAGTCTACCTGTGTGAGCTTAACCTTTCGAAAGTTTGGAAACTTTGTTGTGCTATTTTACATTGTACGTATGTATATACACCTAGGTTAAGGTAAGTTCATATGTATTGCATCATTAAATACAGTAAATATATGTTGCTTTATAAAATAGTGCTTAGGGTTGACCAATAATACTTGCTAAACATTGTGATTGCATTGAGGTGACCGACTATGATTGCTTGAAACTTTCTGGCAGGTTTTCCCCATCATCCGGCAGTTTCTGCTCTTTCGGCACCTGCTTGGTCCTGAAGATGCCGAATGAGAGGACTTTTACTGTACCATAGAAGAAAATGTTTATTTGTGAGATGCAAAACATTGCAGAATCCTTGAGGATATAACCCATAGCGCCATGTCTTGTAGCTTTATTGTTGAATTAAGAGAGAGAGAGAGAGAGAGAGAGAGAGGGGCATTGGCTTTTTTGTTCTTCATTGTATAGGACTTGGCAGGCCATGTGTTGTATATCCTTTGATAATCTTCATCCCCCTTTTTGTTCATATATTTTAACCCCTTCTGTCTGATGATGTACTGTATTTTTTTTCTGTTAATATCCTGATGATTTTATTCACCTGAGGATAGACTTTTCAGAGTGGAGGAGTTACACGTAGCCTTCGTTAACCTCTTCTTCATTGCTAGAAGTCCGTAAGTTGAGTAGGGTTGTCAAGTTTTAGTCTGGTTAAAACGAATAGTACATCATCTGATTGAGGGAGTTATTGTATATATTTTTTTACATTAAGAAATAAGCAGAAAAAGTGCATGATGTACCAGTAGTTTATCATCATCATCATCCGGACCTCCTTTCCCACCATAGGGCAGGGTGAGGATTAGCAGCATCCAGACAGCCCAAGTTTGCCGAATCCAATGGGCCTTGATTCCATTCACTCATCATTCAAGCCCCGGGAATCCTGGCTCTGTCTGATACGCCAAAGAAACTTTCACCACTTTCTGTTGCTTCACATAAACGTATCTGATAGAGTCATTCAGAATGCTGTCACTTTAAAAAGGGATGCCAAATCCCTGATCATGTACTTCTCACTTCATTCATCCAGCCAGCTTGATCTCTTGTCAGTCCCCAAGACTCACTGACTTCCATACCTCTCTTCCTCACAGACTCATCCACCATATCCCACCACCTTCTCCTTGGCCTACCTCGCCTCCTCCCTCCTTCAAATTCGCTCAGATATACCTTGTTTACGACTCGATTGTTATCCATTCTCTCCACATGACCATACCATCTCAGTACACACTCTTCAGTTCTGGTGTCCACAGAATTCCTCACTCCACATCTTTTACGAATCACGTTATTTTGTATCCTATCCACTCTCTTTACTCTGCATACATTCCTCAGCAGTCTCATCTCCACTGCTGTCACTCTTGACTTATCATTTTCATGCCACACCATAGCCTCACACCCATACGTTAAAGTTGGCACTAACACTCCTTCATGTAAGCCTTGTGCAGCTGCAACACTCAGACCTCTGTTTCTTATCAAGGCCTTCACAGCCCCAGCTACTCTTCTTCCTTGTGTCACTCTGCTTTCCACTTCTTTTGCACATTTTCCTCCCTTTTCTATCACTGTCCCCAGTGAACCCTCACCAGTTCCAGTCTCTCTCCATTCACTGTAATGTCACTCTGGGAGTCACTTTCTTTCACAGTTACCATCACTTTACTCTTTTCTGCATTTACTCTCAAGGCACGATGCTCACAGACATCAGCAAAACAGCACTAGTTACCAGGTTCTTGTCCGGCGCAAGTAGCACTGCTTCATCAGCATACAGCAAATTTGAGATATTCCATGCATCGCTATTCATTACCAACGCCATTCCTTTTCCATTACTCCTGTTTTTACTTCTCTCAACACCCTATGCATGTATATGTTGAACAACCATGGGGACATCACACAACATTTACCCTTGCACGTGCCTCACTACCGCCATAAAAACTCTTGATGTCACCAAGCAGCTTACCATCTGCACCATTTCATGTGCAGCACCTTCCACAATCCTTCTCTGTCTACTTTGTCATATGGTTTTCAAGATCCATAAATGCCATAAACACCTTATAATCCTTCTCACAAGCCTTCTCCACTATCTGTCTCACTGCAAATATTTGATACACACATCCTCTGCCACTCCTAAAGCCACCCTGTTCATCACTCATTAGGACGTCTGATATCTCTCTTACTTTCTGTATAATAATTCTTCCATATACCTCCATACAACACTCAGTTAACTTATGCCATGATAATTCTTGCACTCACTTCGATCACCTTTACCTTCGTACAGGGGTACAGTCACAACCTTTTTCCACTCTGCTGGCACAGTTTCACTCATCCATGCCTTCTTACATATCTCTAACAAGCACTTCATTTCACTCTCTCAGCTACACTTAATCATCTCTGCGTACACCTCATCAATCGCAGCTGCTTTCCCATTTTTCAGCCACTTCACAGTGTTCTTCACCTGTGCAAGTGTCATTTCCTGGGACTGCATTCCTTCTCTGTATGCTCTCAAAACCAATCATGTTTACAGTTGCTTTTCTTTCTCCATTTCCATTCATCAGACTTTCAAAATATTGTTTCCATCTGGTCCTTATTTCATCCCCATGGGATAATAATTTACGTTACATCCTTCACACTTTCACATTTCTCTCCACTGTCACTTCTACATTTCTGCACCTCTTTCCAGAATAACTTCCTATTCATTTTTCTTCCTAGATCATCATTTACCTCCTACTTTTTCCTCTTCATTAGTCTCTTTCATCATTCATCATTGAATAATAACAGTTCAAATTGGAATACAGAGCATAGTTAAAACTGAGGTGTTGAATATGTATGTAATGGAGATTAAAATTATGAATGGTTAAAGTAGCAACAGTGTAAGCTTCCAACCCAAGATAACCCTATAAAGTTTCAAAAGTCATACAGTAAGTCTATGTTATAAGTCACCCATATTAATGTGGTTTTTGCTGTGAAGTTCACAGTTAGTTGTAGAAAAATTGTCCATTATACGGTAGTTCCACTGTTAACTGTAATACTGATTTTCCAGTTTTTCCTAAAGTACAGCAGCAATTGTCTGAACATTGTTGTGATTTTTAACAAGGTCATTCTGTATAAGGAGTGAATATCCAGAAAGAGACAAGAAAAGGTGGAGCAGCCAAAATTTATAGGGCATATATTTTAACCTGGCAGATCCTTAACTCCTGTAAGCTCAGTTGATGGGCAAGTGTAGTGTGACTGTAAAGTCAGTTTGACTAGTAACAAGGGATTTTCATTCCTACCTCATAACTAAGGTTCAGTTGAATTTCATGCAACCACAACTTATATTCAAGTTGTGGGAGTGTCCCAGTTCTATCATAAGTGAAGTCTGGGGCAGGAGAAAATCACACTTCCCATGAATTCCATTAATCCTGTACAAAGTAACTAAAAGAGACAGGATGGTGGGGTCTGGGCTTGTATTTATGAAGGATCCTAAGCAGTTTATACAGCAAACCAGTCTTTCTAGCAGTTAATTACTGTTGGGAGTAATTTTATTCGGTTGGATGCTTGATTTTGATATTCACTCTTGTTTGGCTGTGAAATGTATGGTAGTTATAAATGAAATAAAAGTATAAACAAGCAGTCTCACACTGTATGCAAAGCTTAGAAACCCCTTGAATCACTTCAAGTCCATTCCCCTCAGTCTCAAACAAAGGATTGAAAAGAACAGTTTTACCATTTGCAGGATACTGTGTTACTTTGCCATCTTTTACAAAAATATGTAGATTAACCTTGCATGTTTGAGCTTAGTATGTAGCAAATATTGTAAAAGCTGCTTACATGTTCTTCATAATGGATGTCATAATCCCAGAGAGGGCGACCAAAAATAAGTGCCTCCACATCACTGTGATGGTAGAGGACACGGTGATATGGAGGTGATTTGTTTATGGCCACTTCCCCCAGGAATCTAGGTGGCTGGTTATAGATAGGTAACTGAAGGCAAGTACCTTGTACTGTAGTTATTGATGAAACAAACTGATCTGAACATGCACACATAACTTAGAGTATGTTAAAATGAATCCATGCTTCCTCAGAGGGAATCCCAGTACTGGGGTAGGTCATAGTACAGCTGTTTTTTATGGACTGGAAGCTAAACCAGGTGCCAGAACTAGCAAAATATTTCCCAACAGTTACTGGAAGCCAGGGGCATGCATATGTATGGCTCAAAGCAGCTGCAGACCCTGCATCTTTGCCCTGCCAGTTACAAGTACCCTCTTAAACACTCTCTCTCTCTCTCAAGTAACTTGCAGAGGGGGTGATTCCTTTCCTTTTCTTGGAAGATCCCCCTGCGTTCCAAATTATCTGTGGATGCCACTGCTGGAAACTGCTGGGAAAAAATGATATTTGAGATATCATAAGATCTGCAACAGTATGAAAGTTTTGGCTTGGACTTTGTACTGAAGTCACTTAGAGAAAAGATCACTAAGAGACTACTTTTAGCTTAGCTGCATATTTCCCCAGCCTGAGAGTGATAATTGCGTGCTTAGTCACCAGGCTTGTAGCCATGCTTTACTCCAATGGTAGTACCTCCCAGGGTCATTAGTAGCCACACATCTGCTACCTCAAAACTGATCCTAAGTTTTCTTCATACTTTATTCACTTATTGATGATAGCAATACTGCACTTGAGCAATGAGTATTTAGGTTTAGCTGATGGTATTTGTGTACTATAGCCATTAATTAAAAAAAAAAAAAATGTGAAAAATACTGTCTTGTGCTGGCAGAAATTACCTTTTAATGGAGTGACCATTGACCATACAGCATTCCTCCCTTCTCCCCTCTATTTGATATTTCTTTTGTATCCAACAGTTTTTTAGTAACTGCCCTAACATTGTGGTGGTATACATGAAGTTTGCAGATTTCTGTTATCTCAGTTGATGCAGCATATTGGGATGACCAAGTATAGACTAACCAAATGTAATTTGCTCAACCTTACTCTAAATACAGAGCTGCTACTGTATTGCATTATGGTGTCTGTCTGTGCAAAGTTGAAGGTTATGCCTGTTTTTGGAGCTTATGCCAGAATTGATAGAGAAGAAAAGAAAAAGTACCCCAGTACTGCCGCCTCCCTTTCCCAACCATCTCTTGTGTTTTATTGAGCCCAGAAATAGTTCCAGGACCTATGGAAAAAAACCTAGTCAGGAATATATGCTTGCAGGTTCATTATAGGATTGTATGATGCCTAACAGGCTGTGGTTCAGTGGTCATCTTTTTATACTGTGGATTGAAGTGTTAGGTTTTACATCCAGGGCAAAACGAGTATACAGTTACAACTGATGTCAATGTGACACTGAGATGTGATGGACACACCACAAATAAAATTAAAACTTTCAGTCTGAGGGGAAAAAGATAGTTCTCCCAAAACTACAAAATGATCCCACAGATTCATTGTTGACTGCTGTGTTGAATTTAACGAGTGGGTACGCTGGAGCTTCTTAACAGGAAGTTTTAATTCCTCCTGCCCTCTTTATATATACAGTATATATATATATACAACATATTTTGAGTTTTATGCCGTGTCCCCTTTTTTCGACAAGGGCTAAAGCATTGCCCCTGGATGGAGGACTTTGGTTTTGGAGTGTGTAGCACTTTATGACTGGATGCCCTTCCTGATGTCTACTAGTGACCCTTGGGTGGACTCAGACCTCCGACCCATTGGTCAGAGTGCTGTGACCCACTGAGCCACGGCTGCTACAGCCAGCTAGGTGACAGGAGAGGATTACCTCTCCTGGGAAGGCAGCTTACCCGGGTGTGGCATGAACTCACAATTTCTTGAGTCAGCATTTGCATTAAAAGCACTGTAAACTTAAATCCATAGAACTGAAAGGGGGAAGCTTAAATCTGCAATGCTTTTTATCCTCCCTAGTGAATTTGGTGTGTTGTTATCTCCATACAACTGTTGAATGTGGGAAATTGGGTTAGAATAAGTAATTTTTTGTGTGATGCAGACTGTCACTATGGGAAAAGCTATAATGTAACATAGTTACTTACTGATGTAAGTACACGTTAGGCAGTGTTTTACTTCTTCATTACAGAAACAGGTATGATTCAGAAACTGAGAAATGGGTTCTTGCTGATTTACTGTTCAAATTTACCGGGAAGATTGCGGTATGCGGGGAGAGAGAGAAGAGAGAGAGAGAGAGAGAGAGGTCGGGGTTATTAAGCCTAGCATCCTCGGACAACATTATATTTCACTCTGATCGTGCTGCAAAAATTATACATCATTACGAGTTTTGAAACAATCAGCATATCCATGAAAAGGGTAACGAGTAGAAATGACTGCTTATCCTCACAACTGAGGATGCTTTTTCAAGAAACGAAGAAAATTGCATTATGGAAATTGTCACTGTATATAAATGTAATAAATTGCTCACCTACTACTAATAGCAACGCTTTTTCACATAATATAACCCGGCACTCCTGATCATAACGGAGAAGCCGATAGGGGGATGACGCCGCTCCATCTTTGATCAGGAAACTCGTCGTCATTTTTCAGCGTAAATGTTAGTGTAATAATAATTACAGTACGTTGCCTGAATTCGATTCATCATGCCGGATACAGCTAAGGTAATAAGCACATAGATTACAGTTTTGTTGTTGTATTGCAGCCGTGAATTGGTGAATCTTGCTAGGCGTTGAGCGTGGCGGTGGGAGGAATATGGCGGACGTGGATATTGATCTGTACGGGGACGTGGAGCAGGACTTCACACAGGTCAGACACCACATCAACCTCATTCTTTCACCTAATATTGTTTTTCAGGGTGGTACTGTACGAGTTGACATTTTTTCCTTTTGTTGTGGCAGGGTTAGCAGCAGCATCAGTGCTTCTTGGGTGGAATTTTCCTGGAGAGGATGTTAACCAGACAAAGCTTTGGGTTGAAGTTAGCTGTCTGTTTCATTATTGTCGATTTTTTATTTCAAAGCCATGCTGCTCAGATATACAGCCTACAGGCTGGGTAGCACTGGCACTGCAGCCAGCTTATCTATACTGGGGATACTTTAAGTTAACCACTAGGTGGACTTCATGCCAGATTAATTATTACTTGTGTTGGTTTCATTTTTATTTATGGTTGCAGCTTAGTACACAGAATAGCAATGATGTTCTAAAGCAGTAGGCCAGTTTGCCCAAGCTAAGCTGCTCCTACAGAAGTTACTAGATTACAAGACTAAGAAGGATAGCAAACAAGGCTCTCTCTTACCCACCAAATCCTCCCTGTCATGAAAAGAAATGCCATGTTCCCCTCTTAAGACAAGTGATGTTTTGAATTTCACAGAAGTCAGTTTTATTAACCTTTTCCAATACAGTGACATCTTGTAAAGTTGTTTTTGCTACCTCCAAATGATCTCACAATTTAGGAAAGTTCTTGTGTTCACTGGGTTAAGGAAGGCTGATCTAGCCCCACAGTTTGACATCTGACCCAAGCTGAATAAAATTGGTAGTAGTATCATCATCATCATCATCATCTAATCCTGTGTCGCCCCATGAGGAGCGTAGGAGCCCGGGGCTAGGCAAGTTGGTCTTGATATTTAAGATGAGAGTGACCAGCCTCACTCATCTCTGAGTGGCATTATGTGAGTAGTAAACCCCAATCACCCCATGGATATAAACCTGCACATGCCCAATCTGATTGGAACAACTTAATTACCCACTACACCACCAGGCACTGTAATTTGGTTGTATGGTTACCACCCAGTGTATTAAAAGATTTCCTGGTGTACAGGAAACCATTTGGCTTGTCATTCAGTCACTCATTGGCAGGAGGATGAGGAAAGAACGAAGGAAAGAAAGACAGAAGCAGGAGTGTAAAGCCGCCCACAGGTAGAAGGAAGAGGAAAGAATGAAAATAAAGCCAAGAGGAAGGAAGGAAGAGAGGAAAGGGCAGACAAAAGAGAGCAGCATCACATTGAGAGTGAATGCTGTGCCCCCACCTACTACCAGGCAGCATGTGAATATTAGATCCTTCCCAAGTAATCATATGTTGGCAGCAAGAATAATATAAGACATCACCAACATTCGACTCATTCAGTTTCAAAGAGCCTGGCATTGTCCTCTGTATAGAACTTAGGGTACAAAAGGGTTAAGTACCCATAGAAGTGAGGAAACCTTTGAAGAATAGGGAAGGTAAGTTAATCCCTCTAGTACAGTAGGTTAATGTCATTTTTATTTAAATGTTGCTCGCTCTCTCTCTCTCTCTCTCTCCTCTCATTCCCTCTCTCTCTCTCTCTCTCTCTCCTCTCATTCCCTCTCTCTCTCTCTCTCTCTCTCTCTCTCTTTTCTCCATATAGCTATAGGTTGAGTTCTGAGCAAATGTTTGAGCCTTCACTACTACAGTATAGCTCTTCCCTGAGCTGAAAAAAGCAAATCTGGTGGTTTCATTCATTCATTCATTGCCAGACGCCATGTATCCCAAACGGGGTGGCCAAGGGCTTAGAGTTAATTGTTTTACAGGGAGGGGCACTAATCCTCCACCAACCCCTTTTGACACGTAGGGAGATGACTTTAATGTAGTTAAATGAAGAGCAGATCATCATAGTCAATGAGTTAGATTTGAAGAAACAAAATAATTGGCAGATACAATAAGCAAAGGAAGTAAAGTCAGGAATTCCAAGCTAACTTTTGAAAAAGTGAAATTAACCTCTGTGAGCCTGAGATCATGCAGTGCTTCTGTATTTTAGGCCTATATTTGCTAGTGCTAGACAATTTTATTCAGGCTAGTAAAAAATTTGCCAGGTAAAAAGGTTAAATGTAGAAGTTACCTTCATCCTCTGTTCACACTTTGTCTTGTTTTGCCCTTTTTAACCCTATATTTGTCCGGATTTTCAAAACTTTCACACTGTAGGAACTAGAAGCTCTTGGCTGAAGGACTATGTGATAAATATCTTACACTGTATAGCATTTTCAGCACTAGTTAACAACTGTTTGAGGAGAATATCACCTGAAATAAAATTCGAAAAATACAGTATATAACTATAATTTTACCGAGTTGTACCAAAGTGCTTTCCATAGTCTTATTACTAAGAAATGATTCTCTGTATTCATAGTTTGGGCAACATTTGGTATGGGAGAGAAAGTTTGTTGAAGTTCAGATACAGGCATACCTCAACTTACGAACATAATTGGTTCCAAGAGACCGTTTGCAAGTTGATTTTGTTCGCAAAATGAAAATCCCTTACAGTGCTACATGTACAACATAAAAAACACTGTACAGTATTGTTTACTGATCTGTCGGTAGGGTTTTGAATGTTCTTAAGCAGTTTATATTGTATTATGAAATATAAATGCGTAAGTTAACACAAGAAATACACAAGAAGAACGTACAGTATAAGACAACTCTATTCCTGCTATTGTCTGATGCCTATTTACAACTGACGAAAGATAATGGAACGTTTGCCACCTGCAAAGATGTGGATGTGACAAGCATTTCATTTTGTTTCGTTAGTTGTATATACACATTAGACATAAGCGATAACAGAGGTATCTTATTTTATAAACATTACCGTAGCTTACCTGAGGGCAGACATAGCAGGACTTGCAGGAAGTGAGAGGAGGACTTCATGAAAACAGCACCCTCACATGCTTAAGAATACGCTCCTTATCCTTAACAGTTGTCCCCACTGTTGTTCTGTTCATCCCAAATTAATCCACCACTGCACTAATTCTTTCAACTTGTTCAACACGCTTTATTATTTAGAGTTTTTGTACCATATAGATGGCACATCGCTTCCTAGATGAGCCAGAAGCACCATTATCCACACGCTTGCATTTATCAGCTATATGAAATGGAGTGAAAGTACTAAAAACACAATGAGCAGCAATCCTTACTCCTCCAGGTGAACAAAAAATCAGAAGATGGCGGGTTAGCACCCACACTGCCGCCTAGTGACCAGCCTTGCAACTACTGTCACCTGCCACATTCAAAAGCGGTCGCAACAGGCCGTTACAAGCTAAATTAGTTTTTTGTGGTTACGTTTGTACCTGTGAAATGTTTGTTATATTTTTCGTGTTCACATCTTTGAAATGCTCAGATCTTGAATGCTCGTAAGTTGAGGTATACTTTTATTTAACTGAAGGCGGAGGAATGCATAGGTTAGGACCAAAGGTTGCCAATTGTAGATTCAGGAGTTGAGAAAAATTGGACCAAGTAATGTGAATTTCATAAAGTAGATCTTGTTGGGTTTGGTCTGTGTTTTTGTTGAGAAACCCTGGTCTGTCTGGCTAGGCAGATTCATCAACTCAGTCGTTGCCTCTGTAGGGCTGTCCTGTGCTCTAGCAAGGCATGGGGGAATAGTGTGGTCTGATTCAGTGCCTGGATGGAACCCTCATTTGCATCTCTACCCCCAGTTAACAAGGGCATCATAGGCTTGGTTTTTGTATTTTCATAAATACTGTTTTAGTTATGACTGATAGGGATGGCGGTCAAAGTTAAGTTAGGTGTTTTGATTTTCTGATACTATTTCCAAAAATTACTCTTAACCAGTCATTCATTAGACAGCCGAACCTTGTTATACGATGAATTGCTTATATGATGAAGAAAAAGTCTGGATGTTTTTTTGATGTTCAGTAAAATTTTTATTTATATGAACATTGTGATCATATACAGAGCCTCACTGGTTGATATACAATTGCTGTTTTGCTTATATGCAAACCCTCACGCAAGTTTACAATCATTCATTTGTTCAAAAATAGCCATTCCACTCATCACATGGGTGTTAGTGTCAGTGATGGAACAGTAGTTTGGTGTTGAAGTTCAGGCAGAAAGTGAAATGCAGTGCAGTGAAATAACTTCCAGTTTAGGCCTTGTTTTAGACGTATTTTTGGTGGCAAGCAGCAGGTGAAGTGCAGTGAGATAAAATAACAAACACTTTAGGTGAGTTGGAAGCTTGTCTTTAGATTTTGTTGGGTGAATGACCCTTGGCCAACAAAGTATCCCCTCTTGCAGTACTGTAGTTGACATGATATATGAGAAACCATCTTCATTGTTAATTGAGTGCATGCTGTACTGGATACACTTGTTTTTATTATGGGTAGCATATCTAGTTTTTCCCATTACCTAACTCATATTTCAAAAGGTTAGTGAAGATTTTAAAAATTTCAACATTCTTTAAACCCTGACTTGCAGATTTTTTGTAAGGTTATTTATCTCCCCATCTCATTCTTTTATAACCAGTGTAAATTGCACCTCATATAAGGTTTGCAGCCTGGCCCATGCAGACCTTCATTGTGCTTTATATGATGTCTGCAGCTTTAGAAGGGTTAATGTTCAGAAATAGAAAAGTTGGCCAGGTTATCAGTTTTTTGGACTAGTTTGTTTATCCTGCTGTATTGGCCAGGCATCTTATATCTTTAGCTCCACATTCTCAGATTGTCAAAGCTTCCCCCACTTTTCTGAGGAATTTTTTATGATTCTGAGGATATTAGGATGTGTGGAGATCTGTTACCTCATAGTCAGGTGTTGTCTAATATCCTTCATGAAACTCTGATAAAAGAAACATAAATAACAAGGCTATGGAAGAAAATAAGAACTTTATTTTAGTTTTGGTAAAAGCTGGCTGTTAAGTGCCTTCATACATTCAAATGAAGAATTTATGTGATACTTTTTTCTGCCTCATTTGACTGCTGTACAGTTAATACCGGTAGCACTTGCCTGGTATTTTGTGAGTCAGTGCATATAATTTTGGCTGTTTATCAAGTGGGACAAGGAGAAACGTGGTTTGGATGGCCTGTAAACTTAGAAATCCATGTGTTCGTAACTGGTGCGTAGCATATTCATCCAAAGGTCACATCTTATAGCTGTTTGCTGTTTCTGTACAGTACTTGTTTCCTTTTTTGTGGTCTGCCCCAGTTCTTGAACAGTCATGAACACAAGCCCCATTTGCTACCATTTTGCAAACTGCATGGAATATAGTACCCTGTAGGCCCAATTTCATATGGCAGGTAAATGTGAATTCACTTTCTGAGCATCCCTTGGTGTATGTAAGCTGGCTCTATGACTGTCCAGCTTACAAGTTGCATATCTGGTGTAACAATTTGCATGTAATGGAAAAATCGAGCTCCATAAATTTGTTGCTTGTTTTTATACTGTACTTCATAATTTCCTACGAAGTTTAAATGGCACTAAAAACCATTTCAAGGCACATAAAAGAATAAACTAATTTAATGACATTGTTTTGTCATTGGGAGTCCATTATGTCTTGCATCCCGTTTTAAAATGTAGGACACACTGAAAAGCAGTATTGAGGAGTGTACAATATATGGTTACTTTCTGCAATGATGGAGAAAATCGTAGATAACTAGGACTCATAGGTATTGCCAGTTCTCAGGGATTCATTAATGTAATAATCGTAATTTCCAAATGCATTTATGCCTGAACTGGGAAACCATTCATGGTAGCTTTTGCTTACTGTAGTGTCAAGAAACTTGTTAAGTTCAGTTTCATGGTTGTTGTTTCAAGAGAAGGCAGCCTGATAATTCATTACAGTACAGTAGAATTTTGATTTAATGTGAACCAATTTTGAATTAGCAGTTTAAAACAACAGATACAGGTCTGTACATATTTTCAGTTTAAAGCAAATCCTTCATATTTTTCAGTGGGGATCGGGAGGGGGCCTATGACCTCGTAACCCAGAAATCTTAAAAAAATATTATATATATATATATATATATATATATACCTGTTACTCGTTCAGTGCCGTGGGTAGCACCACACTTTTTGTTTGGGGTAGTATCCTTGCTAGACATTGTTTCCAAGTCACGAGTTTTAATATTTCACACACAAAAAGTTGTCATGTCACATAAAATTGCACATTGCGCTATTTGCTACGCACTTGCATTGCTATGTGGTGATAGCAGTGGTGTTTCAGTGACCTTGGATGTCCAAACGGAAGGAAAGGGAGACAATCACAGCAAATGCAAAGCACTGGGTGGCCATCTTGTCTCAGACAGCTGATCATTATCATGTGTGGAAGGCACCATGTATGCATGGCACTGTCATACATGGTCACCAAAATTATCGTTCAGGCGAATTTTTGATCATATCTTCGTTGTTGTAGCAAAACTGGGTATAACTTAGTTTGTTCTGGCAATTTATCATATTTGGGTAGCAAACAAATGTATAGTGAGGCCTGAGTTTACATAATTTTCACATTGGAGTGTACAGTACTAGGATATGATGGTATAGTATTTCAAAACACATCATAGATGGGGGTAATGCGGTGAGGCCTCTTTATAATGAACTAATTGGGTGAAAAGGTGGATGGTACTATATATCTGATTGTTCATTATATACGACTTCTCATGGAGACCTGCTATACTGGACTTGTACTTTGAAAAATAGTCTTGTAGATGCCCCACAGAGGACAAGTTAAGACTTATATAAATCAGTATTGTGTGATTTTAGCTTGTTTTCCTTGATCTGTAATAGTTTAGTTAGCAATACAGAACTAATGTTGGCCTTCATTTCATCTATCCATCCATCATCCAATCCTACGTTGCCCCATGAGGAGTGTAGGAGCCCAGGCCTATGCCCAGAGACGGACACATAAAAAAAAAAAAAAAAAAAAAAAAAGTTGGTCCTTACATTTAAGATGAGAGGGACCAGCCTTACTCATCCCTGAGTGGCATTACGTGAGCAATAACCCCAACCACGCCTTGGATATAAACCTTCACCTGCTCAATCCGATTGGAGCGCTGTAATCACGGTGGAGTCTCTTTTATCCGAAATTCTTTTAACCGTAATATGCCATTAACCATAAATTTTACTAAAACGTTCTCATTTCGATTAACCGCAAAAATCTGAAATCTATCTGAAAATTCAAATACAGCGGGCTTGTTTTGCGTCACTAGTGTTAGTTTACGGTTGCTGAGCTAGTCACTAGAGCGAGTGTTGGTTGCGCCAGCCCCCATCCACCACCTCGGAAGATTTGGATGATGTGGAAATGATTGAATAAGGAAACAAAAAATATGAAAAAACAATTAGGTTTAAGACTTTATTTTTTTGAATTGCTTACAGTGAATTATGTTAATGTTTTGGTGAAGGTTTATTTAAGTTTATTTGAGTGAAGATTTATTTAAGTTGACAGTTTCTATTACAGTTACAAAAGTGCAATTACATACATAGTTACTACAGAGTATTAAGTGTTTTGGTGACGGTTTGAGTGGCTTTCGAGGTGCTGGTGGTGGTGTGGGCTAAACGTCACCAGAAATGGGTGATGGGTGAGTACAATACTTTTCCCTTGTATCCTACATATTATTACAGTATCTTTTATCCGAAAAAATTGATTAAACAAAACTTTGAAAGTCCCATGATTTTCGGATGAGACTCCACTACCCACCAAACCACCAGGCGCCATAATTTGGTTGTATGGTTACCCTCCAGCGTAGAACCGTAAATGGTTTCCTGGTGTACAGGAAACCATTTGGCATGTCACTCAGTGTTGTCACCCATAGGCAGAAGGAAGAGGAAAGAATGAAGGACAGAAAGACAAAAGAGGGAGTGTAAAGTCAGCTGTAGGCAGAAGGATGTGGAAAGAATGAAGTAAAGAAAGAAGAGGAAGGAAGGAATGGAGGGAGGAGAGGTAAGGGCAGACACCCGAGAGCAGCACTACATCGAGTGAGTGGATGGTGAGTGCCCCCACCTACCACAGGCCTTCATTTCAATAGATAATAATGAAAAGAAGAGGAAATACAAGGCTTGGATTTGGTATTTAACAGACTTCTCTGTAGGTCACCAGATGCACTCCCTATACCAGACCTTGGTTTGGTATATAACAAAAGTTGCTCTTAGGGTCAACTGCTGTTAGGGTCACGGGCTCTATTATAGCTGAAGTCTGGTATAAACGAGTCTGTCAAAGAGAGGTCTTGTTAAATCATTCAGTTAGAGAGGCTCCTCAGCTGAATTAATTGATTGAAAGCAGCCATAATAGAAAAAAAAAAAATCATTGTATTGAAGGGTTAAGGATAGAGGACTAGCTAATGCCTCGTGGCATTTTTTTTTTTTCCCCAGCTGACTTTGCTAATAAAATCTTTGCACATAAGGCACTCATTTTCTTACAGTTTCATGATGTACAGTTGCAAGCCGTAGTAATGGGTTTGATTACCTTATTCCAGCAAGTGCTAGACTCTGTTTAGCATTTTTTCATTTAACATCTAATGAGGCAGTTATGTCTGAAAGCAAATTCCAAAACCAATTACCATAGCTGGTAAACCAAAGTGGTTTAGTCATCCTAATAGGCTTCTGCCAGAGCAGCATGGAGAGCCCTCATTAAGTGACCAAGGCTGACACTTGCAAACGTGTTGGAGCCTTTATAAATGATGCTATGAATAAATTCGTGATAGGATATTTGTAAAAAGTATATTATTTCTGCATGTCATCAAAACTAGCCATTGAACAGCCATAAGGTATGTTATTCAATTTTTTGACCTAACACACATTGCTGTTATAGCATTTTTATTTGTTTGTTTATTAGTTACTTTTTTTTTATCCTCATCAGTACAATTGTTGTTGCCCCCTCCCCTCCACCATGGCCATTTTCTTATTAACACTTTCATTAGTGAAGACTCTTCTACTCTGAATTGTTCAACCAAACTTTGTTGCAAGCTCGCCAGCATTGTTATGTAGACGAAGCTTCAGGTGAATGGTGGCTGTTGATGAACATTACTTAGAACTAAAGGTCTTGGTACAGTATAACAACTTATTTGAAGTTGTGTTAACTAATTACTTTCCTTTCAGTGGTACCTAATTGCTAAAAAAATAATTTTGCCTTTACAGTTAGCATGTGGGCTCTTATAATTAAAAGCCTACATCATGTTCTGCAAGAGAATTTCTACAAGGTTTTTGTAAGATATATATATTTAGTTAGGTTGTTGAACAAGTTACATCAGTTTGCCTGTCAGTGAAAAATGATGGTTGTTGCATTAAGCCTTAACCTTTAACTTTGATGTTTTCTTCCTGGTACCGTATAATTTGCTCTTAGTTTGTCAGACTCGGCAGGATATCACAGGTATTACAAAGGGAAGTATAAAAATTCAAAACATCTTCTTTTTAATAGAAAGTATTTATAATACTTAATTTGCCAAAACCAGTACATTCATAATCTTCCTGAGACTTAATTAACAGAAACATCAACTATTACCCAAATAATATACTGTACTTATCATTTACTTGGGTGGGCTTGGAGTTTTATTCTGGGTGGGATAGTGAAATACTGTAGGTAGTTTGTGCACTGGCCCAAAACTAAGCCAAAAGTCATCTTGCTTCAAACATTTGTCATTTTTTTTGATAGTCTTGGAGTGACTGTGACCATCAGGGTTATGACGCACACATTTTTAGTGACCTTGAGATTGACAGTTTCGGTGTTGTTCATTCCAGGATCGCGAAATGAGCTGGTATGAACCGATCTCCTGCGAAGTTTAGTCCTGCACCCTCCACCATTCTGCATATAAATATGTCTGAAAAAAGCATTCCTTCTGATATTATTATGTCTGAACAAATGTTTCCAATTGCCATCCTTGCTGGTTCCTTTCTGTTTAGCTAGACAGGTGTGACTTGATCCTTTTAACACAGATGCTGTTTAGTTGTCTCATTTTGTCTCAATGGCTGCTGAGAGCACAATCACACCTGGATATTAGGGATTTGAGAGTATTTTCATAAAGTGTTAGCAGAAGCTTGTCAGGTGTCAGACGTGTACTGTTGACTTGTATCTAAGTGGCATAGGGGGCTTGGTAGCACATTTTTCTTTGCAAATTATTTTGCATATTACTCTTAACATTCTCTTGTATGTTGTCTTTATTTTAATATCGACATGGTGCAGGAGAAGGACACCTTCAGGTAGTGACACCACTGGTGTACAACTGGGCTGCTTCACTTCCCAGTTTTACCAATGTCCCGCACTTCTCTTCCTGTTCAGCAATAGGAGGATAATGGACTGTGGGAAAAGAGCAGCTTCAGCCTGCAGTCCATTTGGCTCATGACCAGATGAGCTAAGGGCAGCAACAAAAACAACTATCAAAATAGTTTGCATCAGTAATGTACAAGAGGATATTGAGATGTAGTGTGCAAGGCTAATTGAGAAGGAATAGGTGTTATGAAATCCCCAGCGGCACTTATAATACACCCCTGTATTTGAAAACCCAAGAGTAGTTGTGTTACTGCGTACCACTAATATATTATTTTATGCAGAAGAATATAAAGTGTCACAGTTTTGCTCAATACAGTTTAAGTGACCAATGTATTAACATAATGAGGTGGTTTGTTTCACCTTGTAGGTGTCATTTTACCTGTTGTTTGTTCCTGCCCAGTAATAATATATGCTGTACTAGAGTGGTGTGAAGCAGCTGAACACACTGGAGATAGTGTGATTGCTCGACTGATTATGTTATGAAGCTTAATATTTCCATAATAAAACAATGTTTTGAAAATAAATGCAGTAATAAACATTGAAAGGAGATGTTCTGTTAAAGGTATAGTATTTTGCTTTTGATTCGAGGTGAAATGGGATAAACTTTTATTTATTTTTTAACCCTTTGTGAGACAGCTCCTACCCTTCAACTTTGTTTAGCCAGCAGCATGCTTTAATGGTTCACTCAGCGGTTAATGCCAGACCTCATTGCTTAGCAAGCTCGGAGGGGTGGGGGTCAGGTGGCACTCGTGTGTCTCCTGACCCTACCTAACTAAGCTTGTAAATAAAATCTGTGATGCCTATACAAGGGTTTTATATAGTTATTAAGGGAATGCATTGTAATTTGACTTTGAAGAAAGTGTAGTTTATTAATCATACAGTATTTTGGTACTAGGATTTCTTAGATATATTTAAGTTTATTAGAAGGTTGAGATATGAAAGTTTTTAAAATATGTATTAATGAAATTTTTTCTTTATGGGTGCTTGTTGAAAATATTGATTGATCATCAGTATTTCAAAATTATCCTAGTTTAGTTATGAAATTATTTTCCTAATACTATGCATTGAGCAAATTTATGGTTTTCAAAAAATAAAAAATAATTAAAAAAAATAACCGTGACAGGGCTTAGATATTTTGAAATTATGAATGGAGTCATCCAGTGTGAAAAGCTTTGAATGTTGAACTATTAACTTGCAGTTATTTTTTTCTTTGATATAACTTATTGTGCTTACAACTTATTGTGTATTCACCTTACGTTGTGTTAGAAAGACTGTAAGCACTTTGTCAGGGAATCTATTTCATGGTCTTTCACGGCAATACTTTTAGCTCAGTAGCAATCTCGGTGATTTAGTTTGATTAGCATAGGCCTTGGGATTGACCAGCAAGGATGAAGCATTTAGCTGTGTACAAAGAAAAGGCATGTCAAGCTCAAAACCAAATTGTAGAAGTGCAGATTTGAATATGCCAATATAAGACTGCTTAATATTTTTCCTTTTTTTTTTTTTTTTTTTTCCTCAATTGTTTGAAAAATATTGCTGCCTTGTGCTAAGGCGGTATTTCGGCGTTATACATTCTTATACTTGCTAAAAGCAGCAGTTTTCCTTCTAATACCTTGCAGACCTGATCAGTAAGTTTTGTGTACTCTTCAGCATTATTTATTTTTTTAAAAGTAGGTCATGAGATGCTGTGTGGTATATTTCTTAAATTGTTTCTTTGTTTGTTTTTATTTATAGCCACAGGACCAGAGTGCAGGGTAACTGAAGGTAGAGTGCTGCTTAAAGTAGCCCCTATGTATTAATTCAACCAAATGAATTATAACTTAGATATGGCATGGAGATAATTTAATGATCTTGTGGGGAGTAGTAGAACCAATAACTGGTGACCTTTTTAGTAATTACTTAAACTTTATTTGGATATATTTTCTACCTGAGTACAGTATATGATATACTTGTTCTGCTCTGAGGATTTCCTTCTCTACTGGGAGAGGTGTGTTGTGCTGCCAGTTGTAGATAGTGTGGCATTTAGTAAACTGGGCACTTGATAAATAATTGTTGTTCTTTACAGGGAAGGAAAGACTGCTGATATATGCATATATATGAATTTATATATTTTATGCAATGATGACAGTCTTAAATGTTCCTTTTTCTTATGGTGTATAATTATGTTGTAGGATTTATTTACTTCTGATCAAAGCATATTGGAGTAAGGTTAATTGTTATTAATTTAGCCTTAAGTATTGCAGCCTAACCCTACAAATGTTCATCAGAAGTGACTAGATTCTATCTAATGAAGCTTTTTGTTCTCTTGCTTATTGAAATATGACAACAGCCAATTGTGAAACAACTTTAGTTTGTAATGATCAGAATTGGCCTTGATGTGTGATCTCTCTTTCTTTTTTTTTTTTTCTTTTTTTTTTTAACACTGCTTCAGGAATGTTATGCACCTCAGTGTTCCCAGACAGATCATCCCTTTGTAGCTCTTGTTGCTTTTATGCTAGGGATCTATGGTCAGCAGCCCTGTTGTGTCTGTAAGGTAGTACCCATACTGGTGTTTGAGAAGGGGGGAATTTGTAAGGCATGGTGAGTGTAGGCCTTCACTTTAATTTGCAGTACAGTGAACATATATTCTTACCTGTTATATGTTTGTAAATCATTTGCATAAGGTTGTTGTAACATATGGTACATTGAATGCTGGTACATATTCACGTTTTTCTGGTTATGCATAAAGGGATGAGTTAAAACTTCAGGAAACATGCTATTCACTCAGTCTGTAGTGCGGTAAATTGTACAGTGTTATTATGTACATCTAATCCCTCCATCACAGTGGATATCAGTATCAGGTTTGATTTTCATTGATAGTTGAAAAGAGTTTCAAGCATGAAGCTCTTAACCAACATGTAGCTGCTGTTCTAGCCTCTGAGGTCTCATGATGTATTCTGTATTTATTTGTGCTATCTCCAGATGATTTTATTAAGTTCAGGAGAGCCTTTCCTAATTTAGGCTGTTATATACAGCTTTCGTTGACCTTTTATCTGTGAGAGGAAATCTCCTCCCAAATAAATACTGTAAAATTATCTGGAGAAAGCAGGAATACCAGTTTAATAGCAGAATATATCTCTTGATTAAAGGGGTGTATAATTATTTTGATATGACTGCTACATTTAGCAGATTTGTTTAGTCCTGTTAAATATAAAAAGTAGTCGATCATGGTCACAATTAAAACATTTCTTTTTCCTAATTTAGGAGAGGAATGAAATGTACTGTATTGTAGGACCACTTCCTGAGATTGCATTTTATGTAGTTATTAAATGTATTAGAGAGAGATGAAGTGTTTATCAATAGAGAAATACAACTTTGTCTAAAACTGTTTTAACAAGAAGCAGTTTCGAGTGCAATGATGTTTCCTGTAGCTTTTACAATGCTGTCAAGTTTGGAAAAAGATCACTAGTTTCAGGTGTTAGCTTCCCTTTATTTCTCGACTTTTCTTTTTGGTTTTCCACATAAAGTATTAGAAAATGTCATACAATAATGTTGTGAGTGATGGGATTAGTTGTATCTGTATAGTCTACTTTTACCATCTTGACTTTCGGTTGTGATAGTAGTAATGCAGCATTTCTTGAAGCAGTGTTTGCCATAGTTTATTAGCTTTATATATTTGCCATAAGTATAGGACTGTGATATGTAACGCATGTTGCCTATACCGGTATATAACTTAACACAAACACTGTCCTTGTATGTGTACATAATGCACAAGATTTCAAATTGCTGTGTGTATGTAACTGCAAGTATGTCAGAGAGCGAAAGTGACAGGACGGTTCAGACACTCATGGTAAGGCTGATGTCAGTTTTTTTTTTATATACAGTACATAATACAGTAATTTTTTGAACCCACTGTAACAAGGCTAACTATGGTATGTTGTGATCTAAGCTAAGAGTAATGACTGGCTCTGACTGATGTCTAGCTTTTGATGATAATCCTATAAAAAGATAGATCTGTAATGTAAATAAAGACAATAGCACCTAGACATTTACTGAGCCATATTTAAGCAGCTTGTTCTGTTATTGTGTGGCTGTGTATGTATGTATGTATGTGTGCTTGAGGTTGTGTGTTGGTGCAAGTGTATCTTGAGTCTAATGGCAGCTGCTCGCCCATTATTATGTAGGATGACTTTGCCGATGGTGACCTGTATGATGCGGTGCTCACTGGTGGCGGCCGAGACAGAGAGCGCGATGCCCCACCCAGCCCTGCCACAGCTGCTGCTGAACGCAATGGAGGAGGTGGCCCACCCCGCCAGACAGCTGGGGGTGGGCCGCGGGGCCGCTCGGTATCATCAGAGGAACGCTCAGTGTTCTCAGGACCTGTCCCCTACAGCGGACGAAAGTTCCAACTCTACGTCGGCAACCTCACCTGGGTGAGTCATCTACATTCATCACCACATCACTTCTTCACCACACTCATGTTCATTTGTATGTACAGTACAGTACTATTGCAGACAAAAGTTTGCCAGCAGTCCCAGTTAGCAGTGTCCTGGCTATCATATTTCTCATTCCTCCATAGCTAAATGTTGAAGAGCATGCTTCCCACTCATACTGTTGTTATTTGCCTCACATTCCTGTCACATGAAAAGTATTCATGGGGCATAGTTCATTGCCACAGCTGGCAGGGAAGTATCAGCAGACTTGATTGTGGTAGTATACCGTAGTCCTGGACGAAGTTAACAGTTCACCTCTTCTCACGTTCCTCTGCCGGCTAATATTCTTAAGCAGAGAAAGGTGTGTTTATTTTTCTGCCCATGGATGATGCTCTTTGATAGGATGAGGAAAGTGGTGGATATGCCCTTGGTGTGATGTAGAAACAGGATATTAATTGGCCAACTTTTGTCCGTGACTATGCTTACTTCACTTATTTGTAGATGTGTTGATTGTACAATAAGGTCTCTGTTAACCAATGTGTCCTAATTGGAAGAAGTGGTAACATTAATGGTATTTAAGAGGTATTGTTTAGTGCCTATGTAGGGCTTGTTTACTTTCATTTAAAAATTTAGTGAAGTTGTAGTTATCAGACACTGTTAAGCATCATATTGACTTGCATATACTGTGTAATTATTTTTAAGGTGGGTATGTTAAGGTATAGGAACCAGGCAAGTTGCCATTTACTTTATAGCAAGTTACTGCTTATCCGTTTGCCACTATGGTTGTGTTGAATGTTAGTAGAGGCCTTACTGTTTTAGTGATAAATTTTAGTTGTTCACTGCATGTACACTTAACCCTTTTACTGTGAGGGGCTTCTCGATGCAAAAATATTGTACTGTACCTGAGTTGACCATGCAGCTAAAGGGTTAATCAAGGTTGCTCTTGACCAGTTCACCACAGTGGGTGTCTGTTAACTGAACACTGTCTGTGAAGGGTTTGTTAGTCAGCCTTGGCAACTGTCAAATTACATCATACAAGATCTTTGTTTGTTAGTATTTAAATCATTTTCATGTGTACAGTAGTGCACTGTACTTTATTCATTATAACAGATGTGAGACTTAGTTTTCTGGAGACTAATTTTTCATAGTTCTGTTTGCAGAGTATGAATGTTTGGAAGCTTTGGATGTGGAAGAATTGATGAATGATAAATTAGTATGGCTGAAGTTTAAGAATGCACGTGATGAACTGCAGCTTCATTTTAAAACTGACAACTGTTGAAACGGCTGTAGACGGTTGATACATGGTTTTTACACACCCTGTAAATTTAACCCAGGCAGGAGGAGAGTTGTAGACCAGGTTTCACACTGAGCGAAGACCTGTTGACCAGTGTTAAGATGGTAATGCATGATTGCGTAAGGAACAGTTTACAGTATTACCATGCAATGTAGTCTTTCTTTCCTTCATTCTTTCCACTTCCTTCTGCCTGTGGATGACTCTGGACTGAGTGACAAGCCAAATAGTTTCCTGTGCAGCAGGAAACCATTTGCTATGCTGGGTGGTAACCATATAACTAAATTTTGGCACCTGGTGGTTTAGTGGGTAATTACTGCACGCCAATCGGATTGAGCCGGTGAAGGTTTATATCTAAGGGATGGTTGGGGTTTATTGCTCATGTAATTCCACTCAGATGGGTGAGGCTGGTCACTTTCATCTCAAAAGTCAGGACCAACTTGCCTAGCCCTGGGCTCCTATGTTCCTCATGGGGCAGTTTAGGATTGGATGATGGATGGATGGATGTAGAAAGTTTTGAACTGCAAACATCAGGTTTTTCATTGTAGTGACATTTATCATGCAGCATAGAAAGCTTCAAATTGTGAACAATGGGTTTTTGCTCAGTGTGAAATTGTGGCTCTTGCTTCCTTTCTCCCAGAGGTAGGTTTATGATTACAGGGTGAGGAGGAACTGGTTTATGAGTGTACCATACAAGTGTTTCTGTTGTGACTGAATGATAAAGCCTGTGAAATGGAATAGAACTTCATCCCCTTGAATTCAGTGACATATTCATGCTACCCCAGGTAATTGTATTCATCTTTCAGTGGACTTTTGGAATTTGAGGAGTTAGATATAGACTTGACTAACCCCTTAATTGTATCCTACCTAAGCTGAGTTCAGATTGTCTGTTGGCAGCAAGAATAATCTAGAAAAAAATAAGTCACTAGATTCATGGGGTTAAAGACTTTAATAACTTGTGAATGGATTTACAGCTCCTGCTGCTGTATTCTCTTGGTAACTTCTGTTTTCATTTTTTCTTTCTTTTCTCTGGATTTAACCACCTCAGTGTTATGGGAAATTTGAATAGAGTGGTGGTGGTTGTGATAGTACAAATGTTTTATTTATCTTGAACAAAGAGTGATGAATTTTTATTACATTCTTCTTGAAACCATGAGCATTTGTACAGTTGGCATGCATTCTTATTGTAGTGAATATTTATGTTGCCAAGTAAACTATTTCAAGAGTCAGGTGTTTCTGTATTACCTGTACCAGATATTTTCTTAATCACTCTTCTATACCCAGTATCTTTTAAATACATTTTACACAAACAGCACACAATTTTCAACAAACCATCCCAGTTTGCTTCGGTAATATAAGTCAGTTGGATGGCTCTCTGCCTCTGCTTTCTCTCTCTTCAATCCTGTTGGGCCACTGACTGGATACACAGTGCACAGCTGTTTCTTCACAACAAAATCCTGTTAAGACTTTTTTTGTCCCCACATTCCCCTTTTACTCCTGTCACTGTTCTTCCTTCTCTCACCATTTCACTCATTCATTCTCCTTCATCACACAAATCTTTCTCTTCCAACACATCTTTCTTTCTCACTTTCAAAGCCTTTCCTTGGTATTCTGTTTGTATGCAATCTGAGCGTATCAGCCTCTGTGTATTTTTCATGAGCTTTTCTTTAATTCTGCATCACACTTTTATTGCTGTTTCTTCTAAGCCAGAATACTCAGAAATGTGTACTTAAAACATCCATTCTGCATATATATATATATATATATATATATGTTATACTATGTACACCAGGAAACCATTAACTATGCTGGGTGGTAACCATATAACCAAATTGTGGTGCCTGGTGTTCTGGTAGGCAATTAAGGCCCTCCAGTCAGATTGAGCCAATGCAGGTATATATCCAAGGGATGGTTGGAGTTTATTGCTCACTTAATGCCACTCAGGGATGATTGAGGCTGGTCACTTTAATCTTAAATGCCAGGACCAACTTGCCTAGCCCCAGGCTCCTACACTCCTCATGGGGCAACACTGGATTTTATATATATACAGTATATATAATTATCTATCTATCTATAGCCAGACACCATAATCCCGTAAGGGGTGGCCATTTGACCCTGAGTTATTTGTTTTATGAGGAGGGGCACTAACTCTCCACCAACCCACTTGCTGACACGTAGGGAGCACGTATGGTTTGGTTATATGGTTACAACCCAGCGTTGTAAATGGTTTCATGGCTTACAGGAAACCATTTGGCTTGTCACTCAATGTAAAGCCACCTGTAATGGAAAGAAAAGCAATAATAATACTGCACCTTTTTCACTGATGAAAGTATTGGCAGTAATGCATTTTTATGTAAAGTCCTCATCTTCTCCAAAATAACGATCCTGCCCTTCGTAATACTACTAAGCTCTCCTGTTACTCTCCTAGCTTCATCACCACCCTCTATTATATTACCATGGTTGCACAACACAGTATGTGGATGTTCAAAATAATTTTCTCGAGCATTTCTCTTATTAGTATAGTGCAGTTCATCATGCCTCTTTTCCATCCTATACTGCATACTTTTTCCTTTTTGTTAACTATTATTTTGTTTGCATTCATTTTGAGTGTTCTTGTACAAATGATTTCATTCTCGTTCACCAACTTTGGCAGATCATTCATATTCTGCCATCATAGTGCATCATCATCATACAAACTGATTTTGTGCATACAGTACAAGTAGCCCTTCTAGTTGACCTCACTTATAACTTCTTGACTAATTTATCAGTCAACAGTATACAATAAATAACCAGAATGATATAATGCATCTGTTTTAGAGCCATATTAATAAAGTTTCACTAAGCATTCTTCCCACCATTACACATGCACTACTACACATAAAAGGATTTTTCCATTATTGGCAAATTCTCATACACTGAAAATGCTTCATACACTTCATAATTCCTCCCAGTTCACCCTGTTGTAAACCTTCTCCAATTCTAAAAATGGAACATAGTCTTATCCATTGAAGTACAGTAGTGTATATTTATTGGTTAATATATTCATTGTAAATATCTGATCTGTATACCCCTACCCATTCTAAACTCCTCCTCCCCCTTTTTTTTTTTTTAATTCGAATGTTGTTTATCATAGCTTTGTGATGTGCCTCCACGTACTCTGCTTTACACCTTCTCTTTTGAGTTTGCAGGCTGGTCCCTGTATGCTTTGTTGTACTTTAGACTGGTCTCTGTAATTCAAACTTCCTTCACTTCTTTGTACAAAGAAGCTATTCATTGCCTTTGTCTGACACGATACTTTCCTCAGAATTCCACAGTAGAACCAGTCTTTGCTATGTTAACTGCCTCCTGTCCTCTACATCTGAATATTTCACCTTAATGCCTTCCTTTCCTTTAGCCTGTTGCAACTTGACCTTATTATTTCCTAAATGATTTTTTTTTTTTTGGGGGGGGGTTATTACCAAACTACTGTATTTTATTTTAGTTGGGAAAGGATTGGTAATAGTGAAAGGGTTAATGAAAGGTATACATGACCTTTCCAAATCTATAAAAATGTACCTAGGGGAATATAAATATTGAAATATCAAGAATAAAACAGTGTCATAGCATTCAATGGATTTAATGGTAAATACATTTCATACATTTCCTCTGTGCTGATTTGTCCCTGAACTCCAGGTCTACCACCATCCTTACCTGCATTGACCAAGTAAAAATTCTGTTTTATGTATCCACCATAGCTAGAGTGCTGAAATATTCTCCATCTCGGCTACAGTGTTTTCGTCCTCATTCACAGTACCATCTGACCCCACTATTCCAGTCAGACTTATCTTTTTTTTTTTTTTTTCCCACTCTGCTCTAGCTTTTTGCTGTTCATTTTGTTGCCTCATACTCCTGTATCGCTGCATCTATCTCAGGCATCTGTTGGTGCATAATTTTAGAAATAATGTCATGCATCACTTTTTTTATTTTTTTTTTAGCATGTTACTGCAGATGTATCTATGCCAATCCCCCCCCCCTCATTTTTTTAAATAATTTCCTCTTTGATAGTTTTGCATTAATTTTCAGCTTCCCATTTTTCTTGGTGGTAACCAATGACTTTCAGCAGTTTTATTCTCCTCCAGATTGTCCAACCATATTTAGTCTTTCAGTAGTGGCATCTGTCTGTAATATTTTCCATATGTCTAATCTTGGCAGATACTGCAAATTGAACTGATTTGTCAATAACCTGTCACCTGTCACTTTTCTACCTCTGTTATTTTGCCAGGCTTCATCAGTTGTAGGTCTGTCAGTCCTCTGCTTGCCTGCCTTTGTTACAGATTACTATTCCGCTCACCCCCACTTGTCCCCCTTTTCTATTCGCATTCAGTCTCTTCTTGCTTCTTTCCCACTTCGGATAAAGTTTTTTTTTTTTTAATCCAGTGGTCTTTCCACTTTGGCTTTTACCCCGTCCATCAGTTTGTTCCTCCATTTTGCCTTGCCCTAAATTCTCTGCTTCTTCTTCTGTTCTCCTCTCGTCTTTTTGTGCTCATTTGCGTGAACATTCTTCTGCTGTCCAGGTCTATACTGATGGTTCTGAATCGTTGGAAGGTACAGGGTTTGCTGTCTCCTTTCCTGACTGCTCGTACAAGCGCAGTTTACCCTCTGTGGCATCTATTTTAACTGCTGAACCTTATGCGTTCTTCGTTGCAGTCGGCAGACTTTTACCTATCCATTCACATCTATGTCGTTTGTTTTGTTTTCCGATTCTCTTAGTGCCCTTCTTCTGTTGCGCTTGGCATCTCGGTCTCACCATATAGTTCTGCGGATCCTAGAATGGCTGTTCTGGATTTATGTAAAGCACAAGTCTGTACCTGTACAGTGTATTTGGGTGCCTAGTCACGGTAGTATCCCAGGCAATGAAAGTGTCAACACCATAGCTTGTGCTTCTGTCTGGTTGCCTCGCCTCCCTTTCCATTCTCTCCCTGTCACTGACTTCTTCTCTGCCTTCTCCAAAGTTTTGTCACATAGATGGCAGTCTTGCAGGTCCTTGGCAATAAATGCCAAACTTCATGCTCTTAACCCCTTGAGATTCTGATGATGCATTTTCGCGTCAAGTCCAACCTCAGAGATTCTGATGACACGTTTATGCGTCAACATTAAGATACCTTTGTAAAATATTCACTATAAATCGCATTTATGCATCATAACAGAGACTTGGGTATGATGTCGCGGAATGCATCTTCATTCCTTCTAGAAATGTTTTTCTGTTCTTTTTCTTTTCTTTTAGTGTATGATTTCATGTTTTTTTTTAGCTTTCTTTTTTTCTTTTTTTCTTTTTTTTTTTTAAGCATTTTCTCATACCCTGTTTTATTGTATCTTTTCTAACCTTAGTGCCATATGGTCTTTGCTACCTGGTGCCAGATTTTAATTATTCCTCTTCCTGTCAGTAACTTTATCTGAGTTTGCATCCATAACTCCCAAGTCTTTCTTCCTCTGTTACATAGTTTATAACTGCTTTCTGTTCATTTTAATCATTCCCTCACTGTCAAGTTTATTTGTTTGCAAAAACACTTATTTCTGCACAAACTTTTGTTAAAAACTCACCATTCCTATTCTCTTCTTCCATATCCTGCCCTCCCACAGTGTTCTAAATTTTTGCATACATCAGTTTTATGTTTTTAACTCCTTGTTTAACATCTTCAGTATTTCATTAAATATTCATTCACCTGTTCTCCAAACATTCCATTAGCTTTCATTCCTTTTCATGTTTCCCTGTTCAGCGGCATGTATGCGCATAAAGCACAACATATCCTCCCCTATAATGCACTCAGTGGTTTCTTGTGGTCTACTGGGTTGATATCTAGATGGACCTAGAGTTGCAGTTACTACAAACTACTTATAACAGATAGGCATGGCACTAACACACTTTTCATTCTCTTTTACAGCAACAAAGCAGCGCATCATTCTTCCTACCTTTATGTCCCTTTTTTGCTCTCATCCACAATCTAACCATCTTCACTCCATGAACTTTTTCTTTCTCCTCCCACACCCCATTTCTTAGTAACCGCATCACCACCACCATGCACATCCAACTTTTCGTCATGCCATTCATTCATAAAATCATGCCTCTTATCTTTGTCATACAGTCAGTTCACTTTGAAAACAACTACTTTCTTCATATCATTGATACAGTATTCACATTGCAGTCTTTTCTGCTATCTTTCAGGCCATTTCTTCATTTATTTTTGGAGGGTAGTTGGTGTGTGGCAAGGCATGCACAGTTATTGCTAAGGGCATGGGGCTGTAGCATCTCAAAATGACGGATCGTTAATTTGGCTCTTTTATTTTTCTGTTTTGGAAGAAACAACCTTGCAGGCTCCTAGCCTTTGGTTCATTCTTTCTTTCATAAGAAAATATGGCCCATAGACAATGCAGTAGATCGTAGGAAAAAGTTAAAAGGGTGCCATTTTGAAAGGTAAAATCACAAAACTGAAGAGCATTATTGGCACACTTGCCCTCTCCCTTAGTATCACTTTGAGGGAAATAGATAAAACAAAAATGAAATTCATGAAGGTGAAACAGAGCCGTCAAGTGAGGTAGGGTAGGAATCACTTCTTACTGGCAGGCCACCCAGGTGCTACTGAATCATAATTTTAAAACTTTTCTAACAAACTTTGTCCAAAGGAACTGCTTGACCCCATCATTGCATAGGGATGAAAAAATTAAAGTACTATTAGCAAGGCTGATCAATGCCTTGCACTTGCCTCAAGCAGCCTTATATTGCCATTGCTAAGGTGGATGGGGAGATTGACACCTGCTCAGTCTTCCTTTCTTGAGTTTAATAGTACCAAAGCTGTTAATCACTTCATTCTTGATCTGATTACACCATATAATAATGACAAACAGGTCAAGGATAAGACTGTTCTTCAGTCTCTGCTCCTCACCTCTCCTGTAGGAAGAATGAGGTTTCTTGGAACAGAAATATTGGGCAGTGGAGTTACCACATTACTACACCATGTGGTGACGCTGATAAAACTGGGTGGTTGCGCTGCTTGGTTATACAATTGTCCCTCAGCTCTTTCCCAATCCTCTGAAAGCAAGGTGGTAAACTTCAGAAGAGTAGCTTTTAAACTGCAGTCCTTGTTCACATTCAGATGAGCCCAGGGCCACAAGAATGGTGCTTGAGGTTTGGAAGAGAAGAACAGGTTCTAGGATCATCTTAACAGTGACAGGATAAATGCTTAGGATTTTTGTTTGTGTAAGACTTGATAGTTGAAACTAACCTTGTGAATAAAGATTTTTTTGGGAGGGAGGGGGGAGGGGGAATTATAATGGACAGTGACTGGACAGGGTGGATTGGTTTAAAGCAAGTGGTTTAAACTTTTTTTTTTTTTAATAAGCCCAATGGCTTGTTTTTTGTTTTTGATATGTCTTTAATTCTTAAGCTTTGAATACAATTCAGGGAATTTCAGGGAATTTTAACATTATACTTATTGTTACATAATATTTATTGTATGAAACTCTGCAAGAATTCCTAGACAAAGGAAAGTTTTGATAATGTTTTAGTAAAGGAATGACTGGTATAACCTTTTTTTTTTAATTTATTTTTTTCTATATGCTGTATGTATATTTTTAGTTTTACGCCGTGTCCCTTTTATTATATAATGGCTAAGGTGTTGCACTTGGGTAGAGGGCTTAGGTTTGGAGCGTGGAGAATCTACCAATGACCCTTAGGTGGACTTGAACCTCTGACCCTTTGGCCAGAGCGGAGTGCTGTAACCCACTCCAGTACTGCAAAATATTGCATTTTGTCCAGCACCTATTTCTGTGACAGATGCAGAGCTATTAATTTCAGATTTACTGGTAACTGTTGATACTCACTACTGTACTTCATAATCTAATTATGGAAAAAAGACATATCTCAAATTGGGGAAAACAGCAAACTTTAAAACAAGACTATTTATGCCCATTACTGTATTTTCACATAAATAATACAGTATAGCTACATATAGTTGTGGAACTGATGCAGATTCTTAACAAACAAACTTAATTGAAAATGGAAAAAAATCATATACCGGTATTAATCTGTCTCCATAAAAAAAATATACCGGTACACGAAAAGTAATATAAAGAAAAAAGTATTCCAACCCAGTCACGTTGATTCCGTGTTCTCGATAATATAAGTTAATTGCACTTTTAATGTTCCAGTATTTAGAATGTCAATAAATGCATACATACTGTATATATACAGTACATAGAGGGGGGGGGGCCATGGTGGCTCAGTGGTAGAGAGCTTGACTTGAGATCGACATCATGAGTTTGCACTGCACCTGTGTAAGCTGTCTTGCCAGGAAAGGTAGTGTTCTCCTGTCACTTAGCTGGTTGTAGCAGCTGTGGTGCAGTGGGTTAGGGTGCCCTGACTGAAGGATTGGAGGTTTGAGTCCACCCAAGGGTCATTGGTATACCGGTACATCAGAAGGGCATCTGGTCAAGAAGTGCTACATGCTTTAAAACCAAAGTCCTCTACCCAGCATTAAAAAGAAAAAAAACTATATATATATATATACTGTACATTTATATATATACACACATGCACGTTCAACATGATTAATAAAAAAAAAAAGCATTAAAACCAAATAAACCATTAAAACCAAGAAAATAATGTTTTTTGTTTATTTAAAAAAAAGATGGTTTGTATTTTTTATGAAATAATGTTTTTTTTTTAGCACCCTGTGACTGGAGGGTGTAAGGTTATGCATTAGTGCAGAGCAAGTATATAAAGGATTGGCTTTGGTATTTGCACTGTGAAGGAACTTAGTCCTTGAAAATGTAGCCTTAATTGTGAAGAATGCTGTGACTGGGTTGAATGAGAAGTCAGCAGGTTTTGATAAGGTACATGCAGGTATGGTAAAGTGTAAGAGAGTATGAAATGTGTTTGCTGGATATATGATGGAAAACTGGGCTCAGCAGAGCTTTACAAGTGGCATGGAAGAAGGCTGTATGGGTGAGAGTATTGCAGTAAGATAGTGGAGACAGCACTGGAGAAGGAATATGAGATGGCATTTATGCATCTGGAATAAGCATATGACAAGGTGGATAAGAATGATTATGAAAGGTTGTACAGTTGAATGTGTGAATGAACGATGTCCAGTGCTGTTAATAGTTTTTATGAAGGTAGTTAATTAAGATAATTGGATGTCTAAATGAGTGAGTTAATATTAGTGTTGAGTGTGAAAAGGCTCTGTTATATCCCCATGGCTGTAAGACTGACATGACTTGAATGGTTTAATGTCAAGAATAAGAGCAGTAGGAGTAGAACAATTGAACGTGTGGTGTACATAGAGTGGATAGGATAAGAAACATAGTAATTTGAATGGTGTGGGGTAAGGAGAACTAGAAAGATAATAAGGTAGAAGAGTGTGTGCTTAGATGGTTAGTCATATGGAGATTGGTTATAATTAGGGAGGGAAGGTGAGTATATGTGAGCGAAGACCATAGGAGTGGTGGTAGGCCAAGAGGGTGAATGGTTATGATATAGAATATTGTGATTGTGTGTGATGTGAAAGTTGAGAACAGTAAGGATATGATAAAGGATTTAAATGAATGGAGGGGCATGTGATGAGGTTGTGGTAACCCCCTCTTAACTTTGTTGTCAGCTGATTGATGGTCTCCCACAGGTGCGTGTTCAGTGTGTCTGTAAAGAAAAAGATACATAATATGAGGTGCTCCGAGCCAGAGGAGCGACCGGGCATTTTGCTTATTTACTTTGACATCTAATTACCAAACTGTAATATACTTTAAACATGTCATGTTTACCACCATTTTAATGGTCTTATTTAGCATTTTCATGGGTATAGTTTTACCATTGTATAATTAGTCACGTCAAAGTTTAAATACTAATTACCGAAAATAAGCAAAATGCACGGTCGCCCCTCTGGCACGGAGCAACTCATATGTGCAGGTGACTTTGCCTGTGAGAATTAGCCAGGATTCTGAAAGTTTGATTGATATATGTGACCCACTTCACAGGGCATGCTGTGTGATAAGTATACTTTTACTCCTTGTGTATGGATCATGCCTTTTCTCATAACTGTTATTTGGGAGTGGGTTAATAATATGATGATGTGTTATATCCATCATCCTAGTAAATTTGCACGAATTTCTTACAGTGGACTACTGACAATGATATTGCTGCAGCTGTTCAAAGTGTTGGAGTGACAGATTTCTTGGATGTGAAGTTTTTTGAGAACCGAGCAAATGGCCAGAGTAAGGGATTCTGTGCCATATCTGTAGGATCTGATAGTAGCAGTCGTTTGGTGATGGAGAAGCTGCCCCGCAAGGAGATCCATGGCATGAATCCTGTTGTAACTTTCCCAAGCAAACAGGCTCTGAACCAGGTAAGGCATCCATGCCATGTAGTGTGCTTCATAATGACAGACTGGATTATTCGTCACAGGAAAACGTCGTCCACCGTAAAGATTGTAACGGGGGTTAGAGCGAGTTCAGTTATACTGGTAACAATTTTAAGTTATTAATAAGTAAATAAAGGGATTATTTTAGAGGAAAATGTATGTAACAAAGTCATCTTGTGAATGAATAGACAGAAAAGCCCCTCTAAAGTGGACAGTTTAGGGGGAGAGGGGTTTTCATCGTAGCAGGTTGTTTGCTACTTATGAAATTTATTATCAGTATTTGTAAAGTTTAAACAGTGTTTTACTCAGTAATAAAAGAAGGGCAAGTAAATGAACAGTGGTAGAGTTTTGATCCCATCCTTAATGGCATGTTTTGTGCTATGTTTAGCCCACTCATTTTGGAAATGTCTGTAACACTTTAACTATCTGCCATAAAAGGGTCCAATTTAAAGGAGTTTTGCTGCACTATTTTATTATGCAGTATCATTAATCAGTAACTGATTGTGAATTTTTAACAGCTGAAGTACTCATTAGTAGAAAAAAATGCCTTAGAGTTATTTTAGAGAAAAAGTTGTTTGAATAATCTTAAGATTGCTGTTTCTGTGTCATAACAAAGACAGAGTTAGAATATCTCCGTCTAGTGTTTTTTTATCAGGTGTTGTCATATCCCACCTACCTTCGTAAACTTTAACCAGGTGGTTGCAGATTACAGTATAGTGTCAGCCTTAGAAATATGGCTGCCATTGATGTTATTCTTCCCTTACAGTTTGAGTCACAGAGCAAGACTCGAGCTAGTCCTCAGCATCAGCACCGGGGAGGTCCTGGGGCTCCAGGGGGACCAGGGGGACCAGGTGGGCATCCAGGAGGTCCTGGTGGACCCCGCATGCCACCCCCTGGCCGTGGTATGCCTCCACCAGGAATGGACCATGGTCCACCAGGACCACCTGGGCCACATGGCCCCCATGGGAGTTCACATGGTGGCCCTCATGGTGGCCCCCATCAGGGACCTCATGGTGCTCCTCATGGTCCACCAGGTCCCCATGGGCCTCCCGGTGGCCCTCATGGTGGTCCTCATGGCCCTCCACATGGTGGACCTCATGGTGTACCTCATGGAGCGCCCCATGGAGGACCCCCAGGACCTCATGGACCTCACGGACCCCCAGGAATTGCTCCTCACCACCATGGTCCTCACCAGGGCCCTCCACGTGGACCACCACCAATGCAAGGTGACTTACCTAATGCAGTTTCCAACAGTAGTTCTTAATGTACATGTATTCTAGGGATCATCAGTTAAATGAACAAATTGCAGCTCTGCTAGTCTGCTAAGTTGGTTTTTAACTGATGAGAAATGTGCTCCCATATGCAGTTTTTAAGCAAGTAAAATAGTGAAAAGACATTAAAACATACCCACCAAACCTGTATGGTGTAAGAATGCAAAACTATCTAGTCTTTATTAGTTCCTGAGGTAGCATAGATGATGAATCTGGTCAGTTTGCTGGCTAAAACACTTGCTTAAGTGGCTCAGTTTCATGATTAAATTGGAGATTTTAATGAGTCACCCGATCCTGACATCATTCCAGTCACAATAGGTGAGTATTCTTGAACACCCATTCTTGTTGGCTTTGGAAGTTTTGGAGCACATATTGCTGAGTGATTTATTTATCTGTAGCACCTTGATATTTTATGTTAACAGTGAAAGTTATTCTTTTATTTGGGAGGTAAACGTAACATTCAGGTAAATATTAAGGTGTAATGCATTTATGTTTTTGAAGGCCTGTAAGGTAAGAACCAGGTTCATGAGCTCTTAAACATTGTGTGAATTTGATTCTGACATTTTCACTGGGAACACTAGAGTTCTTTTGTGCATCCTCCTCCATTGTTTTCCAGACCTTACCTGAGTGCATTCTTAGGCAGGAGAAAATGGTAGGATGATGATGGTGATAATAATGTTTATCTGACATTTTACAACTGAGCACTGATCACCAGGCCCGGGACCACGTGCTCCACCTCCACCAGGCCACATCCAGCGTCCCATGCATCCAGGAGGACCTGGAGGACCCCCGCCAGGTCATGGTGGCCCTCCTCCTCGTGGTCCCCCTCCAAACATGGGGCCCCCACCAGGCCAACATGGACCACCACCTCCCAGAGGACCCCCTCCCCCAATGGATCCCAGGGCTCCTCCTCCCAGGCCAGACTTCATCCAGGGTAAGTGTGTGAGTTTATTGGTTTGTTTGGGTCCTGAAACATCCTGGTTGTATCAGGATAGGTATTATATAGTTCAGTAAGTAGTAATTGTAGTATATTTTCTACATTCCTTTTTGGTTTTAAGTCCACAGTAAATTACAACACAGTTGTCTATAAACTTCTTTTGATACCTGTAATACTTGTCTGTAGATTTACTTCAGTTTAAAAAGCAGCTTACAGTAAGATAATGAGGACTGCCTCTTTGGCTTGTGGATATATATATATATATATATATATAAATAAGTATATCCATCCATCATCCAATCCTGTGTTGCCCCATGAGGAGCGTAGGTGCCCGGGGCTAGGCAAGTTAGTCCTGATATTTAAGATATATATATATATATATATATCCATCCATCATCCAATCCTGTGTTGCCCCATGAGGAGCGTAGGTGCCCGGGGCTAGGCAAGTTAGTCCTGATATTTAAGATATATATATATATATATATATACCATATATATAGTTTCTTGACTTTCAGTCTTTCTCCCTGACTGCTCCTCTCTCTCGTGGTTCACCTCACTCCTATCATACATACATATATATATATATATATATATATATATATATATATATATATATATACATACATACAGATATAAAGTACCATAGATTCTGTTAATGGGTAAATGATGGGAAAGAGGTGTTGTTAGTTAAAGTCTGCAGGATACTGAACAGAGCTTAAAGATATCTCTTTACCCCCTAATAGCATCACTTGCATTGTTAACTGTACATAGACCTATTAGCCCATCTGTGTTCCAGTTTGCATACTGGAAGGACTGGTGACTTCTTACTTGTTATAGGCCCATATGAGCCAACTTTTTTGGATGTAGAAAATCTGTTATATGTTTGACTTCTGTAGGCACAGTTTCATCTAACTTCATTTATAATTGTTATTTATTCTCTTTGCTGTATCAGACTGGTAGTGTATATTTGAAGCTGCCGAATGTGATGAAATTTTTTTGGCCTGTCTGATGGAGCCAGGATTTCGAGGGCTTGAATGATGAGTGAATGGAAGCGTGGTCCACTGAATTGAGTAAACTTTGGCTGTCTGGATGTTGCTGCTTCTCACCCTGCCCTGGGGTGGGAAAGGATGTCCAGATGATGATGATGATTTCTTTGTGTGCTGAAAAGATCTTGGCTTTTATTCCACCTTTTTTAGAGCTTCACCGTGTCATTAGTAATTTTTTACCACTTCAGCAATACAATAGGCCCTCGTTTTATGGTGAGGATGTGTTGTATAAAACCCATTGCACAATGATTTGTCATGTATTGAGTCAGTTGTAACAGTGGGTCGATGGGGATACATTTTTTGCCAATAGTCAGTCACCTCTGAAAGTCTGAACACAGGTTTCCAACTCATCTATAGTGGTTGTTATTTCACTTCACTGCACTTCACTTGCTGCATACCCCCCAAAACAAGTCTAAACTTAGTTTCCAACTCACTTAAACAGGTAGTTGTTTCAGTTTACTGCACTTTGCTTGAACTCAGACACTACACAATTGTTCCATCATTAACACTGACACACCAGATAGTACCAATTTAAAAAAATCAAATGACGGTAAGTTTCTATGTCGATGATTGTACTGTACAAGCAAGAATAGTGATCGTACATCAACCATTGGGTCCTAATGGGATTGTAATGGTTGTACATTGTAAAACGGGAGTCTGCTGTATTCAGTAATATTGTACTGTATCCAACTGTAGTTGACTTCTGCTTCTGTCAATTCTCCTCCTCCCCCTTCCCTACAACTGGAGGTCACCTCTGTCCCCATCTTTCATTTCATTGGAAACTCATGATACTTATAACAAATAATGTATGTCCTGCAGATGATGATAAACAGATATGGTACTGTATGTCCCTCACCAGATGTGTATGCTACTGATAAATCATTGGTGTGTCCTGCAGGAATACATTATTGTTTTTACTTATACTTTGTATACCGTACTTGGGTAATGGGAATAGGTCTTTATTTTCAAGACTGCATGGTTATTACCTTGTCACCTAGAATACTGCACTTTTAAGTCTAGCTTAATGGTTTTGTACTATTTATAAGCAGATGTAAGTGAAGTAAACTGTAGATTTCAAACTGTAATTGCATGGCATTAATGTGAATAAATTTAATTACCTGCTTATATATTAAACAGGTATTATACATGACTTATATTGCTTTATAGATTCACTCTTGTTGGTGATTGTTCATAAGTGGTGGGGTATAGGGAGGGGGGAGGAGATATGCTGTTCATTCCTTACTGAAGAGGATATCTTTTCCATATAGGCTATCTGTTGTATAACAGATGTGTTTATATGGTTGTAAAACATGATATAAGTGCATGACATATTTGCATCTGCATTTTGGTGCTTTGCAGGTCAGATCAGAGGTTGGTCTAGGAAGAAAAGCTAGGAGCAGGTTGAAGGAACTGTAATCTTACATTCGTGTCGTGTAACAGCCTAAGAACTATAAAATTATGGAGTGCATTGGTGGTAGTAAGGGTCAGCACTGAGTATACATTATAACATATTTCCATTTATTATCAGAGTACACTTGTTAGCCATAGGTCTGCAGTATCTAATCTTACCCTTGACAGAAGGGAAGTTATAGTCAGGGTTTCACACTAAATGAAGACTTGTTCAGTGTTGAGGTGGTAGTTTGTAGCTTTGCTAGATTACACAAAGAACAGTTTGCAGTTACTCTTTTGCTGGTGCAGTCTAGAAAGGCTCTGAACTTCCAGCAACAGGTTGTCTTTGATGTGAAATCTTGGGTACATCTTCTTTTCAGCTTGGAAGAGAGATAAAGAGTGAGCAGAAGCTAAAGAAAGTGACTACATTTTTTTTTTTTTTTTGAATGAAGATAATGCTGCTGTATTCAGGTGGTTGATATACAGTGACATTGTTGATGATATTGAAAATGTAACTAGACCAGAGTTGAGTTCTGTATTCAGGCAGTTGAAATGATAATGATGGAAAAGTTAGTAGAATAGAATAAAGTTGGCTAGCAGCCTCCCTTGGGGAGGACAGCTGGCTACCTCTCCAGATTAGTAAAGCAGTGTTTGTTTGACAGGGGGCTTCCCAGCCACGAGCAGCCCCCCCTCCGTATCCCACAGCCTGGCTCCCCCCTCCAGGCCCCCCACACTCTCCCAAGGTACCCCCACCACAGACCTTTATGGCAACGGTAATGCTCTTAGCCGTGTGGTGTGGCCAGTGTGGGTTGGCATCCCAAACCATATTTTAGGTGGCATAGGAGACTTTAAAACACCTCCTTCTCGGCAGTTTATTTAACGTGTTCACGTCTTTTCTTCCTTTATGTTACTCGGCAGACTTTTTTGGTACTGTACTGAAAATGTATTTGCAGTATAGAAAAGGTACAATATTGTTGTGGCCCAAGGCTCATCTGAATGTGAACCCTGTTGACTGCCCTTCTCCTGCAGTCCACTATCCTTCTTTTGGGGGACAGGGAGCAAGTTGAGAAAAGCTTGTACAGTATTACCCAACAATATATCAGTGTGACCACATGTAGTTAAACCTTCTGCAGCACCAAGAAACTGTTAGAGGTGTAATGTGCAAAAGAAGTCACTAAGGTTGAGGTGTTACAAAATCTCCAAAGCTACTTAGAATACGGACCTTCAGTAACATACCTGCTTCAGCCATGTAGTCTTAAAGATTGATTTTGTTACCCTTTTATTTTGCCACCAACAGTTGTGATTGTCTTGGTTGGCTTGTTACTTCCCTCATTATGACATGCTCTTTTTATCTGTTAATTTTGTTTTCTTCAGTTACCTACGTAAATGGAATGAAATTGATAACAAAAGCATCCTAGTTATTTTTTTGTGAAATATTGTTATTTGCCTTTTTCATTTTTGCTGTATTGATACATAGCCTCCCTGTTTTAACCCCTTTACTACCATGACATTGCTGTAAATTGTATACTTTCTATCAGCAGATGGTATTATTCAGCTGTAGGGGAGATCTCTTTTTAGTGAATTGGTTAATGAAAACCGTATTGAGTCTGTTCAGTGAATAAAGTCTCTCCTAAGCTGGATAATCTTGCATCTCAGCAGCAAGAATAAAGTACATTAAAAAGTCATAGTAGTGAAAAGGTTAAATCATTTTTTGCCACTTTATTACTGTGGTAAAAAGCAAACTGGCAAACCATTTTTTTCTTTTAATGTTTAGTTTACTCTTTGCATTGATAAGTAGGATTTACTGTCAGTGTAAATGCATTTGTTATTCTGCCATAAAAGAAAAGAAAAAAAAAAGTGTGAAATGAAGTAATTGGAGATGTGCTTGATGATTTTGTATGAAGTTGTAAATATTGCTGTAATCTTTCCCTTGTATATTTTCATCCTTTATTGGTCAGAGTGGTCTCATGGCTAGTGAACTTAATCATAAAGTACATATGTGTGATGCAGTATGTGTTCATGTATGCAGTTTTGTTCCTTGGAGTAACCTCCCCAAACTACTGAAAAGCCAGCCATGTGGTGTTAAAATTTTGTCTGTAAGAATGAATTATTTATAGTGAGGTAATTGAGTAGAAAACAAGAAGTGAGAATATATATCCTGTACTGTACTTCTCTTTTGTTGTCAAGTAATGATGTAGTGATGATAAGTACTGCACTGCATTGTATATGAAAAACCAACCTGTATTTTCATGTTTTGAAGAGGTTTGTAAAGTCATATTTAAATTCAGTTAAGTTCTTCTTTAATGTCGGTGATATTTAATGCATCCAGCACTACCAACTCTGTTTATACGGAAGTAACAACTCATTCAGCCAGGGAACATCTTTTCATATATTTTTGCCATCTTCAGAGACTTTTCAATGTAATATAGCTCTCCTTAAGTTTGAATGAAAATAATCTTGTGGTAGCAAGATTAAAATATAAAATATGACATTGGATTGAAGGGGTTACTAGGCAGTCTTTGTGATTTACTGTGAATGTAAATAAAACTAAAGAGGACAGAACAAGCAATATATATATGACAAGGACTTTGAGAATGGCATTCTACAGCCATACAGATAGGTTGGTCTTCAGGACCCATAAAACCCCGCTTGAAAATGTTCACCAGTATCATTCATTTGCAGTGTGCCTGCCACAGTACTGCACATTCATACTTATCACGAGTTAGCATTGTGGCCCATACATTACATACATATACAAGATCAGGTGTTTGCAGTTTGGCTGCTATAGTACATAGTTAATTAAATTGTGTTTTTGTGTCACCCAGGTCCACCACCTCCACCCCATGGCCCTCCACCACACCCTGGGCACCCAGCACCCCATGTCAACCCCGCCTTCTTCCCGCCCAACAGTGCACCACCCCCTGCTGCAGCTGCCACCCATGCTCATTACCCTCCACCACCATCCTCACACCAGGTATACCACGTAATTTGTGGATCGCATTCATGCAAGGGTAGGGAGATATCTAGCTCCTCATACTTGCACGTTTATTTTGCATTTCCACGTTTATTGTATGCTTTTTATGCCTTATATCGATGCAGATTGCATAGGTAGTTTATATGAGAATATCACCATTCATTCATTCATCATCTAAGCCTGTGTTGCCTCATGAGGAGCATAGGAGCCCAGTACAAGGCAAGTTGGTCCTGACATTTAAAATGAGAGTAACCAGCCTCACCCATCCCTGAGTGGCATTACCTGAGCAATAAACCCCAACAAGCCCTTGGATATAAACAATCCATAATAAGGAATCAGCTAGTAAGGAAGTGATACTAGGGAGCATGCTTAACTGAAGAGAGTGCAGGATTGTGTCTTGCATTTGCTGTCGTCAGTTTGCTTTCACCTGATGGAATTGGCTGTCTTCCCAGTTTGAATTCTAAACTGTCTGTCCATCCGTCATCCAGTCCTTTATTACCAGTAAGGAATGTAGGGGAGAAAGGTTAGGGTGCTCAGGGTAGGTTTTAAGGCGAGATCAGCCAACCATGTGCATCTTTTAATTTGTGGTTATATGAACTTTAACAGGTTAGGAATGAGTCTCCCTGGCTATTAATCAAATTGTCCCTCCAGTCTGACTGCATTTTGTCATCATAGGATCCACTCACTCAATGTACAGTAGTGCTGCCCTTGGGTCACTTCCCTTTCCTCTCTTCCTTCCTTCCTCCTCTGTCTTTAATTTATTCTTTCCTCTTCCTACTGCCTATGGGTGACTTTACACTCTCTCTTCTGTCTTTCTTTCCATCATTCTTTCCTCTCCTGCATAATGGTGACTCTACACTGACTGACAATCCAAATGGTTTCCTGTACACCAGGAAACCATTTACAGTGCTATGCTGGATGGTAACCATATAACCAAATAATGGCACCTGGTGGTTGAGTGGGCAAGTAAGGTGCATCAATCAGATTGAGCCTGTGCAGGTTTCTGTCCAAGGGGTGGTTGGGGTTTATTGCTCATGTAATGCCGCTTAGGGATGAGTGAGGCTGGTCACTCTCACTTTAAATGTCAGAACCAACTTGCCTAGCCCTGGGCTCCCATGCTCTTCATGGGGCAACACAGGATTAGATGATGCTGATGATTGAAATTGGTTAAGGATGATCATCAGGTTTGAATAAATGTGCTGTAGCTCCTTTCTGGATGGCTGATGTATTTCAGTTTTCTCATCATAATAATGAAGTATTCAAACAACATTCAAAGAATGTTTTCATTGATTCCTCCCCCCCCCACCCTTCAGTTTGTCATCATACACATTATCTAATCCTAAAAATACAAATGGTTGTCCTGTTCATTTCACTGGGCATGCTGTTCATTAGTTCTCCTGCTTTTGCACTTTCTTTTTTCTTTGTTTCTGGATCATACATCAATGATGATGATTTATTTTCAGCACGGTTTTGCCGGGGGTGATCATCGCATAGAGGGCCCACCACCTCTGTCAGAGGCAGAGTTTGAGGATATCATGAACCGTAACCGCACTGTGTCTAGTTCTGCTATTGCTCGTGCTGTTGCTGATGCATCGTCAGGTATGCCGCCATATTTTCATGTCTTATTCTCATTCTTGAAACTTTGTATCATGATTTTATAGGAAGAGTTTAGTATTTCTTTGCAGTATTAAAGGAGGCCTGATACTTGTTGATAATATTAAGAAAATGTGGAGACTTGATTGCATTTTTTGTTCCTCCAGGTGCCTTTTTTTTTTTTTAATGCCAGTTTTTCTTATTACATAGAGTTTCTTATTATTCTTTTGTATTAGTGTTAGCTGGAGGGTTTGGTGGGCAGTAGCGTTGTATTCTAAGAGTAGTTAGTTGTACCCTCGTTCGTCAGTTGACATTTGGGGGAAATTCCACTTGTAAGATTTTGCAGCCTCCTTATTACACTGTCTCCAATAGCAAAATTGTTTCAGTTGCATCCATAGTTGGAAGGACTTTAATAAACTTGGAAAGATTCTAATAATGTTAGAAAAATAGGATAATGTGCATGTAGTGTTAAAGTATAATAAATACAACACAGAAATATGTCAGCAATTTGTGTTGAGAAGATAAAGTACCTTTTTTTTATATTGCATTTAGGGAGCTGTAATAGTATGTGTATTATTTGCTGACCAGGTTCACTAAACATGTTGATAACTCTCCAACTTTTGGACTCTCTGTTTCCATATTTCTGGATCCAAACAACCCCATTCGTAGGTGGGAAAAAAGGTTAGGGTGATGATATTTATTTATTTTTCTTTACAGGTGAATATGCAAGTGCAATAGAGACCCTGGTGACAGCTGTTTCTCTTATCAAGCAGTCCAAGGTTGCACATGATGATCGCTGCAAGATTCTCATCAGCTCACTGCAGGTTTGTTGTTTGGGACTTTATGTCATAATTTGTCAGATTTGTTAGCTTCTCTTTCTGTTGTTTGGGTCATTATATGTTATTGGACATGTATATATTCTCTTATGTTATTGGACATGTATATATTCTCTCTTATCTGATGTGAGAGTGAAAATGTATACAAGTATTCTTCATTGTCAGATGAGATGATGATGATGATAATGATTTTCTTCAGGACACATTACATGGCATTGAGGCCAAGAGCTATGGTGGGGGATCAAGCAAGCGCCGTGAGCGTTCTCGAACACCCAGCAGTCGCCGGCACCGCAGGGAGAGATCGCGGTCCCGGGATCGTGAGTATCGAGACCGCTCACGCTCACACTCCCGGGAGAGGGAATATGACCGCCACCGCAGTGAGAGGGAGCGGGGAACTGGGGCAGAGCGGGGAGGTGGAGCAGAACGGGACAGAGACTATGAGCGGTCCTACAGCCGGGAGAGGGAATATGACAGGGCTCGTGAGAGAGACAGAGAGAGGGAGCGTGACCGAGAGAGGTGAGGATGAGGATTTTGCAGTTGTTTTCTTTTGGTAACTTTGCATATGCAGGAAATGCAGAGGGCATTGCAGATGAATGTTTAGCTTCCATTTGTATGTGTTTTATTGAGCACAGGGGTACTGTTAGGTGGCAGAAATATTTTTTTTTTCTCCTGAAGCTAAAGGTCATTTAAGTAACCAGTTCACTTTGATGATAAATTTTTTTTAGCTGTCTCCAGATGGTTTTATGTAGTACAGATGGGACTTCTGAACTATAGGAATTAACTGTAGCCTTCATCAGCCCTCTTCATTGATAGAGTGCTCACCTAAAATTAATAAAATTGATTAGTACCAGAAATGTACAAGATGTGATGTCAGTGTGGAGGGTTTATAATATACAGTAACTAGAATCTAATCTCATTAAGAAGTAAAAGTTTATTTGTATTGGATAAGTATCTGGTAGTACAGCAGACCCTCATTATACGGTGAACCAGCATGTGATCAATTACTTTTAAGATGACGAAAAAGTACCATTTCAGTATACGATAGAATTTTTTCTCATACGACGATTATTATCTTGTACGAAGCCTCATTGGTCGATTACAATCGTTGTTTTTGCATATACTGTACAGTTGTGCTCACGCAAGTTGTTAGGCGTTTTTTTTTGTTCAGAGGTGGTCTTTCCACTTTCACTGTTGGATGTGTTAGCATCATTGATGGAACAGTAGTGTGGTGTTGGGGTTCAGTCAGTAAGTGAAGTGCAGTGAAGAGAAATAACTACTGGCATAGGTGAGTTGAAAACTTTTTAGACTTACAGGTAGCTACTTTTTGGTGATAAGCAGTAAGTTAGGTGCAGTGAAGTGAAATAGTAGTCACTTTAAGTGAGTTGGAAACTTGATTTTAGATTTTGATGGGTTGGTGACCCTTGGCCAAGGATATAGTCACTCTGATCCCATGTTGTAATTGATTTAATATACGGTAAATTATTACCGGTATGTGATGGATTCATTCAAATGCATCCTCATCGTACAACGAGGGCGGGCTACACCTATGTTTATTCTAACTTAATTTTGACCATTTTCCGACCAGTCATTAAGAGTAGGGTTTAAGATAAGTGTGGCTGCTGTGTTTATGCTCTCTTTATCAGTTTCAACCCTTTTTTCACCAGGTATTATGATGAGCGTTACAGAGAGCGTGAGGGAAGGCGTGAGCGGATAGAGGAGCGTCCAGTGAGGGAGAGGATAGAGGAGAGGAGCACCAGGGAGGATGTGAGGGAGCCTGTTAGAGAGAGGGAGAGGGATCGGGAGAGAGAAAGGGAGCGTGAAAGGGATGTGAGGACCAGAGAAGAAAGGGAATCTTCTTCCCATCGTTCATCCAGGCACTAATTTTCTTTTGTGCTTTCTTTCTTACTTCTTTTTTTCTTTTTTCCTATTTTTCTTTATTTTCCTTATGATTGTCTTCATGTACCATCTGTCAGTATCTTGCTTTCCATCTCTTCTTTTTTGCCTTTTACGTTACTCCTTGCCTTGCTCAATCTTAAAAAATTTGCAATACCCATTATCTGAAAAATGGCAAGGAAACATGAGGAGTTATCTCTGACAATGGAGTCTTTACTGCCACTAGCAATGACTGCTGTTTGTTTGAGCTTCCCACAGTTGTTTAGGGTGCATGATATATCTTTTTTTTTTTTTTTTTTTTTTATTATCATTATTAATATTAATTATGCCCATGGGTTTTCTCTGAATGATGAGAATGATTTGATGTATGAGTTATTCCTAGTTTTATATCTAAGTAAGTTTGCAGTGTGTACATGTAAGAACATTAGATGCCAGCCATTATTCTCAGTTGATCAGAATCCACGATTCTGATAGATAGACACACAGACACATAGCATCCATAATGAAATGTTGGCAAGTTTGATCCTCAGGTTAAAGGCTAGCAAATTATTTAGAGCTATATTCATAAAAATTGTTAAACTTAAATTGCATGTTTTTTTTTTTTTTTGTTTTTTTTCCCCACCATAAAATTGCCAAACTTGTGAAATCCAAATTAGTGTGAATTATGTTGAAAATGCAAGAAACAGCAAATTATTTCCAACAATAATTTACTGATATGGACATTATTTTATTTTAGGAATTGGTCTGGAATTTTTGTGAGTATCTATGCTGATGCCCTAGTATTATTGAAGTGGCTGACACCTGATATTTTGGGTTCTAATGTTCTTTGTATGGCAAGTGATATGAAGGATGTGTTCCTGTATTTTGGGACCTGATGTGTTTCTTTGCACAGATGAGTACTGTTTGATTGAAAGTTTGTAAGAACATTTAGTTTTTACTTGAAACAATTCACAGTGAGCTTGTTCATTATGTGAATGGTGTTTCAGTTTCTGGGAAGTACATTACTAAGCTTTTAATAACTAGCTGTATTGTGTAATTACAATTACTTTTGCTATCTTTGTAAGAGAACTAAAATATTGTAAAAGACAAACCAGTGTGCTCACATTTCGTTATGAATAAATACGGAGGTGTCATTGACTTTAAATGCAATTTTTTTTCCAGCTACCCATAACTGTATGCCTGAGCAACTTTTTGAGCCATTGTTATGACTCAGGCAGCTGCACAGCCATATGCTGTAAGCAACAAACTATCTAACTGGAATTTTCTGTATGACTCCTTAAATCTCTCCAATACAAGCCATCCAACCTATCTTTTTCTGTTGCTAAATGGGATACGGTACCTGATGCTAGGGTTGATCTAATACATCTGCATGGAACACATTACATATTCTCCTCAGCTTTACTTTTCTCTCTCATGTGGTAGATGGGGGTACCCATCGTCCAGTCACTCGTAGTGCTACCTATATGTGACCATAAAATGAGTAGCAAGCCTTATGGTTTCCTGTAACCCAGGAAGCCATTTACATTTCTGGATAGTAACCATATAACAGGGTGGTGTGAAGCCTTCTATGGTTACCTTGGCAGTTGATTGGAGAGATGCAAAAAACGGTATCCACTGAGAAACCAAATATTCATACACTTCCCTGTGCCGTGTTGTGTGTTGTCTTCCACAAGGGAACTTAGATTCACTGCATGGGATGACCTTGCAGGGGCAATTGTCTTTGGTTATTTGGTTAACTTGTGCATTTAATCTGCCTTTTTAATCCATCTATCTATCTATTGCCAAACGCCTTCACCCCGTAAGGGGAGGCCACAAACAAATTGCCTCCATGTCGCCCTGTCCCCTGCCATTTCACTGCCCTGCTCCCAGCTCACACCCCCCTCACTCATATACCTCTCCACCCCATCCCCCTATCTCATCCTTGGCCTCCACCTCACTCACATACCCGCTCCCCACCAGTTTCACGCTTTCCATCCTGTCCACATAGCCATACCATCTCATTGTGTTTCTCCTAATGCTTCCTATCACATTCACATCCATACCACAATGCTCCTTCACTTCCTCATTTCTCAGTCTGTCTCTCCATGTGACTTCACATGCTCCTCTCAAATAACTCATTTCCACTGCTCAAACTCTTGACTTCTGTCCCTCCAACAAGTTTCAAGCTTCACTTCCATACACTAGAGTTTGTATCACAGTACTGTCATGCAGTAACTTTGTCACTTCCATGTTCACTTCCTTGTTTCTTATCACTGCTTTCGAGGAACCATCAACCTTTTTTCTTGTTGTACCCTTTCAAGCACTTCACCCTCTAAACTTCCATCCTTACTCATCACACTACATAAGTACTGAAATGCACTCATATTTTCCATTTCCTCCTCATCCAACCTCACTGTACTTTCAGTGACTTCATTTCTCTTGAAGACCATAACTTTACTCTTCCCTACATTCACCTTTAGAGTCCGTTTTTTACATACTCTCCCAATCTCATTCACCAAGCCTTGCAGCTCCCCTTCATCTTCATTTAACAACACAGTATCGTCTGCAAACAACAGCACAGAGAGTTTCCACACACTGCCCTCTCTCATTAGGGCTGCTTCACCATCCCATGTCCTACCTTGTATCTCGTTTAGAACCCCATCCATATACAGATTGAACAACTATGGAGACATAACACATCCATGTTTCAATCCAACCTTCAAATAGAATAATTCACTCGGTTCACTATCAATATACACTGCAGCCTTAGCACCTTCATACATACTCTTCACGGCATTCAGCAACTTCCCATTGACTCCATATATTCTTAATACTTCCCACAATCCTTGTCTATCCACCTTGTCATATGCATTCTCCAACTTCTGTAAACCAGAAATTTATTGACAATGCTGGGTGGTAACCTTATAACTAACCAACATGTGTTCTCTACATGACAGCAAGTGGGTTGCCGGAGGGTTAGTTCCCCTACCCGGAAAACAACTAACTAAAAATACGAACAAGAAATCTTTCTTATAACTGTAAATTTGTTACACAGTACTTTTGTGTAAAATGCTTATATTTTATTGTGGTAATTTTCCCAGTTTGCTGTGTTAACCCCATAAAAAAATCAAGTTACTTCTTTTTCCGTTACAGTAATCTCTTAATTATCCACTGTAATTCAGCCAAGCCCTACACCAAATAACGTGAATTGTCGGATATTGCATAGTACCCTCCGTCGGCTTAGCGTTCAGCATTGAGCCGGATATTGTCGCTATCCGTCTTGAGCCTCTATCCTAAAAACTTTCCCAAGAGTAAAAGATGAAAACGAAGTATAAAATACAATAATCTAATGATACAATACAGAAGTACGGTACTATAATACAGTACTGGTTGGCTACCGATTAAGAGGTGGTTGATATGCCTCAGTGCTGCATATTGCTTATAACTGTTGGTTAGGTCCCGTTTTGGCACCGAATATTGCATAATTTTGTCAGATATTGCCTTAATAGAGCCGAGCCAGCAGTGTCAAATGTTGTGTTGGGCTGGATATTGCAATGATGAATAATGGATATTATGTACAACTATATTAAGCAAAGGAGAGCCACTGGGTAGTGAAGGGTTTAATGAAGGTTGTGTGTAACCCTTCCAGCTTAAAAAGCCTTGGGGGAATAAATCATCTACAGTAGATAGGAAGAATAGAATTTAAAAATACATTATGAATTTGAAGAGATAAATCTTATATATTAGTGATAGGTGGGGGCACTCACCATCCACTCACTTGATGTAGTGCAGATCTCAGGTGACTGTCCTTTCCTCTCTTCCTTCCTTCTTCCTTTCCATCCTCGTCTGTCTTTCTTTCTTTATTCTTTCCTCTTCCCTATGCCTACAGGTGTCTCTACACTCCCTATTCTGTTAGTTTTTTCCTTCATTCTTTCCTCTTCCTTCTGCCTATGGGTGACTACACTGTGTGACAAGCCAAATGGTTTCCTGTACACCAGGAAACCATTTACTCTGCTGATTGGTAACCACATTATCAGATTATGGCGCGTGTAGGTTTAGTGGATAATTAAGGTGCTCCTGTCGGACTGAGCCTTTGCAAGTTTATATCCAGGGGTGGTTGAGGTTTATTGCTCACATAATGCCACTCAGGGATGAGTGAGACTGGTCACTCTAATCTTAAATGTCAGAACCAACTCGCCCAGCCCCAGGCTCCTACTCATCTCATGGTGCAACACAGGATTAGATGATGATGATGATGATAATGATGGGTCTGTTCAGTCAGACAGACTGGGGTTATTCAACAAGCTGTTTCTCAACAGTACTTCATTTCCTCTTGTCATTAAATCCACTTTTCTTCATTGTTATCTTAAAAATCTCCGTGCATTCTACATGTCCTATCAATTTTACTTTCCTCTTAATCCCTTCCCATTGAAGATATCTATATTTTATTCCTTCCCCTAGACAGTTGTAGTAGTTGTGATCCAACTTATTCTCTCTTATTACAGTAAATGCAAACAAACATGATGGATTTTAGGAGCCATGGCTGCCAAGTAGTAGCACATATTTCATTACCTGTGTGTATCATAAGTATTATTTTTTTTCCATGAATCCAACTTGAGACATAACTGTAAAGGCCTGCTGCTTAAGGCTCGGCAGTTTATATGTAAAACCATATTATGTCACCACTTGGCACCGTCAGTTGAATACAGGCTTTTTACTGTCTCATGCAGGACTGGTGTGTGACGATTATAAAAGGTGTTTTTATGACATGTCAGTAAATCTTGATGTAGATCAGTAGTTTTAGCAAAATTCAGATAAAGTAATCATAATGCTCCTTGCCCCAGCCTGGAAATGAATTGCATCTTTTTAAGACAAAAAAGCACTTGTCCACCATTTTCCCCTAGCTGTGGTGGACATTTAACCCTTCAACTGCATGGATATCTTAGAGACTAGCACACAAGTAGAGCCATTACAGTACATAATTTCAGTTTTAATGTGCACTTCTTTTAATGCAAATGGGGGAGCAAGGGAGCTCAGTGGTAAAATGTGTGACTCTAGATCACTAGGTCGGGAGTTGGCACCGCGCCCGGTGGCTGCCTTTGCTGGGAGGGGTAGCGCTCTCCTGTAACCCTAGCAGGGCTATATGATCAATCAAGGTCTAACATGGGGGAATAATCCCTTTCAATGCAAATGTCTTTTTCTGATTTGTACTTTGCTAGGAGGAGGAAGAGATATAACTTTTTCAGGGAAGATGGAATTATGTAGCAGACCACACTGCACTGACTGATAACTGATGCATATTGAGAGAGGAATTTTTAGGATGGGTATGAAGTGGTATCAGCAGGTTACTGTACTGACAAACCAAATTGTTCCATGCAGCCCAGGAAACCATTTACTATGTTGTGTGGTGACCATATAATTAGATTGCTGCCTATAGGTTTAGTGGGTGAAGACACAAGTTGCGTTTACATTGAGGGATGGCTGGGATTTATTGTTCTTAAAATATGACTCAGGAAAGAGCACGTGTTCACCTTCTGCTTAAACGTCAAGACTTGAGTAGTTCACACCCGGACTAGAGTTCATGTTAGCAAGTAATAAAATTTAAAATGTCATCATAGCGAAGGAGTTAACCACATCTTTTTTGTAAATTATTCTTGTTATTTTTATTTTTATGATTTATAGATTTTACACGGCATAGGAAAGATTACTCATTTGAAGAAGACAGTTGTGAAGGTTATATCAAAGCCCATCAATTTAAAGACTTTTAAGATGAATAAAATTACCGAGATATCAAGAATTATGAAAAAGATTGTATCCGATTGTCTGTTTTTACCTGATGAAACTGGACCTCTCCCATAGTTTGAATATTAAGTCATGGTTGCTTGATATTTGTGGAGCCGTAGTAATGAGGCATGAATGAGTATAAGATTACAAGTCAAATCAACACACCAATCATAATACACTTTGCTATCAACTGAGGTGAAAGGAACTAGGGATCTTCATCAGATTAGTATAAACATAAGGAAGGGTTTATTAGACATTTGCCACTTAAAGCTAGTTCACATGTTTGGGGAAGCAACAGGTAGATGAATGAACGAGTATATGAACAAAGTAGTGGAGGTGGGGGTAATAAGAGGTAGTTAGTACTTGGGGCTCCTATGACTCACACACCTGAATATATTCATCTGACTGACTGAAATAGCATATTATACTAGAATTGTCCTGACCATAAGATGAAATAAAATAAATTGTGATGGTTGGGACATAAAGAACAGAATGAGAAAAAAACAAAGTATCCATAGAAGTGAAGTCAGTGAAATGAAGTGAAATAATGAGTACTGAATGTATGTAAGTGTGGCAGTGAATGAAGAGCATATGAATGAGATGTTGATGAGAGGAGCAAGGCATTGAACAAGGGAATGAAGTGAGGCTGATGTGAGGAGTGAAATAATGGGATAAAATGAGTTGATGAATAAAGTGTAGAAAAATGAAGTCAGTAGGTTGGAGTGAGGCGATGGACAAAGAGTAAAAAAAATGAGACTAATGGAATGAAGTGAGTGATAACAGTTGGGTGAGGTGAAGTGCCTGGCAATAAATAGACATCATCATCATCACTGGGGAGGGGTACAAACATCCTCAGGTGCATAGCCTCACTTACCCTCTGTCTTCACCCACGAGAGTTCTTTCCTGCAACCCTCCAGGTAGCAACTCTTCATCTTCTAAGTATCTCATAACATGACGATCAGTCTACTCCAGCTATGAGTTTTGTGGCATTCCCCTTGGTCTACCCCACCCCAGATTAACTCTCAGAGATGACCCTGTGGGCACAGTCAACCCCAGGAAAATAGGCCATGTGCCCATATAACTGGAGTTTGACATATTATGTGGGTAATAGGCTTTGACTTAGTCTCATGGAATAGTTGCTCGTTATGTACCCAGTCGCATGAACAAAATTCCCCGATCCTGTGAAGACAGTACCAAAGGAATTAATCCACCATTTCAGGTCACTGTCCAGTGTCCATGCCTCACAGCCACAGAGTAAGACAAGGAGCATAATTGCCTTGAAGATGCAAATTTTTTCCTTCTACACAAAGAATGATAACTCCAGATACCTGTAAGTTAGACCGATGCAACAAGAAATCTCGTAAACTAAGCTACTGTTCTTATTTACCACACTGCCAAGGTATGGAAATCTTTGCAAGACTTCCACATTCTCACCACGTGTTTGGACAGATCGAACTGTTTTTGTTAGCATCTTGAGCTTCTCTCAGTTTTGATTTGTAGCCTTAGAGTTGCAACAACAAGTCTGAAATCAGTAGGAAAGAACTCTGCACTCCTGAAAACCTTGCAGTTCTGAAGGATCCTTCAGTGAGTACAAGCAAGGATATGATCGATCTCCTTTGCAGCCCCTCTGATACTGGATTACCAAGGCCAGCAGTGAAGCTCTGAGTTGCTGGAACCAGGATCCAGTAATTCTCAACTTACAGGACTATTCAAAATCCAGAAGAAAAGAGTTATTGAAATTCCTGCTTCCAGAACCATGTGGTCCTGCACATCGTCATAGTAACCACACTGGTCACCCTGGACCGAGAGTGTATCGCATGAGGGTTTCTGTTCCACAACTGAATCAAGTTTAGCATAAAAGCTCCGTCTTTTCAAGATCATTAATCTCGGAGTATACACGCCAGTAAGAAGGATGAAGGACAAGAAATGCATCAATCTCACCAGCATTATATGCTAGTCATCTGGTATAACTCTGTTGACACAAGAGACAATGCGAGCAGCAATTGCCACAGCAATACCTCTAAGCTGGGTGCCATCGCCACAGCCAGACCAGCAGTGCTCGTATGTACAACCATCGCTACTGATCTCGTTATACCTAGGCTGGCCCATTTTTGATAATGCAGTTATGGCAAGCTCCAGTCGTCTCAGCTCTCGTAACAACAAAGGCAGTCAATCATCCTTCGAAAGGCTTAGAACGTTTAAGGCCCTCACTTGTAGTGCATTCCAAAAGTTAAACCCGTACATGGTTCTGCAGGTTCATGTGCCCTCTCTGCCATCGTGACGCGAGTTAAAAACAGCACTGGGGCAAGCAAGTCCCCACCCCCTCTATTCATCCCGTTGATACGCAGCAGCCATCATAATTGATGCCAGCATGATTGGGCCCCCAAACCCCATCAGACTGGCACGTGAGCGGGGGTATCCCCGGAAAAACTGGGTCAGGGACAGGCAACACACGCTGACCCTAATCGCTTTTCTTCTTAAGACGCACAAGATGTAAGTTTCTACAGGGAGGGGATGCAAACCTCACTCACACCTCCAGTCAGGGGAGGACTCACCACTAGCCTGTGAACAGGGGCGTGGGATCCCTGACAAGGGATATCCAAGTCAGGTCAGACACTGCTCTGCTACTGGTAACATGTAATCCAGTACTACCTGTTTCATGGTCGGATCGTCGGCGACTAAACCGGCAACCCCACTGGCCTAGGTCAGTGAGGAGGGTGGTTGGGCACCCCGCAGAACGAAAAACAAACCTTGTCAAAGGATGGATGAGCTACTTAGCCAATGGCCATCTAGCAGGGTGGGTGGACCTCGTCAGCTTTGATTGGCAGTCCACCTAGGAGAGGGGAATAGGTAGATGAATATGAGTATATATTAATTAACAGTATCAGTGCTAGACGAGTTGAGTTCATTATATATAACTGTCATCAGATTACCTTCAGACCTCAGTGGTAAGTTGTTTGCTAAGAGGATGGAAGTAGGTATTCTCTCTCTCAGTGGTAAGTTGTTTGATTAGAGGATGGAAGTAGGTATTCTCTCTCTCTCTCTCTCTCTCTCTCTCTCTCTCTCTCTCTCTCTCTCTCTCTCTCTCTCTCTCTCTCTCTCTCTCTCTCTCTCAGTGTGTGTGTGTGTGTGTGTGTGTGTGTGTGTGTGTGTGTGTGTGGTGGGTGGAGCTGTTGAGGGTGGCAGAGGTGGAAGAAAGGAGAGAGAGACGGGGGGAGGGATAAGCGATAGGGGGGGAAAGTTTGGAGGGAGAGTGAGGGCAATGAATACAAAGGAAACAAAAGGAAAGCAAGAAGCAAAAGATAAACTGATTCTTTCGAGACTGCTATAGGACAGGCTATCACCCGGTAGCTATTCTACTAATCTTAGTCCCATAAGCTTAGGAGGCTTTGAAGCATGTCATCTCTAGTGAATTGTTTGTACAACAATTCTTTTGTAAGTTATTAGCACTTAACACTTAAATGATTCATCTGTATGTTGTCCATGTTCTTCATTTTTGTCACAAATTTCATACACAAAAAAGACGATATTAACATTCTATATGAAGAAAATTATACTGATAAGTAAGAGGCGCCAGGGAGCCTCCTTACAAACAAAAATTCGGCTCCATAAGTCTAATTAGGGATATAGAGGAGCAGGAGGAATGAGAGTGGGAGATGAATGAGAGGTGACAGGGGAGGGAGAGGGGGAAATGTAGGAGACGATGTTAGAGGACAGGGTAAAAAAAAGGAGAGAGAGAATGCGGAGGGAAGGGAGAAGTGAGGGAGGGGGAGAGGAGGATGAGGAAGGGAGAAGGACTGAGAGTGTTGGAGGGGAAGAGGGGAGAGATAAGGGAGGGGCGGGACATTAGAGAGAGATAGGGGAGAGGAGGGAAGAGGGATAGTGAGGGTAGGAGGAGTGACAGGTGAGGTAGGAGTGCCGGGATTTGTGGTGTGGCACTGTCAGGCTCCACCCACACCACACCACCACCATCACAGTCCAACTCTACCACACCGCCCTCTCTAACAGTATTATTTCTACCACAGTGCCACCACCACCACAAAGTCACTCCAACCACGCGTCATTGCTACCACAGTGCCACTACAAGACCACATCTGCTACAGTGTCATTTCTTGTTCTCTGTCGCAGTGTCATCTCTCGTTCTCTGCCGCAGTGCCATCTCTTGTTCTCTGTCACAAGGCCATCTCTGCCACAGGATCATCCAAAATTCGGTACGATCTTTGTTTACAAGTGTAATATTTACCACAGTGCCACATATACTAGTGTCATTACCACAGTGTCGTCTCCAGTTCCACAGTGTCATTTAATTCTCTACCACACTGCCATCTATAAGTTTTTACCACAGTGACATTTCCAGTTCTTTACCACAGCGCCATCTTTAGCCTTGCACCACAGTGCCATCTTTGGTTCTCTACCAAAGTCCCAGCTATAGTTCTTTACCACAATGCCATCACCACCACAACATCATCGCCACCGCAGTGTAATTACCACCACAGTGTACCACACTGTCATCACCACCACAAGGTCATCACCACAGTCATCACCACCACAGTGTCATCACCACCTCAGTGCCACCATCACCACAGTCATTTCTACCAGTGCCATCATCACTGTCATCACTACCAGAGTGCCATCACCACAGCACCATCACAACAGTGCCATCAGTACCATAGTGCAATGACCACAGTACCATCACCGTAGTGCAATCACCGCATGTGTATTCTTACCACCACAGTGCCATTTCCACCACAATGCCATCATCACCACAGTGCCATCGCCACAATGCCATCACAACCACAGTGCCATCTCCACCACAGTTGCATCGCCATCGCAATGCCATCACCACAACAGTGCCATCGTCACCACAGTGCCACCGTCACCACAATGCCATCGCCACCACAGTGCCACCACTACAATGCCATCACAACCACAGTGCCATCACCACCTACAGTTCCATCACAACTACAGTGCCATCACCACCTACAGTGCCATCTCCACCATAATGCCATCACCATCACAGTGCCATCTCCACCAAATGCCATCACACCTGCAGTGCCATCTCCACCACAGTACCATCACCACCACAGTGCCATCAACACCACAGTGCAGTCTCCACCACAAGGTCATCAACACCACAGTGTCATCACCACCACAGTGCCATCGCCGCCAGTGTCATCACTGCTACTGCCATCAGGGCAGTGCTCTCATCACCAGTGTGTCATTACCACCACAGTGCCATCGCCACCAGTATCATCACCACCACAGTGCCATCGCCACCAGTATCATCACCACCACAGTGCCATCACCACCACAGTGTCGTCACTACCAGTGCTCTCACCACCTGTATTTCATAACCACCACTGCCATTATCACCACAGTGGCATCAAGTGCCATCACCACCACAGTGCGATCATCACCAGAGTGTCATCACCACCAGTGTCATCACCACCACAATACCATCACCACCACAGTGTCATCACCACCACAGGGCCATCACCATAACGGTGCCATCACCACCAGAGGATCATCACCACCACAGTGTCATCACCACCACGACATTGTCATTACCACCACAATGCCATCAACACCACAGTGTCATCATCACAACGCCATCACCACCTCAGTGTCGTCACCACATTGCCATGACCACCACAGTGTCATCTCCACCACAGTGCCATCACCACCACAGTTCAGGTGTCATTTGCTGTGTTTCTGTGTGATCGGTGGAAAAAATTAAATCTTTGGTGCTGGGATGAGGTTTATAGTATTACTCAAAATTTATAATATTTTCCTAGTAACTAAGATTTGGTTTTACGGGAGGAACAAAAGATACGGATTTTTTTTTTTTTTTATACTTTCATATCTAAGACCTTTTTTTTCCAGAATAACAAATCGGAATGGTTCTGCACTCCGGTAAGAGATTTATTTTTCTGCAGGAAGAATAAAAGACAGTGGGCAATTTTGTGCTCTTGAAGGCTATACTAAGATTTTTTTTTGAAGGAATAACAACAGACGTGGAGAGATTTTGTGTTTTATGTTTTTGTAACTAAGATTTTTTTTTTTCCAGGATGAATAAAAGACATGGGCGGATTCTGCACTCATTATTATTATTATTATTATTTTTTAAAGAATAACAGAAGACATGGGAGGATTCTAAACTATTGTAGCTAAGATTCTTCATCCTTTTTTTTTTTTTTTTTTTTTTTAAGAACGGAAGACACGGGAAGACTCTATACTTTTACACGATTTGGTTATTTGCAGGAAGAACAGGGGAAATAAGAAATGTAATACTTTTATAACATACTTTTTCAAGGAATAACAAAAGACATGGAAGGATTCTGTACTTTGGTAGCTAAGGTTATACAGTTTTTCTTTTATTTTTGCAACCACCATACAGCGTTATTTAACCTAGGACGAACCTGTAGCAGTATAGACTTAATGAAGGCTATACCAAACACTTCAGCTTTGAAAATCTCTCCATAACTGAACAAAATCGTCATGCGGTAGCAATATGAAATACGTCATTGGAGTGATGTGGTTAAATCCTCTCTCTCTCTCTCTTTCCCTCGTAATCATCCTTGGTGATAACACGTCAATTCACTTTATAAAATCATCTTCACAGGATCGGAACCAACCAACCCTGTACTGTCTTAAACCCTGCACAGTTGCTGATTGACTCTGTATGTGTGTAATTTTTTTTTTTTTTCCACCGGGTAGGTCAGGATCACTTGATGGTCGTGATCGTCAGCATTTTACCCTCTCGGAAGGGAGCTGAGAGCTCATATAGTCCGATCTAAGGGCAAGGCTGTGACCTTCACACACCCACACACCCGTCCCCTTGCTCCAGGGGGACAGTAACCACCCACTTCGTCAGTGAAACTTTTCGCAACCTGAGCGAGGCGCGAACTCCCGTCTACCAGATGGCAAGCGAGAACGTTACCACTGCGCCAGCGAGCGGTATGTGTGTGTGTGTGTGTGTGTGTGTGTGTGTGTGTGTGTGTGTGTGTGTGTGTAGTGCAACTCTCACGTGGGCGAATTCACCACAAACAGATTTTAAACACAGTGGAGCCAAGTCTTTCCTCTTTCTTTCCTTTTTTACTGACTCCCTTCAAACCCTCTTAGTTTCCCAGAATACTGCATCACTGTTCTTTTGAATTCTGCTGGCATGCCTTTTCTTTTTTTCTTTTTTCCAACATAGGCACGCAGTACACACCTACGCCTTTGCTGTCGAACTCTGTAAAGCACGAGTTAACCGGAAGTCTGAGTCATTCATGTGCTGTACACGACTGGCCCACTCTAGAGCAGTCTTTCTTATATTCTCTCGTTTACAACCTCCGGTCTCAAATGCAAAGTGTTCTGTCATCTTGAATGGATCTTGATTTTGACTCTGGTTCATTTTTTTTTAAGGGGCAACATTAAAGTCTTCATTATTTGGTTCGTCCTTTTTGCATGTAGGAAAAGACAGGTAAATAAATTAAACCAATTGATAGATAGATAGACAGACAGGTAGGTATATAGATGAATAGACTGAAAGGTATGTAGACAGATCGATGAGCGGACATAGCCGGGTACACATAATAATGATGGTGTTGGCAAAGTGAGAGATCCTAAGTATTGCCCTTGTGCCATGAAAAAATATTGACGTCGCCTTAATTGGTGGCGCGAGGGTTAACGAGTGGGGGTGTGGGGTTGTGCCTGTTAATGGACGGATAATTATTACATCATTTAGTTGGCGGTAATGATGGCCGTGTTAAATCGAACCGTAATATGCTGCTCTACCCTTTCTTCCTTACCTCATCATTATCCCACCACGCTCCCACCTTCATTTTTTTTTTATTTTCACCCTGCTGACTCTACCTTCACCCTATCCCACCCTGCCCTCACCTTCATCGCCTGCCCTCCACTGTACCCCTCTCTCTTCCTCTCATCTCTATCCTCCCCACTTTCCCTCTACCCTACTCCACCCTCTCCACAGATACTCCTCTCTCTTCACCCTTTCCGTGCTGTCTCCATCCTCCTCACACCACCCTTACCGTACCCCACCCTTCTTCCACTCTACCCCACCCTTTCTCCACCCTAACTCTCCTTCTGTCGTCCTCTACATTCTGTTCCTACCATACCTCCATCCACCCTCACCACAACATCCTACTTTCACCCACTCCACTCTAGCACCACCTACTTTATTTTTCCATCCTACTCTTGTCCTCCCCGTTCCATCCCTGCCTACCTCCCCCCTCCCCCACCTATTTCTCCATCTTCCTTTCTACCATATCTCCACCTCTTTCCCTTGTCCCCGCCCTCTCCATCCCTTCTTTATTTCACTCCTCCTCCTCATTCTCATCCAGCTTCTCTATCTCTCCTCTCTACTCTGTCCACCCCTTCCTCTGGCCTCCACCTTGCATAACTCCTCTCACCCCTCCCAACCCTTTCCACTCTACTTTCTCTATACCGCTTCCCACCTTCTTCACCCCCACTGTCCTTTCCTTTCCTTCTCCTTTCCCTTACCCTCCCACATCTCCCCTTCCCTCTCCATTCTGCCTCGCTTTTTCCTCTCTCCCCCCATTGTCTACCTGTACTCTTACTCTTCACCCCACCTTCCACATCCTATACCCTACTCCCTTCACAGATCCCTTTTACCCTCCACATCCTTCCTTTTTACCTCTACCACTCCCTAATCACTCTCCTCTTCATCCATACATCTTTCACCCCCCCCCCCTTTTCCATCCTTCTTTCCTGATCCCACCCTCCTCACACCCCAGCCCTCTTCCCCTCTCCCCAACTTCCTCCACCCATTCTCCCTCCACTTCCCCTCCCCATCCTTATTCCTTCGTCTGATGATTTCACTCAGTCATGGAGGTCTTTCTTCAGCTGGAATAAATCGTCGGGAGAAAAACGGAAAATATATATAATTTTTTACGAAGGAGAAGGAACCAAAGGCCAGAAGGATTATTAACCCTTTCACTATGATGCCGTTGTTTACATTTTATTCTCGCTATCCAGACGATTTCTTCTAAAGAGTAGGAGAGTACCCTGGTAGTGTAAGAGGAAATGGTCAGATCTAATTCGAAGTGGAAGGGCTGCATATCGCCTTCATTAAGCTCTTCAGTGTGAGCGTTGTGTAGTAAGCTGAGCCGAGTCATTTGGATGCATCAATAAATAAATAAATAAATAGGTTATCACGGTGAAGGGGTAAACCACTACATTAAGCCTGTTCTCAGTGCCTGTATTCAGAATGATCCATCCTAAGCTACATAAAATCGTCCATCGGTAGCAAGTATAAAAAATGAAGACCATCGTACTAACGACACGTTGACGATTTTAATTTTATCAAGCTATCTCCAGACGGTTTTCTTTAGCTATTGAGACATCGAACTGGAGAGGTTAGATATTAGTCTGCATTAATTATTTCACTATTAGGACGCTCTCTTAAGGTGATAAAAGCGATGTTAAGTAACTTTATCTATCTATCTATTTATCTATCTGTCTGTCTATCTATCTCTATCTATCTATCTGTCTATCTACCTTCCTATCTATCTATCTATATGTCACCTGTCAAAAAATCTGCACTTCCTTGTTTAATCCCTTCAATCCGAGGACTTTTTTTTTTGTTTGAAACGATTATATTAATCTATGAGGTGATCTCTAAAAGTGAAGCGGTCAAGGAAGAGCCGCTACATGTAACCTTCAGTTCGAAAAATCACCCTAAGTTTCCTAGAATCGTTTGGAGGTAGCAAAAATAAAGTAAAATAAATATATAAATAAAACAGATTATCACGGATTGAAGAGAATAAGTTTGATCTTCCATAAAAATCTGTACTTCGTCCTCCGTGCCTTGTATAAATTTCACCTGATATAAAAATCTGTACCTTTTTCATATCAAATTTCACCCACAGTAAAAATCTGTACTCTCCAGTCCCTCTCCCCACATCCCCACCCTCTCGCCGATACCGGGGTGTTTGCTGTTATCACCTTCGTTATCGTTCAATTAGTGGCATATTACTTCGTGCAGCCATAATGACGTAGTTCCACCTCTAAACCTCCCGCGTCGCAGTTCTTTTAGGTTGGTGGTGGTGGGAGGGATAAGTCGTTGGGGGCAGCGTCAATGTTCAGATGCTTTTAGAATGTTCTCGAGCAACTCTTTATCTGCATTTTTAACGGGAGCCACCAATTAGTGGTAAGTTACACCATAATGACGTAGTTACCCTCCTTCAGCGCATACCTCAGTTGTCGTAGGTTGGTGGCAGAGGGAGGGATAAGCCGTCCGACGCAGCGACACAGCTTTGGATCCTTCTAGACGGTTCTCCAATAATACTTTCCCTGCTGTCGTTAGGCAGGCATCAAATTACGGTGTACCACCTCCTGTACCACAGTGACGCAGCTACCCCCTCTTGCATCTCTCAGTTCTCCCAGGTTGGTGGTAAGAGGTGGGCACGATAGCTCGATCTGTGCAGTGCCAAAGGTTCGGATCTTTCTTGTTCTTTAGTAACGCTTTCCCTACTTTATTTGGGCAGGCATCGGCTGACTGAAATTTACCAAGTGTAACCATACTGATGTAGTTGCCTCACTATACAACATCTCTTAGTTTTCCCAGACTGATGGAAGGGGTAGGGATTACTCGGTCGACGGAGCGTCGCAGACTAGGGTTCGGATCTTTCTAGATCGTCTCACCTCAGTCATCTCGTCGTGCTCTCAGTAAAGTGCAGAGGTACAGTACGAAGTACGAAGGCCAGCAAACAGCAACATACCTACTGATCTTTTTGAAGCTGTTTGCTATAGGCGGGTTATAACTAACAAAACTATCTGTGCTTTATCTTTACGACTTTTTGCTGCTGGCTCGAACTCCCGGTGTGTAACAGTCTCGGATCCTTACTTTTACAGCCCACTTCAGCTTTTTTATTGTACTCCCTACTTCTAGCGATCTCGGTTCAATACATTGTTTTATCTTTTTGTTATTTCAGTTCCTCGCTTTATCGGTTCCTGGTGTACTCGACTCTGCACTCTTGGATTTTGTTGGCTGGCCTTGGCTGCTCATCTCTTCGGCTTAGACTCTGGATGTCGGCTCTTCAGCCCCTCACCTCTTCCGCCACAAGACTGGATGCGCAGAAAAAGTGAGTGTAGAAGCTTAAAATCTCCTCTCCCACCTCCCTTTTTCTCTCTTTAAGATTGAAAATCACACTGATGACTGGATATATATTTTTTCATTAAATAAGTGCCCTCTAGTTTATCTTTGCAGATTCCCCCTAGTAAGACATAACATGGTGTGACTTAGCTGTCTTAATCTTACTTAACATAGCAAACATGATATAACTTGACTTAACCTACCTAACCTAACAGACCTAACATGACGTATTCTAACCTAACCTAGCTTAACCCGAACTTATCCGTCGTAACGAAAGCTAACCCAAGTTAACCGAACCTCTGCCCCTTTCAGCGCCATGTCGAGCTTCCCGACGACCCTGCTCAAGTCCCTGACTGCGTGGAAGAGGGTGAGGCTGCAGGGCATGACGGACGGCGGCCCATCCCTCAACACCAGCTCAATACCCGACAGTCTGCAGCGGCTCCTGGTTAGTGGATGCCATGTATAGTCGCGAATGGAAGCCTTGATCTTTATTATTTTAAATTTTTAGTTGAAGGATTATGAAACTCTTACACAATATTTTGAAAGTTTATTGGGTTCCACAGATCACATTCCTGGGTTTCGAAAGTCCTTGTTCACTGACTGTTTATCATAAGGAAGTGGAACAACATTCTTGACTGCCATTGTACTGTCATTATCAAAAGTTTATCGACACATCCTTGAAGGTTGTGGCAATGGGAGGCATTATATGAAATTTCTGGGGTACGCGGTCGGAGCATGTGCCCGGCTCAGGGAAGTTGAGTGCCTCTGCCCTGCATGGTCCCAGTCACCTTTGGGCATGGTGTAACATCCGTTAGCCCACCAAAAATCAGGAGATGGATGGTTACTATCGTTTCGGGAGGTACCATCATGGCGGTAATGTGGAGCCAAGGCCCGGTAGCTGGCCTTGCACGACACTTCCAGGCGGGAAACTCAACCACATTTACCAAACAGCCAAAGTCCAGGCTGAACGTACCATTTATACATAACTACTATACACAGTTCATCCTCGTGGAGGCCGATTTCCCTGCATCTCGCCAAGTGCATGGACCAAGTTCCGACCCCCAGGGAGGCTCCATCTGCCATAGGAAAGCAGTTGCCTGACTGTGGTCTATGAATCTGCTCGGCCAGACAGACCGAGGTAGAGCAACAACAACAACAACATTAAATATTTTTATGATAGAAGTATGAAGCAGAACACAAGAATATGAGAACGGAGGATATTCTTTAAAGTTTGGGGAGGAGTGAAAAGGATGGAAGGCAGGACACAATACTGGCAGGAGATTATTGACGAACTTTTGTTTGTGGTAATACAGCTGCGGATATAACTATCAATCCACTGCATAGTAATAAATAATGAGACGGTGAGTGGTGACTTTCGAAATCCAGAAAGAGCTATTTGTAACACTAACAAACATTTCAGAATAATATGTTTAGAGTTTTCGTGATTCTCGTTCGGAAATGTGAAACAGCTGTACGTGTTCTCTTTTCTGTTATCTTCCTTCATCCTTTGTTGCACCATCAGGAAAGTAGGGGTCCGGGGCTAGTTTACTCAGTCCAGACAATGAAGGCTAGAGGGGCCTGTCTCTTTACCAACGAGTGATGTTATGTGAGCAGTTAACCTCAAAATCCCCTTCATTTTTAACCGCTATTGATCACACGAGGTTGGAGTGCATTAACCCGCTAGATAATGTGTAATTTTCAGGCAACGTGCAGCTGTAAATTGAAGGCAGTAAATAGCGACTGTGTGTGTGTGTGTGTGTGTGTGTGTGTGTGTGGTTAAAATGAGTTGTACATAGTTCGCGTCAGGGTATGCCACTTCTTTGCATCATTTTCATTATTACGTCTGTTTGTGCCGGGACGTTTAAATCATCAAGGAGTGATTTACATATTTCTTCATCTCTTTCTCGTAGCGTGTGTTTTTATTCCCTTAATCACGTTGACGCCTGTGATATTCTTCTCTTACTTTCCCCAGACGATTTTACTCAGCTCAGGAGATACCCCGTGTAGTGAAAGACCCTTAACGCTCCTCCATTAACCCCTTTAGCAGTCATGTCCATTTACATTTATTATTGCATCACTAGACGATTTATTTTGATTATTAGATACTCCTTACAGTGTTGGAGTTTGAAAAAGAATACAATAGACATCATCAGAACGATTTAATTTACTTTTGGAGGGACTTATCTTATTGAAAACATTAATCCCTTCCCTCCAAAGACGTACTGTTCGTTATATGCTATTCTTGCTATTTTTGGAGACTTATTCAGCTTTTGAGAGACTTTTTGAACTGGGGAAGTTAGATGTAGCCTTAAATTATTCCTTCATAACACGACGTCTCTCCAAAATTTAAATAAAATAACCTAGAATAACAAAAATAAATAAATAAAACCCGTGATTTGACTGAAAACGTTAAGTAAGACTGTATCTAACCACACCGATTCGAAAGATCTATACTGGACTGGAAAATATCGTTCTCTCTCTCTCTCTCTCTCTCTCTCTCTCTCTCTCATCATTATCCAGATTTTTTCCCCGTCTCCACATGTCCCTCTCCATCACCCTCCTCGTCTTCCTTCCATCATTTTTCATTTATTTTTTTTCGTTCTAATTCACCCTTACTTTCACTCCTGTTATCAGTCTAACTTTTGTTCTTTCCTACTCTGTTCTCGTTCATGTTCATCGACGTAATTCTGTTTTCTCCTTCATCTATTCAGTTTCATCTTCATCCTCTCATCATTTTTCATTATAATGTTCTTTTGTTATCGTTGTTTTTCTTCTCCTTTTATTTCATCCTTTTCCTCTCTATTCTTTCATCAGTCTGTACGTCATCTTTACTCTTCATTATTCTTACTTCCTCATCTACAGTCTTCTTCCTCCTTTCATCATCATCCATCCCATCTATCTCTCCTATTATCAATTTCTCATACTACTCTAGTCCTATGATCTTTTCAATTTCTACTTCTGCCCCCCCCCCTTTTCCCTCACCTTTTTCCTCCGCCATTCACCCTCCTTTCATCATCATCCTTTCCTCTTCCTTCCTTTATCGATCTGTCATACTCATCTCTTTAACCCATTCTCGACCATATTGTATCAACCAATCGTTTTATTGTCCCATAGGAGCATAGGAGCCACTGGCCAGGTTATTTCGTCTAAACACAGAGACAGCCACGATTTTGTTCTGGTGGTCAAACCTTAGTTGTCATTATTACTGATGTACAGCTGCTTGAAAATTATTATAACTGTATCTAGATTAATTTAATAGAATTTAGTATTAAATAGTACAGGAAGCAGCCCAGGAATCAATAAGCAATACTGGACTGAATAAATGAAGATATAAATGACTCATGACTACCTGTTCAGCTTCTGTTGAAAAGGAAGGGGTGAGGGTCAAAGCCCCCACCCCTTGACTGCGGCCATGTCTAGACACGTAAGGCGTATGACCAGTCTCATATCCCTGATTGACATTATGTGAGCAATAAACCATAACCTCCTTGTAATGAGAGCCACTTCCTTGTTGTGGACAGCATTACAACCAGCATGATTAAAACAAAGCTTTGACATTAGGTAGAGGGTAAGAAGAAGAAATATACTCTTGTAAGCCCGAGAGGGTAACCTGCGCAATGCACATAGCACGCTTAGATGGGTCTCCGCCATGGATGCAATAATCATTCTAGCCATTCCCTGCCTCCCTCTACACTCGTAAGCCATGGAGTCGTATTGGAAATGTCTTTGAAGGTTTCATGCCCCCTCTATTTACTCTGCACATTAAACCATGATATGCTTTTATAATTTAACGATAGAGACTGTCATTATTAGCTTGATATACTAGAAATAACATAGAAGAGACTGTTGAAGCATAATGTGCAGAATAATTTGCTAAGGAATAGGTGCCACGAATCTTCCTGTGTCTCCTAAAAAGCGACCTGTAATTTCTGCCAACCCTCTGATTTTACCCGTTGATGAAGGTACGCCCTGGCCAAGGTTTAGCACCGAACGAAGATTTTTTTTTTTCCATTGTGAAGGTGCTAGTTTGAAGCTTTGATAGACTATACGAGGAACAGCTGGCGATGACACTGTTACTTGTGCTGTTTAAAAAAGCTTTGAACTACCAACAGCAGGTAATATTTCGGTAGGGGTACAGAATGAGCAGATACTTTACCCCACGAGTGCACAGTACATCTCCCTATCTCCCTGTACGATACCCCCCTTGATCCCACCCCCTCTGCCCTACCCTGCCTCCTTCTGCTTTATCCTACCTCCCTCTGCCTTTTCCTTCCCCTCTATGCCTTACCTTGCCCCCCTCTTCCTCTCTGTGCCTTCCTCATCTTCCCTCTGTTTTTAACTTCTTCTGGCTTTCCGTTTTCATTATGTCACACAGTGAGTATAGAAGAGTCAACCCGTTCCCTCACGTCCTGCGTCCCTGTACTGTTTCCTGTTTCCCTTTACCTCCTCCTTGCTTCTTTCTGCCTCCCCCTGTTTACCCCTATCTTTCCCTTCCTGCCCGTGTCTCAGCCCCTGCCTACCACTGCCTCCTTTTGTCACTCCTACCTACTCCTGCCTACCTCTTCCTCCCTCTGCCGCTTCGTTTGGTGTGTGTGTTGACAGTGCACTTGAGGTAACTGTCATGTCTCCTTCCACCCTCCCCTCTTTCTTCTCCCATCTCTACTCCCCTCCATCCCCCCTTCCTCCTTCCTGTCATCCCTCTGCCTTCCCCTTCATCTCCCCACAGCTATTACTTCACTCATTTCCCTCTTCTTCCCGCCTCACCCCTCACACGTCTTCCTCTTCTTCCTTCCCCTCGCCCGTGTTCCTTCCCCTTCACCTCTCCCCTCCCTTCCTTCCCCCCCTTCCCTCTCCTTCACCCCTCCCCTCCCATCGTTCTACTCCCCCATCTTCCTTCTCTTCCTTTTCCTCCCCTTCACTCCTCCCCTCCCTTCCATCTGCTCCTCCCTCCCTATTCTTCCTCCCTCTCTACCCTTTCCCCTCCTACCACCCCTTCCGCCTCAAGTGTCAGGCTTCGACCCACACGTCATGGCGAGAAAAAACAAAAACAGATTCTCTTTCTCTCTCTCTCTCTCTCTACTGCTCTTTTCTTCTACTTAAGGGAGACCTATTGTAGGGAAGGGTTTAGTGAAGGCTGTATTTAACCCATCTAGTTTGAAAAGTTATGATGAGAGAGAGAGAGAGGGAGAGAGAGAGAGAGGTCTGCGTGCACGGGCTTAAAATCTTCAAACTGTTCCCTGACTTAGCCGTGTCGATATTGCGTTATCATTATCATTCCACTCCACCAGCACTTAACAACCACAGCCTGAGTACTTGTGAGTGACTAGTTTGAGGGTTCTTGTGCTACCTGAGTATTTTGTTTGGTTAGGTCAGTGTGTGTGTGTGTGTGTGTGTGTGTGTGTGTGTGTGTGTGTGTGTGTGTGTGTGTGTGTGTGTGTGTGTGTGATGAAGGAAGTTACTCATCCTCTACTAACGCCGCTTGCATAAGGAGGTATTTTGCATCATATTTTGCCAAACCCCAAACGATTTTATTTAGTTTAGGAGTGACCGCTCGGGGTGAAGGAGTTAGTCAGTTTGCTCTTACCTGACAGATATTTCAATCCTCCTTTTTGGCGCTTGTCTGTTATGTAATGGCAGCAGTAGTAGTAGTAGTAGTAGTAGTAGTTGCAGCAGTAGTAGTAATAGTAGTAACAGTAGTAGTAGTAGCACTCTTAATTCAGTACATTTAAATTATTGATGGCACAGCTTTCAATGCCGCGGGGGAAGTATAATCGTGACAAATTGATTATGGATTACGTGGCCATGGTGTGCAATTGCTCGTCACACATCAGAGAGCGACAGCAGGCAACAGGAAGATTACTGGTGACAGGAGGATTAGGCGGTCCGTGTGTGGGACTGCTTTCACTTTAAGAGGTCCTTTTTCAGATGAATAACTTTTGCACTGTGGCAACAAAATATGGATAGATAGATAGAATGATAGACTCTACTGAATGGGGCTGTGGAAGTTGTACCTAACCCTTTATTATTGGATGGTTCTTCTTTGTTGAATAGAATAGTTTGGCGATAAAAAAAAAAAAAAGCGTAGTCACATTGAACAGGTAAGTCCCATCGGTATTCTGAACGCACATAGTTACGTGATTTAGGATAAGGTAGATAAATTTGCTGAGGCGGTGTATGGTGTAAAATCAGTCATGAAACCCCTCTCTGCCATGGATGCGCCTGGGTATATTACTGAGGCTACCATCAGGCCATTTTGTTTGCAAGAAAGTCTAGCAGTTGGTGTGTTTAATTGGTCTCGATGAGGCTTTGTTTCTCTCTCTCTCTCTCTCTCTCTCTCTCTCTCTCTCTCTCTCAGTCTATCTATCTGTCTATTTGTCTATCTATCTATGTCTATTTTAACCTCTAATTTTCAAGGGTTTCGTGGTATTTAAGGTCAACACTGTATTCTGGTCAATCAATTACGAAGCCATCCAGTGTACTAATGTCTGTAAACACGTAGGTGCTGGGTACAGTTGTCTCAGTACTCCTTGATCATTACTTGTTTGTATTGATCTTCCCCCTCTTTCTCTGTCTCTCTCTTTCGTGTGTGTGTGTGTGTGTGTGTGTGTGTGTGTGTGTGTGTGTGTGTGTAAGTGAGGTAGTCTTATCCTTTTTTAGTGCCAGACGTTGTGGTATTGTGATATAAAGTAAAATGTTATGTTGTGGTGTATTGTGGTGTGGTGCTGTGGTACGAACTGTTCTGGTGTAAAATGCAGTTAAATTGTGGTGTGACATGTTGTGATGGTGTTAGCTGTTGTGGTAGTATGGTGTGAAGTGTTAAGTATAGTTGTGTTGCGGAGTTGGGTTACTTTAATGGTGTGGTGTCGTGGCATGAGGAAGAGGGAGGGGTGGCATGATCATGGGGGGGGTGTTGTGGTGTGATGTGTGAGGTGTGGTACTGTAGTATGTGGTATAAAGCTTGTGATATTGTGGTAGGACTTGCTCTTTTGTGGTGCTGTGGTGTTAGGGGAGGTGGGAGTCGCATGGACGCAAAAAGGGGGGGCAGGGGGGACGATGTGATGTGGTGTGAGGTGTGGTGGTATTATGATGACTGTGGTGTATTGTGGTCTCAGGTGTTATGATGTGGTGTGATATGGTAGTGTTGTGGTGTACTGTGGTGTGATGTGGTATGAGAGGGGAGCGGGAATTTCTGTATGCAGGTAAGGGAAGAGGTGTGGCGTACATTAATATGCTTTTCGGTGTCTCATATTATCTTTCCATTAACCTAAGAGCACCATTAGGCTTGAGGTGTTTTGGCGCCATAAGGAAAATTACAGGATCCATTTTTTACGATGTTTTTTTCTTTTTAGTATGCATTCAGCCATCTTACCCGCTAATGTTGAGTAACGAGTTTTTAATATCGATCCCGTTAGCGCCAAATTATTGTATTCAACTTGAGATACCCCTCGTAGGAGTTGTTTCTGCTACTACTACTACTGCTACTACTAGTACTACTACTTTTGTTATTATTATTACTATTATTATTATTATTATTATTATTATTGCCATCGTCATTGTTGTTCTTGTTTTTGTTGTTGTAACCCCTGACTCAACTCGACGTGAATGCAGTGGACCTTAAAAAACTGGGCACTTTAACCGGTCGCTCACGAAGATCTTTTGTTAAGGTTATGGCGAAGAATGCTTATGTTGTGATAGTGTAGTGCCTGATGAGAGTTATACGGTGTGGTGTGGGTGGTTGCATTACAGTGAGAGCATAGTGGATTGCGTGAGGGTTGTATTTTGTGATTGTTGTTGTTGCGGCCCCAGGTTCATGTGAAAAGTGAACCCAGTGGACTGCAGGCCTAATTAATCCTTCTTTTATGGGGACTAGGAAGTAACTGAGGGACGTCTGTATAACCAGGCAGTGGGGCCGCCTGGTTATATCGGCGCCACCACACGAAGGCGTCCCTTGCTAAGACCTTGGCGTTGGTGAAAGGGGCTAGTTACTTTGGACAGAGTTGGGTGTGTGAAAAAGTGAATCTCGATATCGGATTGGTTTTTTCTTTTCCTTTTCCTTTTTCTCTCCTGTTTCTCAGAGGTTACGGAATGTCTTTATGAGTTTATGAGCACTTTTTATGTACCAGACGCTTGGTTCAATTTGTCAGTCTATTGTGGGGTTGATGAAGGCAAAATGTTTAGAAAGGTGGAATGGAGGGAGTGAGGGAGGGATAGATAAATGCTCTTAATTTATGGTCTTCCTCCCCTCCGCTTCCCTTTATCTTCGGTCCTCCTCCTCCTCCTCCTCCGCAGCCCATACCCTCCCACTCCATTTCCCTTCTTTCACCCCTCTCGTCTCTTTTATTTTACTTTTCCCTATTCTTCCTTTCCAACATCCTTCCCCACGAGATAGATAGATAGACAGATAGAGATAGAGATAGATAGATAGATAGATAGATAGATAGATAGATAGAGAGAGAGAGAGAGAGAGTGTGTGTGTGTGTGTGTGTGTGTGTGTGTGTGTGTGTGTGTGTGTTTGGAGTCCGATCCCCCTTTCCTCCCCCCATTAAAAGGAAATTCAAAGCTCGATGTTGTTACATAACTTTGCTAAACCTTTTTTTGTTATTTTTTCGATATACTTTGTTAACTTTTGTTATTACCCAGAAATAAATTAAGTTTATATATTAAACAAGTAGAAGTACACGATATGGAAAGTCAAAAGTTACAGCGAAATAATGGCGAACATTGAATGACACCGAAACGTCCAGGCACGGGTAAACAAAAACCCTGTTGCCCCCTCTAGCGCCTCTCGGGTCATCAGCGCAGATCATTACCGGCACCCTGCTTGGCCGGTCCCTGTGCTTGTGTCTGCTCTACTTGATGCTTGATCTGGCCCCTGATTCTGCTCCTGCCTCTACTCGTGCCCCTGCTTTTTCCTTCTTCGCTGTGACCAACGGCATGAGAGTTTTGTTCCGTGCGGTGCGTAGGATAAAGGCGGTAAGAGTTGCGATGTAGCCTTTAATTGTCGTGTCCTTATTTAAGCTTTGTCTCTTGTTCTTCGACATGTACTATCATCAACGCAGGAGTTTTTTTTACCACCTCTTTCTTAACTATTCATTTAGCATATTGCAGCTTATTATTCACTTTGTTATTAGTCCCTTTTTCATGTTATAGACCGCATAGTCTACATTACACACAAGAATATATCGGTGTACTTTATGAAAATTAACTAGCAAGGAAGAAGTGCTAGGAAGCCTCTAAGTGACGAAAATGAGAATCTTAGTCTTCGTCCTGTTATTCCTGGGATGGACAACGAATGATTTCCCCCAAATTATTGCCATTTATTCCCCGCGCTTTATAAAAGGCAACGGGGGAAGAGGTGGTAGAACGGCCAGAGAAGTTGGATATTGTTCGTATGTTCAATCCCAGACTGGGGAAGGAAATAGTTTGATCATTTGAATTTCGTTACAACAGACTATTGATTATCTACATGACTCACCGGCGTGCCATAAAAACATCCCCGCTAATACCATTACATTAGTCCTGAATGAACCACACGTGAAGAAGCATGTAGGGGGATTTCTAGACCCTTCGGAACCAGCCTCCAAGTCTATGTCAGACACATAAAAAAAAGAAAAAAGTAATAGGTTAAGCAAGGAGGGACAAGGAACACTCCCCTTCCTTGTCCTGACGTGGAACTTGGCGACATAAATTGCTCCTTGTATAAGAACCCTCATAGCCACTAGCTACACAATAGTAGGAGGGAGACTGCGGTTAAGACCCGTTTCACCTTTGATTTATGTCCTGAAAGAGATCAAAGGTCATGTTATGAATTATCTCCATTCCATGTGATCGAAGGAAACAGGATTACCATGTCAGTGCTTTTATATTTTCCTGTTAAATCTTGCGGAAGGAGTGTAAGGATTAGGTTTAGTTTTGCCTCCGTGTTCCTTGTGGAGAATAGGTCCTAATTGACATGATGGATTTCAGTAAACTCTGCATGCAAATTGATACGGAAAATATGATTGCTGGTCTTAAAATGCATTGTCCTGATTAGGTTTACATAGCCATCTTACGATCTCGTCCTCTCCCTCTCAAAAAAAAAAAAAAAAAAAAAAAGCAAAAAACTAAGAGAAACATTCATTACCAATTACTTTTTATGCGGATGCTTGTAGTCGCACAGGTATGCTTTGGAGGTCATAAAGGAATGGTTGTTGGAATATTATTTGTCAGTCTGATGTTTGGTAACCAGTTGCATTGTTAGTTTTGAAAGTAGTACTGCTATTTGAACATTATCTCTCTCTCTCTTTCTCTCTCTCTCTCTCTCTGGGAGGTAGGGTGATTATCATTTCCTATCGTATCCTATCGTATCATGAGCACACGGCTGGATACCGAACGAAAAATTACTAAGACTAATATTCACACACACACACACACACACACACACACACACACACACACACACACACACACACACACACACACACACACACACACACACACACACACGAGACATACCGAATATCATTAACTTCACGGCCGTCTCATTGCTATTAACACCTTCAGTACAAGCACGTCATTTTAACCATATTCTTTCTATCTTCCTACGATTTTACTCAGCTTCAGGGGAGTCTGGAGGGGTTGACGGAGGCCCTATCAAACCCCTCCAGCTAGAAAAGTCTCTCATAAGCTGAATAAAATCGTCTGGAGGTAGCAGGAATGAAACAGAAGAGACGCACTCGATTGGAAGGGGTTGTAATTATGACGATTCCCTCTAACTACTCGTATCTATCGACCCCATCAGAAATTAACCTGTGTGTGTGTGTGTGTGTGTGTGTGTGTGTGTGTGTGTGTGTGTGTGAACTGTGTGCGTGTGTCTAGCGTGTGCACTCTGTATTCATGTATATTTATGTGTGCGTGTAGCCAGTGTGTGTGCATGAGGATAATATTGTCCTCTACTTGTGAATTATTTTTTTTTATTTCGCTATATTTAACTTGCTGTGGAAAAGGTCAGATTTTTTGGGTACTCTTTTCACTTTAACTTGGCTTAAAATTGCCGTTGCTTCATCTTAAGCGTTGTGTTGTTACCATGGATTGATACGAAAACGGGGTGCTAGTCACGAAGAAGTGTTATAGAAAGGATGTGTAGCTTAGTATTGTCTCTTCCTGCCACTGAGCTAAGAGAATATATATTTGACTGCGGGATATGGGGAAAGGAGTGTGAAGTGTTGTGAGAGGGTGAAAGACCTTTGAGCACGTAACTCTTTCTCTCTCTCTCACACACACACACACACACACACACACACACACACACACACACACACACACACACACACACACACACACACACACACACACACACACACACACACACACACACACACACACACACACACACACACACACACACACACACACACACACACACACACACACACACACACTACTCCATTTGTCATCATCATCTCCATTTCTCCCCGTCTCATTCATCTCTGTTACACACTCCCTATTTCCCCTCATTATATCCCCTTCTCTCAGCCTTATTCCCCTTTCACACGCTTCCCCTCTTCCCTAATCCTCTCAGTGTTGGATCTAGAGAGGGTGGGGATTCAGAGAGTCCATACCTCCTCTTTTTTTACCTGTTTCATATCTTTTCCCAGACTTTAAGAATTATACAAACCTCTTGCTATAGTTCTTTCATATTGATTTGGTCCAGATTTTCGTAATTTTGCAGCTTATTTCTGGTAGCTTTGGGGCAGAGTGTCAGTGCTGTGGCTATACGTCCTTTCCATAGCACTTTTTGGTGAACATCGTCATATTCTGGTGTTAATATGGCGTTACAAGCCAGCACTGAAGACGGAGAGATGGCAGTTTTAGGCCACGTTAGAGTAAAAAGAGTACTGAACTTAAAAATAATATATCGACAGTATGTATGCAAAAAGGAAAAAAAAAAAGGAAAGAAAAAGAAAAAAGAAAAGAAAAAGCAGTGTGTATTTTCCAGCTCCCTCTTTTGTGAAATTTTACCCTTCAGAGTTTGTCATTTTTCCCTCGTAACCTCGACGTGTTTTTTTTTAGGAGGAAAAGACGGGAAGATTCTGTGCTCTCTCTCTCTCTCTCTCTCTCTCTCTCTCTCTCTCATCCTGTAAGAACAAAACTAATAGAGTTGGAGGAGGGCATTGATCGTAAATTTGTTTGGAAATTCTTAGTAATATTATTGGAACCTCCATTTTTATTACAAGCTGGATCTGACCGTTAATAAAAAAAAAAAACTAATAATGAATAAGGAAATAAATAAAGAAATAAGTGAATAAATGAAATAGATAAATAGGCAGAGATAATGTCAGGGTATCTCAAGAATTATTGGTAGTCATTGGCGAAAGTGAAAAATTAGAGAAAATAATAATAAGATAATAATAGTAATAATAATAGTAATAAATGTGTGCAAATAAATGGATAAATAGGTAAATAGAGATAACGTCAAGGTAACTTATGAATGATCTCCAGCCACTGGTGTAAGTGGCAGTAAATTATTCAGAGGTAAATAATATTCACGCGCCCTCTACTACGACGAGAGAGAGAGAGAGAGAGAGAGAGAGAGAGAGAGAGAGAGAGAGAGAGAGAGAGAGAGGAATGAGCCAACTACTTCACTATTCCGTATTATTGCTACACCAGACGATTTTACTCAGCCAAATAACTAACAGATTTCCTTTTTAAGCTGGACAAAATCGTCTGGAGATAGAGGAATAAAATAGATAAAAAGGCCATTAGATTGGAGGGGTTAGTGAAGGCTGTATCTAACCCCTCCAGTTCCAAAAGTCTTTCCAAAGCTGAAGAAAATCGTCTGGAGGTAGCAAGAATAAGGGAAAAACACGTGGAGAAAAACGCATGAAGAATAAGAGAAAAACACGTGAAGAGAAAAACTCGTGAAGGATAAGAGGAAAAGCACGTGAAGAATAAGAGGAAAACACGTGAAGAATAAGAGAAAAACGGGAAGAATAAGAGAAAAACACTTGATGAATAAGAGGAAAACACATGCAGAGAAAACTATGTAAAGGATAAGAGACAAACGTGAAGAAAATAACACATGAGAATATGAGAAAAAACTCGTGAAGAATAAGAAAAAAAAACACGTGAAGAATAAGAGTGAAAACACATGAAGAATAAGAAAAAACACGTGAAGAATAAGAGAAGAATGCGTAACTCGTGCAGGGATGTAGTGTAGTGGTGGGGGTAACAATAGAGGCAGATCTAATGTCCGTTGCATAGATAAGATGATAACAACATGCACGGCTGATGGGTGGAAGTGGTGATCGATTTCATGCCTAGAGACTGACTTGGAGAGGAAGGCTAAGGACTTATGCCTATCAACTGCACGAGGGGCAGTAAGGCAGACATATATTTTACCGTCGCCATCCTGCCCTAGAATAAAAAACGCAGTAGTCGAAATTACACCTAGGTCTCCATTCGTAAAGATGAAGTTTGGAGATTTGCTGGAAGAGGATGGAACAAGCTAACAACTAACAGATCAGAGCGTAAAAAATGGGGAGAAATCTTTGTCCTTCCGTGGACTGACTCAGACTAATGATGATGATGATGATGATGATGATGATGATGATGATGACGTCCCAGCTGCACTGCTTGGTGAACGGGGAAACAAGTACAGAAATGTTAGCTCGTCCCAGCACCACATGAGGCATCGCTATAATGAAGAATCATGTAATATTCTTCACTAGAGACGCATCATGTAATATTTTTCGTTGGAGAAGCACCTATCGTATGAAAATCCTCTGGTAGGTGATGTGAAACACCATATGGAGCTTCGCTAGGCTGAAGTAGCTGGCGCTTGAAAATCGTTTGGATGTGACTGACTGACGTAGCCCCTTCTAGAGATGCTTCCACATCAAAAATACGTTGTGTTGTAGTGAAGAAAGATGTAGTGCCGAGTGGTGGGTATAAAACATAGCCTAATAGATTATGTGTTGCCTAGATAAGAAAGATAACAGGATGATTTAGACGGGGATGGGTGAAGAGTGCGGGCTGAAGAGCCTAATTACTGTCTATATTGCATTTTTTCTACCCTGACAAAAATCCCTAACCACTTACAGCTCAGTCGATACTCAAACGTTGTCAGACTGGGGGGTCGATCTGACTAGTAACTAAGGAGACTATTTTCCTACCTCAGAACCAAAGATCAAATTCCATGCCACCACGATTTAGTATTTAAGTTGTGGAAGTGGAACGGTTCCGTCACGTGAAAATAATCAGCTTAAGGGTATCCTCATGTTGCCATAAAAGGCACATTGCTTAGCCTTTTCACTCTGACGATGTATTTCTCATTTTTCTCGGGCTTTTGGCACAAGATTTTATTCAATTTTGGCGTCTCCTAGTTCATGAAAGCAATATCTAACCCCTTCAATATCGATATGACCTTCCATCGCCATTGCTATTGTTTATACTGGCGGTTCTTTCTCGACTTGGAGCCAGTTTTGAGGAGTTGACGAAAAATAGAGAAAAGTTACTAAAAATACTAATTGTCGATTTAAAAGACTGCCGGTTTAGTTTTTTTTTTTTTTTTTTTTTTTTTTTTTTTTTTTTTTTTTAGATGTGAAAAACCAGTCTCAAAGTACCCCCGTCGAGGTGTAGGGTCCCGCGGCTAGGCTACGTAGTCCAGCACATTTAAGGGCATATGACCAGCCTACCTCTATTGATGGCATTACTTGATCGAATACCCTCCAGTCACCTCTTGGGATTAGACCTATACAAAACTGCCTCTCCGACCGGGGCGTTCTTACCACTAGACCACCAGGCGCCTAGCGTAGTGTATTAATGGGTGTATGGGGGTGAGTGTAAGAGGATGGGTGTATTTAGTATTAGTGTGTGGGTGAATTAGGATGGGGGTTTACTGGGGTGCTGTGTATCTAGGTTTGTCTGGGATGTCTATTTGAATTAGGAATGGGTGTATTGGTGTAGTGTACTCGTATCAGGGAAGGTGTAGTTGATATTAATTAGAGTGTATTGATTACTTGAAATTAGGTGATTCAGTATGCCTGCCTTAGCTGTCAATTACTCGTTAACAAGGCCAATTAAAGATGATTATACAACTCCCAGTCTCCATTATGTGTCATTTTAGGTCAGGTGTTGTGCTAAGTACTTCGCCTATTTGAAGTGTTGAATTTGTGGACTTACCTGGTGAAGGATAGAGAGAGAGAGAGAGAGAGAGAGAGAGAGAGAGAGAGAGAGAGAGAAACTCGTGATGAGGAGATGTAAGTGGAGAGGGGGAGAGAGCAAGAGAAAGGAGTGGAGGGAATGAGGGGAACTGGAGAGTGAGAGAAAAAAAAGAGGTGAAAGAAATGAGGGAGTACTCGTGTATATTGGTGGTATGGGGTGAGGGGTGAGGGGTGAGGAGTGGAGGTCAGTGCATTCTGTTGTTCTTGAAAAGGGTGGAGTCTTTGGGTTTTCTTCTTAACACACACACACACACACACACACACTCTCTCTCTCTCTCTCTCTGGTAAAAGTACTTTTTTTTATCTTATGCGTCCGACTTTATCTTTTAACTACGTTTTACCTACTTTTGGTTCCCTTTTTAGACGAAAAAGTGGACAAGGTACATGCCTGAGAGAGAGAGAGAGAGAGAGAGAGAGAGAGAGAGAGGTGGAGCCTGTCACGGTGACTGGATACTCAGGTTGGCCTCCACGTCATCAGTGTCACATTAACGAAATTGCTAACCTCTCCCCTCCCCTCACGTCTCTGCCCCTCCCCTCTCATTCCGCCCTTTTCCTCCCCTCCCCTCCATCCCTTCCCTCCATTCCCCCCTCTCTCTCTCCCCTCTTCTTCAGTTCCTCTCCTTCTTCCCTTCTCCTTTCATCATTATCCTCCCGCTCTCGTTTTTATTTCCTTTTCTTTTTTCATCATTCCCTTTTGCTCCCCCATTTTTTCTTTCCCTTTCTCTTCCCCCCTTTCCTCTCCTCTCTCCCTCTTCGTTCCCCTCCCTTCCTTTCTCCGTTCCATGTTTCTGCCATGTTTATCTCTCTTTTCTTACTTCATCACAAATTATCCCCCCCTCCACGTGGCTATGGTGGCCGCGTGGTTAGCATTGTTAAAAGGAAGCTGCTGGTCCGATACCGCCAGGGTTCCAGTCCTGGTGCGAGCAGCCGGTTCTGCTCGACTCAGATGTCCATCCACCCCTTGGGGTTTGTTGGTGAAATGAGTAGCTCCGGTAACACTCAGGGGAGGTAACCTGGATGATGCAATGCCTTGTATCCCAGGGCAGTGGGTGACTATCTCGCCACATGTTCAAAGGCCCAAGTTACTGATATGAGCACAGAGACTAAGCGCCTCATGGCGCGGGAGGATTGTGCGGAGGAGGGGGCGAAGAGGGATACGAGGTAGATAGGTGTGGGGTGGGAGATGAAGTTGAGGGGGAGGGGAGAGGTTGAAGAGGTGAAGAGGCGGAGAAGTGGAGGGACAAAAGAGGAGGCGGAGATGGGAAAGTGACAGCTGTTTTCGCTGAATATTTGGTGTAATCATTTTATGCACTTTGTTTGTCTGTCCTTCTGGTTACTGTGTGTGTGGGGAGGCGGTGGCGTGTGGGTGAGAATGTGCGTGTAAGTTTCATTATCTTGCTGTCAGGATGTTTGGTACAGTCTGACTTTTTGTCGGTCAACTTGTCTCAATCCTTCTGTCACTCTTGCTCACGCTATATCAAACATTCATTCCTTTTCATACTTACTGACATGCTGTCATTCGTTCAGTTACACTCTCTCACACTCATTCTCACTTTTCTCAAGCTCTTATATCCTCTCATTCTTTCCCACACTCTCTCACACTCACTCCCACCTATTCACACGATCTCCTATCCTGCCATTCCTTCACATACTCTCTCAAAATCACTCATACGGCGTCACACTCTCTCACACCCTCTCATTCAGTTCCATACTCACTCACACGCTCTCATTCCTGACATGTGTGCATCTGTCAGCCCATCAGATTAACCCTTTCACACCCGCTTGGCTAAGTTTGTTCAGAAGTGTTCCTATATTACAGTTCCTTATGCTTCCTTAACTCTCGCATCTTTATTAAAATTTAGTTAGGACATGTACATTCACAGACACCCACACTACTACTTTGGCTAATAATAATAATGATAATAGTAATAATAATAATAATAATAATAATAATAATAATAATAATAATAACTTTTACAAATGAACAGAGGAAGGAAAAACAAATTAATTAAAAAAAGTAGTAGTAGTGGTAGTAGTAGTAGTAATAATAATAATAATAATAATAGAAAGAAGAGCAGGAACACAATATTCTATGGTGCCTTTTACTTTTATTATACAGCAATTTTCCGGCTAGGGTCAAATTATCTTTTGCAGTTACTCATGCCACACACGCACCCGCAATGCACACACACACACACACACACACACACACACACACACACACACACACACACACACACACACACACACACACACACACACACACACACACACACACACACACACACACACACACACACACACACACACACACTTTGGCAGTAATAATGCTGTTACTATTCTCTGTGTAGTTTCTTAGTTTTTTGGTATTTTTATCACTGCTTCTTCATATTATCGTTTCTCTCTCTCTCTCTCTCTCTCTCTCTCTCTCTCTCTCTCTCTCTCTCTCTCATCAAATAAGAGAAAGCCCATGTAAAATCAAGCTACACACATTCTTCCACATACATATCAACTTCAAAATAAAATATGAAAAAAGTAAATGTTACCTCAATATATTCTTAAATGTCCTAGCTATATTCTCTGATCCTATAACGAAATTTCCAGTTGTGAATACTTTATAACGAAATTGCGAAGCGAATTAAGCGCTTTATTTATTCAAGAGTTTGACTAGGAGTATATTGATGTTGACGGTAGGGACGACGACAGGAAGGAAGGATGGATGGATGGGTGGATGGACGGCAAAAAGAAAAGAAGGAAGGAAGGAAGGAAGGAATGATGGGTGTATGTATGGCAAGAAAGAAGGAAGGAAGGATGGATGGATGGAAGGAAAGATGGAAGGACGATGTTGAGGGTAGGGCGAGCGACTTTAGATTGGTGATAAGTAGAGTGAAGGAAGGAAAGAATGAGGAAGGAAGGAAGGACAGTAGGATGGATGGATGAGTGAGTGGAAGGAACGACGGAAAGAAGCAAGGAAGGATGGATGATTGGCTGGATGGCAAAAAGGAAGGATGGATGGAAGGAAGGAAGCAAGGAGGTATGCAGGGAACAGGATAGATAAAATGGAAGAAAAGGAAAAGGATAGGTAGGTAGGTAAGTAGTAAGTAGGTAAATAGAAGGTACATAATTAGGTAGGAGGTGTGGGCAGATAAATAGGTAAATATGTAGGTCAGTAGATAGACGGTTAGGTAGGTAGGCAGGAGGATAGGTAGGTAGACAGGTAGGCAGATAAATACACAGGTAGGCAAGAAGACAAGTGTATGAAGGAAGGGAGGGAGGAGGGAATGAAGTTAAGAGCGACAAGGGCCCTCTGTCCTAATGGATTTCCGCCCTTTTAGCAATTAAATAGAATGAGTTGGGTAAAGGTTGCAAGTTCTTCCCTAATTTTCTTTCTTCTTGCATTATTTCTTCCTTTTTCTTCCTGTCTTTATTTGCTTCCTTATATTTTTTCTTTCATACCTCATTTTAGTATTCTTTCGTTTTCCCTTCGTCTTTATTTTTCTCTCCCTCCTGCTCTTTTTTTATTTTTCTCAATTCTTCCTCCTTATCATCCCTTTCCATCTTTTTTCCATTTTTCCTTCCTCCCTTCCTTCTTTCTTCTTGTTCTTTCTTCCTTCATTCCTTTCATCCCTGTTCACCGGTTTTTCCATTCTCTCTCTCTCTCTCTCTCTCTCTCTCTCTCTCTCATAGTGGCACAACATTATCTAATCCATACGGCGGAGTGTGTGCAAGGGAGATTATCAGCTGCATACATGACACGCGATGAAATAATGACTGCAAGATTGGAAAAAAAAACCTACCTCTTCAATACTAGCGTTTAATTTTGTTCTTTCTATTTCCAGACGATTTCATTAAGCTTTAGAGGGGTTTGATATGGCCTTTATCATCTCCCCCGGTACTTGAGTTGGCTAAAATCGCTGAATAAAACCGTCTGGTGATGCGAAAGAGATCATCATGGTGGACGGAGTAATTATTCTTCCTCTCCCTCTTACTCTCCATTCTCCTCCTTCCTTTCCTCTCCCTCAGTCCTTGAAGTCTCCCCCACAATCTTTCCATCTCCTCTCCTTCTCCTCTCCTCTTCTATATCTCGTGTCTTCGTTTCTTCTCCTTTTCTCCTTTCCATTCCTCCCAACCTCCTTTCCAGTCTCTTCTGTGCCTCCAAATCCTCCTTCCTCTTGCCTGTCCTTCCCTTCCTTCCTCCTTCTTTCCCTCCTTCTTTCCCTCTCTCCCTTCCTCCCTCTCCCTCTCTGCTCCCTCCACCCCTCCACACCCTCTTAAACCCAGACCTCTCTCACTTCACCACCCATCTCACCCCTCGAAGCTCCTCCCATTTTCTTGCTCCCCACCCCATTCCCCGACACACACACACACACACACACACACACACACACACACACACACACACACACACACACACACACACACCAGTTGTCGTAATTAGCACAGTTGATTTGGGGTGATAACATTTGCAGGTGACAGTGCAATGACGAGGAAAAAAAAAATGCAAAAAAAAAGAAAAAAAAGTCACGCGCGTTCTCTCTCTCTCTCTCTCTCTCTCTCTCTCTCTCTCTCTCTCTCTCTCTCAAGCAAGCAAGCATGTTATTCCTGCATATTCATTCACAACATACAAACACTCGCGTACGCCGATCTGTTTACTCTCTCTCTCTCTCTCTCTCTCCACGTACTTACAGGTCAACAAAAATAAAATACAACCCATAAGTGGATAAATAATGTCCATAAATAACATTGTCAGTAAATTATGTTTTTCTCTAAGCATATTAACCACTTCACACCGATTACGTATTTTGCATATCGTTCTTACTATTTCCAGACGATTTTACTCAGCTTATGAAAGAGAGAGAGAGAGAGGGGGGGGGAGTTGACCGTTTCTCTCCAGTGACGATTTTTTTTAATATTTCTTTAGCCAGACGATTTTATTCAGCTTATGAAGAGAGAGAGAGAGAGAGAGAGAGAGAGAGAGAGAGAGAGAGAGAGAGAGAGAGAGAGAGAGAAAGTGATTTTTTTCGAACTGGAGGGGTTAAATACAGCCTTTATTAACCCCTTCACTGCCAGAGGTGGGTATTTAAGTTGTATATATTTGTCTGTGTTGGAAAGAATGCGGTAAAGGAGGTCGAAATCGGGGTGAAAAGGTTGAGAGATGCATAACAGTATTACATAATTTTTTTTTCTCTCTCTCTCTCTCTCTCGCTCTCTCTCTCTCTCAATTACAGTAAATGAAGTCGTTATCGATGTGAAAAAGTTACGAGGTAATACATAGTAACATTACGTATCTCTCTCTCTCTCTCTCTCACACACACACACACACACACACACACACACACACACACACACACACACACACACACACTGGTGCAGTGGTAACGTTCCCGCTTGCCAACTGGTGGACGGGAGTTCGCGCCTCGCTCAGGTTGCGAAAAGTTTCACTGACGAAGTGGGTGGTTACTGTCCCCCTGGAGCAAGGGGACGGGTGTGTGCGTGTGTGAAGGTCACAGCCTTGCCCTTAGATCGGACTATATGAGCTCTCAGCTCCCTTCCGGGAGGGTAAAAGCTGACCATCACGACCATCAAGTGATCCTGACCGACCCGGTGAATTACACACACATTTATCACGCTCGCTTCACTTTCATTTTACAACCTCCAGGACGAAGGAAGTAATATCCATCTTGTTACTTAGCCTGCCTCGCCCTCCATCATGCAAAAAGAAAGCCATATTTAATTTTCATTTATTATTTTCGATTTTCAGATATATTTTGCGTTTTTGCGTAGTCTAGAACTCTTTGCAAGACCTCATTATTATTATTATTATTATTATTATTATTATTATTGTTACTCGAGGATTTATTTAGCTGAGTGAGATTCCTGTCCCACACCGAATTAAAGGAATATAATGAGAAGGCAAGCGATGTGATAACTTTTCTCAGTTCACAAATCATCATCATCATCATCATCGTCATCATCATCATCTGCATCATCATCATCATCGTCATCATTATCATCATCATCATCATCATCATCATCATCATCATCATCATCATCATCATCATCATCATCATCATCATCACCACCACCACCACCACCACAGTCACCGTCACCACCCCGATCCTTCTGCCCACCTTGACGATCTGAAAACAAGGAAGTGAAAGTACTAGAGTGGGGAGACTATCGGAGGGATGCCCAGTGTAATGGGACACACACTCATCCACATATCAATCAAGCCCTAGGAATCCTGCGTCCACCTCACAAGCATAACTTTCAATTTTTTCCCTTTTATACATGCATTTGAGAGAGAGAGAGAGAGAGAGAGAGAGGGGGGGGGGAGTTCCTACATAATTTATAAGCCCATTACGTTCACTTGTCGGCTTCTTATCCTCATCAACTCCCAATACACTCATTTAAAATATCGATACGCCTTTTTGCCTCCCATCTTCAGAGTTACGTATACCTCCTTTATTGCTCTCTTTATATCCATTTTCTCCATAATAACTTACCACCTTAGCACACTTTCTCCTGCCATGTTATCAACGTACTTTCACAAATTCAGTTTCTTATTCTATACGTTCTACACACTCCACACTCATTCAGCAGCAGTCCCTTTCCCACTGCTTATACTTGTGACTTTTCTTACCCGTGTCCTATTAGTTTTACATCCACAGATTAACATGGTCACGAACACGAATTCATGCACTCGTCTTGCTGCCAGTACATATCAAGACATTCATCGTGACATATTTCATAATTGAGCCTCTATTCACCAGTTCCTCAGTGTATATTGTAGAACTGAGGTACTTAAATTTATCCACCAATTCAAGTCTCTCTCCATTCACCAACATAGCACATTATGAGTCACCTTCCCTCTCACCAACCATTACTTGGCTCTTATCTCCATTTACTTCCAAACACACAGCTCGCACATATTCACAAATCTCTGAACCAAGCATAAAAACCCTGCTCATTGCGTGCATTCAAACAGCATTATCGGCGTACATTAATTCAGAAATACTCCTTCCTTCACTGTTCATCACAATCATCACTCATCTTTCCACAACTTGAAGACAGATAGGTAGGTAGATAGACAGATAGACGGATAGATAGATATCGAAGAGCCATATTAACATCCCACGCTACTGTATTAAACAACTCACTTTGATGTAAACCCGTACAGAGACTTCACTGCCATTTTAAACTTTTTATTTTTATTTTACAGCATTCAGTAAGTGTCCGTCCAAACTGTACATACATAAAGCCATCCACACATGTATCACTTATATTGCGAAAAAAATAATAGTTAACTATTTAATAGACTAAATGTAAGAGATATGTAACTTATATATTAAATTAATAGTTTCCTTGCAGCTGCCTATATATTTCGGAATCAGTTATGGAACCAGTTTGGTTGAACTAGAACCGGACATGGACAAGGGACTGAATAGATACGGTTCTGCACCTCTGATAACATCAATAATGAAGCACTTTCGTATTTCTTCCTGCTTATTCTAAACTATTTTGTTACTGGAAGAGAAACCACCGCAGTGAAGGGGATAGAAATAACTTCATGAAGCCTACAGTGGCACCCTTTTTCTTGCTACACGAGACGATTTTATTAAGTTAAAGGTAGAGTCCTCTCTTTCACAAGTTTGTTAGTCGAAAAACGCTACGGACAGCACAACCCGAATTTCACTTGTTGTTGAAGCTCATCTGAAACGTGAACCCAGTGGACTGCCTGCCGAATTTGCCCTAGTCCCTCAGTCCACCATCCTCCATTCAGGGGATAGGGAGGGGGTTGAGGGACATTTGTATAAACGGGCAGAGACCAGCTCAGTTATACTGGTGTCACCACATGAAGGCGCCTCTCCAGCACTGCATTTCACTTACTCGGGCATCACAGGGTATATAGCTGGAAACAGATTTGCTTTCCAAATATCGATCCATCCATCAGTCCATTTGCCTGTCGATTTATCTATCTGTCTATCTGTCTATCTATCTATGTGTGTGTGTGAGTGTGTGTGTGTGTGTGTGTGTGTGTGTGTGTGTGTGTGTGTGTGTGTGTGTGTGTGTGTGTGTGTCTGTGTGTGTGTCAGTCTGTCCGTCTGTGTGTCTTTTTTTAACACTTTCAAATCAGTGACATTTTTTTTTTCTCGCATTTTACCGACAGTTTTATTCTACACGGGAAAAATCTCTCTTATGCAGGGATTAGTGAGGGCTGTATCTAACCCCTCCAGTTGGAAAAGCCTCGCCCAAGCTGAGTAAAATCGTCTGGAGGTAGCAACAACAAATTATTAAAGACGTCCTCAGGCTGAAAGGGTTGAAATGAGAAAAAGGACTGGCTTTTCTCTTGTCTGCCTGTATGTATGTATGTATGTATGTGTGTCTATCTGTCTATCTGTCAGTCTATCTATCTGTTTATTTATTTATCTATCAAATGGCTCCGTCTGTCTGTAATATCGATCCATCTATCCATCAAGTCCCATGAAGAGCGTAGTGACCAATATATCAACGTAGCTGCCTAAATGTTTGTTTGTTCATAAATCTCTCTCTCTCTCTCTCTCTCTCTCTCTCTCTCTCTCTCTCTCTCTCTCTCTCAGTGTGTGTGTGTGTGTGTGTGTGTGTGTGTCTACTTACCTGCCTACTTGTTTACCTACCAACATCCCTATCTTCTAAATAGGGAGAAGGAGGAGGAGGAAGAAGAGGAGGGAGGGAGGGAGTAAGGAACGAAGGAGAGATGAACGGAAGAAATGAAAAAGGGATAAGGGACGAGAAAGGAGGGGAGGATGGAGGGAGAGACGATGATGTAAGGAAAAAGGAGAGAGGGATGAAAGAATAAATTGATGAAGATAGGAAGAGGAAAAAGAGGAGGAAAAGAGAAGAAAGGCGAGGAAGTGGGGGGAGAAAGGAGGGAGAATGAGGGAGGAGGGAGGGAGAGAGAAAGAGGGAGAAAGGAAGGAGAAGAGGAAGAAGGAATGGCTGGATATGGAAAGAGGAGATACGCAAAAAAAAGAGAAAAAAAGAAGAGAGAGAGAGAGAGAGAGAGAGAGAGAGAGAGAGAGAGAGAGAGAGAGAGAGAGAGAGAGAGATTGAAGATAATTAAAAAAAAGAAAACTAATGAAGGGAGGGAGCAAAGAGGGGAGGGGGGGAAAGGGGGCAAAGAAAGAAGGAAGGTACGAAGGAAAGGGGGAGTAATTGCCGAATAGACAGAGCATGTAAAAAGTAATTGATTGCCTGAGGGTTAGGAGGTGGTGGGAGGGTGGAGAGGTGTGTGAAGTGCTAAAGTACCCTGAAATGAGTTTACACCAGCTCACTACCTCAGTATCCCTCAAACCGCAGACACACTCATCCCCCATCCCTCTCGACCAAGTCCTCTCCGCCCAGAACCACTCACCAGCGTAATTTTTATAGGCGTTTCTCTCTCTCTCTCTCTCTCTCTCTCTCTCTCTCTCTCTCTCTCTCTCTCTCTCTCTCTCTCTCTCTCTCTCTCTCTCATCCAACCCACTTACAATATTCCTCTACTACTGTTTTCCCCCAGTCATTTCCTCCTCTTAATCTGTACTTCCCTCTCATCTCCCACTCATTTCCCACTCAGTCCTCCTACTCAAAATACTACCATACTCACTTTCCTCTCATTTACAACTCCTAGTAAATGCGAAATTCCTTCTCATTTACCCCACTCATATCCAAGTTAATCTTACTCCGTTTCCAGTCGTACCCCACTCACCCACCTCACTCACCTATCTCGTCCATCCCACTTCCCTCTCAGTAATCCCACTCGTCTATCCCACTCAGCATATTTCCCCCTCAGTAATCCCACTCGTCTATCCCACTCAGCATATTTCCCCCTCAGTAATCCCACTCATCCCACTTCCCTCTCAGTAACACACCATTCATCCATCTCACTCAGTATATTTCCCTCTCAGTAATCCCACTCATCCCATTTCTCTCTCATTAACACACCACTAATCCATCTCACTCAACATATTTCCCTCTCAGCAATCCCATTCACCCATCCCACACATCCATCCCACTCACTTATCCCACTCTCCCATCCCACTCATCCAGCCTACTGAACACACACTTCCTTCTCAGTAGTTCAACTCGTCCATTTCACATAGCGAACTAATTTTCTTTGCGAGCCTTCCGCTTAACTCTTCATGTTTCTTCGCAGTTCGTCTCACCTTTCCCGCGCAGTTTAAACTCCACGCATTCAGACATCATCATCAACAAAATATCAACTCCATTTTCATATATCCAACCCCCATTAACACGGCAGTCACCCTTTTCTATAGTAATCAACGTCAACTCAATATTCAATCCTTTTTTAGAGTAACAAAGCATCATTAACAGAGGATTCAACCCGTTTTAAGGTAATCAGACATTATCAGCTCGACATTAAATCCTTTATACAGCAACTAAGAATCATAAACTTAAAATTCAACTCTTTTTAAAGCAATCAGACATCATCAACTCAGCATTAAAGCCTCTTTAGAGCAACCAAGCATCATTAACACGAGATTCAACCCTTTTTTGCGTAAGCAGGGAAAGACAACGACACTATAATGCATTTCAGAGCAACCAAACATAAGCATCACAACATTCTACCTTCTCAGTCACCACCAACAAGATATTCAAACCTTTTCAGTCACCAGGGACCATCAACGGGACATTCAATCCTTTTTACAGTCAGCCTTTAACTTCCTCATTCTCTCCGTAGCCCATTGTAGGATTTATTTTACCACCATAGCAGTGAGGGGGTTGACGAAAGCTATAATTTATCTGACCCCCTGCAGTTAGGAAAATCGTCTGGAGTGAATGGCGTAAGATGAACCTGCAGAAAAAGTTAGTTCAAAAGAAGGGAAAGAAAAATGGAGGGCAAAATATGGCTCACAGGTGGGCCATAGCCGTGTCCCCCGCCCCTCCTGATAACAACTCGGGACAGGTGAGATAATGGCGCATCTTTTACCTGGATGTTTTGCGTCTCTTATGTAGCTTCTGTGATGGATTTTTTTTTTTTTTTATCATTTTCGTGGTATGAGTAGATTGTAGGAGGCGATGTCTACTGTGAATATATTAATACTTGTTTATATGTTTGTATTCTTGTCTTTCTTGTTGACTTTTCCTCTCTCTCTCTCTCTCTCTCTCTCTCTCTCTCTCTCTCTCCCCGCCCTCTTCCTCACTCTCCATCTCCTCCACAGGTTCGCAAAGATGGTGATGGTGTTGGTGAGGATGGAGATACCCCTTTGGATGATGTCTGTCTTATGGTGGAGAGCCCATTCAGGATACTTAAGGTGGGTACATTAAACAGCACCACACCACACCACACCACACCACACAACACCACACCACACCACACCACACCACACCACACCACACCACACCACACCACACCACACCACACCACACCACACTGTACTACACTACATTTTAACCCGTTCAGGCTACTCAAAGTGAATCTCATCTTACTCATATTTGCTCACATTCATTCATTCAAAGTGTCATTATCCTCACCTAAAATGCTCTGTGCCTAGTTATATATATTTCTATAAGTAATATATATGTATTTAGGATGCATAGGTGATTAGGGTCAATTGGTTTAAGGCTGTTCCTATTTTCGTAATGAGTAAGTGAGACATAATTTTTCAAAGTTTGTGCTTAATAGTGTGTTTCAAGTAATAAATATATATCAATTAAAAGTGCAGTTGATGTCAAATTATTAGAAAAATTACTTTGATAATCAGTATTTAATTCAAGCCTGTTTACCCCTCTTGTTTACTTTGTTTTCCAAGATGGCAGCACAGGGTAACGTAGAGGAGGTTGGTCGTCTGGTTGATGGCGACCCTGGGCGTGTGAGCGTGAAGGACAGGCGAGGATGGACGCCCGTGCACCACGCCGCCGCCCACAACCAGCCCGCCGTCCTTACATTGCTTATCAACAGAGGCGCAGGTCAGGAGATAAGCTGGTGTAGAGTTATTGTTTTTTTACTTTATTTATGTCATTATTTTACGGTGTAGTATTTTAGAATTTTTCCATGACCTCTTCCCTTCTCTCTCTCTCTCTCTCTCTCTCTCTCTCTAATTATTTTCATTACTATTCAAGTGTTATTCAGTATCTTCTCAGTATTTTAAGTATTACCTCAGTATTTTAAGTATTATCTCATTGTTTCAGTAATATCTCAGCAATTTCAGTATCTTTGTATTTTCAACATAATATCATAATTTCCAGTATTCTATCTCTACAGTACATCCTTCCTTATTATCGCCATGGACCTAATTTCGACCCCACCTGCAATAAATGATAGGAGATAATGTAATACACGATACGGGATAGATAAGCGTGTTCCCGAAATTACTACAGCGTAACTCTAATTGATTAACCGCTGACCTTCAAGAACCAACTACCAGTCAGCCTGTCTTTGGTCCTTAGTTGATTGGTGACTGTGTGTGTGTGTGTGTGTGTGTGTGTGTGTGTGTGTGTGTGTGTGTGTGATCAATGAATTTTACCTTCCCAAAACCCTTGGCGTCTTTTAACTATTTTTTTTTCGTCATCACCACACAATTACATTCAGCATAGAATTGGCTTTTTGGAATACGGAGGTTGGACATAGCCTTCCCTGACTCCTTCAATATACTCCTTTTACTCTAACTTGGCCCAGATTTTCGCCCTTTTGCAGCTTATTTCACGTAGCACAGTGACAGAAAAAAATAAATAACTCACCATCCTTTCAATCCTTCGTGACGTGCATCATACTCTAGTGTTCGTCCATAGTTACAACCCAGCACTGAAGATGGAGGGATGGCAATTTTAGGCCAAGTTAAAGTAGAAAATGTAATTCATGTTTGCTTCGAATTTTAATAATATTGTTGGGTAACAGTAGGGACGTAATATAAAAAGACGACCTCGTTCTGAAAGTGTAAATTGATTATTGATTCATTTTACTCCCATAGACGATAGAGATCACGATAACGCCATTGTTCCTTGTATGGTGTTACGTAAGTCATTTTTATTATGGATGTAGATGAAGATTATGCAACAGGGGTTTGGAGTAGAGAAATGAGGAGGCTCTTTTGTACCTCTTCCTTACTTATCTGTATATTTCGGCACAAGACGGTCACCATCATCATCATTACACACCACCACCACCACCACCACCACCACCACCACCGTCATCATCATCATCACGATAATCGTCCTGTTACATGCAGTCAGTATAAACGCTAAATTATATAAGCACCACTCAAAGGAATATTGAAGTATAGTTAAAAATATAATAGTTTAAAAAATATATATCACAATGGAGAAGGCGCATGAAAATGTCTTAACCTAAAAAGAATACGACTCGAAGACAAAGTGATGTTAATTTTGGATGGCTTTTTTTTTTTAAATCTCAGTAACCCCTTTTGTTCGATGACGTATTTTGCATTATTATTATTATTATTATTATTATTATTATTATTGTTGTTGGTGGTGTTGGTGGTGTTGGTACTACTACTGCTAATATTACTACTACTACCGCTATTGCTATTATTATTATTATTATTACTATTATTATTATTATTATTATTACTACTATTATTATTATTATTATTATTATTATTATTGTACTTACAGCCGATTTTATTCCCATTGTAATTGATATTTTCGAAGTGGAGAAAATACATTTGGTTTTTATATTTCATAATTTTAGAGGCGGTCTTAATCAAAACCATCTGACAATAACAATAAATAGATAGATAGATAGACAGATAGATAAATAGATAAACATAGATAAATGAATAAATAAATTTATAAATTAAACTTGAGTCATTGATGGGGTTAACGTAAGATATATGTCTGTAGTGTAAGTAATATTGGAGGCTTCGTAACACCTCTTTCAAAGCGATTTATGCTGCTCATTACCCCTCAATATCCCCTTGTCTGTTAGCATTACAAATCATGTCTAAATTAAAACAAGGCAAATAGCATGGAGGAGAATGTTAAGATTTATATGCCAAATAAATCGGTTAGGTAAAGGAGCAACGAAGGCTATGATATCACCTAGAATACGGATATAATTGGAAGATAGTAATGTGGGAACTTATGGTTTTCGAAACGTTGGCGAAAAAAAAGAAAAAAAAAATATATAATAACCCTGATCCTGCCATTTCTCTGAGTCTAATATATGTAGGAAATTTTGACTGTGTGTATCTAGGTATATATATATAGGTTTCTTCAGGTAATCTTAAGGAGGGTGCCGAGAAGACCTGTATACCTGTCCATTTTCCAGAGAGAGAGAGAGAGAGAGAGAGAGAGAGAGAGAGTATATATCCTGTCATGCTGCTGCGGTGGAAGGATTGTGCTGAGTCATGATGAGTCAGCACTTTTCCCCCGTGACGCAATTATCCTGTCGTTATTGCCTTGTTTGGACAGGCATTAGTGTACACATACATACACCCTTGACTTTGTACACACACACACACACACACACACACACACACACACACACACACACACACACACACACACACACACACACACACACACACACACACACACACACACAATGGAAGAAAAGAAAGACGAAGTGAAGGAAGGAAGGAGAGAAAGAAAAAAGAAAGTTAATTGAGATGAAGAGCGTAGCAGTAAAAAGATAGACAGACAGACAGACAAATAGATATATAGATTGATAGATAGATAGATAAATAGACAGATAGAGATAGTTAGCTGGGTAGATAGACAGATGGAGATAGCTAGATAGATATGGATAGATAGATTGATAGATAGACAGATAGATAGATAGATAGATAGATAGATAGATAGATAGATAGATAGAGAGAGAGAGAGAGAGAGAGAGAGAGAGAGAGAGTGAATGTAATCTTTTTCTTGTTTACCCACGGAGGGGAAAGGGAAGGCCGTGGTGATGATTGTTTACTTTCTCTATTTGCTCTTTTTTCTGCTTATTTTTCTTTTATTTTGCTTTCTTTGTTGAGTAATTCTTGTTTATATTTCTCTGGTTATTTCACTATCGTAATTATTTTCTTTTGTCACTGTCACTATCAAAACAGTAAGCTTCATCATCATCATCATCTTCATCTTCCTCATCATCATCACAACATCATATGCATATTAATCATCATCATCATCATCATCATCATTATAATTTTTCTTAACGAGTATTCTCTCTTTCCAATGCTTTCTCAATTTCTCTTAATCCCACTCACTCTTTTTCACTCAATTACCAACCCTTCTAATACGAATGTCTTGCTCTTACTCTCACTCGTTTACTGTGCTAACCTTTTCACTCACTCCCTCCCACTTATTCCCTTCCACTCACCTCCTCCCACTCACCCATTCACCTACTTACTTTCTCCCACTCACTAACTCTCTCCCATTAACTCACTGACTCCCTCTCACTAACTCACCCACTCCAGATGTAAATGAGACGAATGAGACTGGACGGACCCCACTCCACGAGGCGGCGGAGAGGGAGGCGCTACAGGCCATGGATACGCTCATGGATAAGTGAGTGGGGTGGAGAGGGGGTAGAGGGAAAAACACACACACACACACACACACACACACACACACACACACACACACACACACACACACACACACACACACACACACACACACACACACACACACACACACACACTCACTTAAAAACCTAACCAGTCTAATTTTTCAGGCGGTTTAATATTTTGGGATTAAATTTGTTACGGTCTGCAGTTTCTAGCATAAAATCTGTACATAACATACTCGTATTTCTATTATATCACAGATGTTTTAAAGAGTAAAAGATATGTTTAGTACCCTGTATATGCCAGGCTGCGATGAGGGATGGTAGGCTCAGAAGCTAAAAATCGCCAAGACAGGATTTAATAACTTTTGGAGGAGGGAATAGGATATAAGGTAGCCTGGAAAGTAACTCCCCCCCTCCAAAAAAAAAGGGCGCTGCTATGACTCTTCTTCACCCCTTTGCTGTAGGTAGTTGTGTCTTTGTTGTTTTCTTTATTTTCCGTGCCGTAAATGTTTTCTGTCTTGTTTTCATAATGTTTTTACTGTACATAATGTGTTGTTTTTGTTTAACCAATTCCTTCCACTGACGTGTGCTAGTGAGGGATGCCTTCCTGTGGTGACACCTGTTTAGCCGGGCGGATTCGCTGTCCGGTTATGGAAACGTCCCTCTGCTTTTCTGTCGTCTGCTAGGAAGATGGTGCATTGTAGGAGAAGACAAGCTGCAGTCGCCATGTTAATATTCAGATGAACCTGGGATTACAGCAGCTACGACAACAAATAAAATTATGTACATTTTATAATTCATTGTTGCTACCTCCACAGGATCATACTCAGCCCAGACGAAACTTTCAGTAGTCTTCACAAATTCCCTTTGACTTCAAGAATTTTCCCTAACCACATCACATCGTCCGTTCAGTAACCAGAATAAAATCAATATGACGTCCTCGTGTTCAAGGAGTTAAGTACATAATGTCTTCTGTCTGTTTACTTAGTGGTGTTTGCTAATGTTGTCTTGTTTGCTTACCCAGTGGCGCGGACCCCGGGCTGGTGGACGACGAGGGAGACGCCCCCTTACACGTGGCGGTAAACAATAACAAGGTCAGTACGAGCCTGTAACACCTGTAACACATGTACCTTCATTGCCATTACATATCACATGGTTTTTCATTCTTGTTGCTACCAGATAGTTTTATTCAGTTTAGAAGATAATATCCAGTTCTACCTAACACGAACAAAGTAATCCTGTGGCAACAATGGCAAAATGTAAATAAAGTCCTTGGGTTGAAGCGGTTATGGTCTTCACTATAGTCAGTATATTTTCACCTGAAGGAACTTGGCCACGTCCACGAATTATATACAAAGGCGTGTTTGCACTCAGTTCAGTCAGCCTTAGTTATGAGGAAAGAATGAGTCTCCTTGGTTGCTTGTCAAATCAGCGCTTCATTCTGATCGCATTTGGTCATTGTCTGAGTTGAACGGAGATAGGAATTATTGTTAGGTCAAAATAAATGCACTACACCGGATGTCCTCTAAGATCACTATGACTGTCCAGAGGTGAGGAAAAAGTATGACAGCTTAGCGCTGAAGGAGGTAATGATGACTGTTTCTAAGCCCTTCACTGCGACAGCTCCCACAAGATGAATAAAAATTTGTCGATGTAGGAAGAAGAGAGTATAAGATATTTTGTACAGAGGGGGCTAATATACTTCTTCTGCTTTACAGGTAGTAGTGATGTTTTATAGGTGACAAACATATATTTACGGATATATTTTATTTGTCAGTTGGGAACAAATGACAGTTTAGTTTACCACTGAGACACCTACTTAACATATTTTGACAGGGGAAGTATATATTAAAATTAATATAAATAAGTAACTATAAACACATTCCCTTTTTACTAGATGAAGGAAATACAGACCCTCTGGAATCAAAAGATCTTGACTTTAAGAATTTGTTACTTTACCAGTTAGTGACAGTGGTGCATCTGGCGGAGTACCCCGGAGTGGACCTGTATCAGTGGGATCGCAAGGGCAGGACACCACTACACCTGGCTGCCAAGAAAGACTACGCTGAGTGTGTTACTGCTCTGGTACGTTGAAGGTGGTGGTAGTGGGGAACGGAGAGAGAGAGAGAGAGAGAGAGAGAGAGAGAGAGAGAGAGAGAGAGAGAGAGAGAGAGAGAGAGAGGGAGAGGATGGATGAAAAGGAGAGAATCTTTGGCACGATAGTTGGGTGAGGAGGGAGAAAGGTAAAGAGATTGGGAAAAAAAATAACTCTTCCACACCACTTTCTCTCCGTTTCAGTTGGACTCTCCCCGCTTCACCAAGTGCCCCAACCAGCCCTGCTACAACGGCTACCACCCCATCCACCTTGCCGCCCGCAGTGCCGCAGTGGGGGCGCTGGAGGCACTGCTGAGGTACGGGGAGAGTCGAGGGTGTCTGAGGGAGAGGATGATCACCGTGCCTGACCTGGAGGGCAATGTGCCGCTGCATCTGGCCGTGCATGGCGGGGAGATCAAGGTGAGAGGGAATGATTAAGTAGATGGAGAGAGGAGAAAGGCAGGGGAGAGAGTGGAAAGAGAGTTAGGAGAGGGAGGGAAAATATCGAAGTGAGGAGGAATTAAAACAACTGGTATTTGTTCTGTTTAAAACCCTGGCTACGAGTTTCTTTTAGTGAGGGGTGGGACTGAAGAGGGAACAGAAACTTTGGCACACGGGAGGATTTTCTGTTGTTCTTGGAAAAGGACGGCAGTTGCTGCCGAAAGATTAATATAAGTATTTCGTATAGCATGTATGGTTTTGATCATGCAAATATCCATGATCAAATATCATGGATATAATAACGTGATACTGTAAAACTTAGATCGTACCCCTAACCTAAACTAGCTAAACTAATGTAACGTAATCCAAATTTTCCCATTTCTAAGTTTAACCCCTCCTACTCTGTATTTAGCCTAGCTTAATCTAAGCCAACCTGTTGACCTGTGACCCTACATGACCCTACAGGCGGTGGAGCTGTGCCTGAGGAGTGGTGCAGTCATCTCCACGCAGCAAGACGACCGATCCACACCGGTCCACCTGGCGTGCTCGCAGGGGTCACTGGATATTGTGCAGCTTATGTTCTCACTGCAGCCCCATGAGGTGAGAGAGAGAGAGAGAGAGAGAGAGAGAGAGAGAGAGAGAGAGAGAGAGAGAGAGAGAGAGAGAGAGAGAGAGAGAGTGGATGGACAGACAGACAGACAGACAGAAAGATAGGTAGATGGGTAGACGGATGGTAAAGAGATTGACCTATACAAAAAGTAAACAGATAAACAGAGATATAGGTAGAGAGATAGTCAAGTATTGTGCAATAACACATTCTTATATAGTACGAAGTACGTACCCGACCAACGAATGTTTCTGGGGAGAAGACTCTTAAACTCGAAGTTGTGAAAGTTTGCATTCAAGTAAGGTAAAAGAATACATTTCCAATGTCACCACTGCGGCGCAAACACCCACCGTCCATACTGAATACTTGCTCGGGCCGTCTCATACAGGAGTAGTGCATTGGCATTAGTGGGGGTGTTTTTACATGTCGGTGGGTCTTATGGTATATCAGTAAAGTCTGTTTTAACGAAATTCACATTCTTATACTCTTCCTTGCCCAACTGGTCTCGAACTCACGTCCATTTGAACAGCAAGCCACCTCTCTCCCCACTCCCTCTCACTCTATCTCCATCTTGCATTAACCCTCCAAGTCCTTCCATCCCCTTATCCTAACCTCTTCTTCTCCTTTCCTCCCTCCCTTCCTCTTACCTCTCTCTTCCCACTCCCACTCCCCTTTCCCTTCTACTTTCCTTCGCACTCCCTTTTCTCCCTCTCTCCCCCCACTCCCTCCCTCCCCCTCACTGCACTCATGGCGGCCATCTTGCTCCTCCCACAGAAAATGAAGGCACTACTGACGCAGGACGCCCAGGGAATGACGCCACTCCACTGCGCCGCCATGTTTGACCACCCACAGCTCGTTGTCTATCTCATTAAGGAGGTAAGAGAGAGAGAGAGAGAGAGAGAGAGAGAGAGAGAGAGAGAGAGAGAGAGAGAGAGAGAGAGAGAGGAACAATGGGTCGATGTGGATATGCTGGAGAGTGGTGGGAGAAGTATCCTGAGATGCTTTGGCCATGCTTTTGTTGTTGATCAACCCTAGTCTGGCCGAGCAGACCCATCAACCTCAGGCAAGCAACCACCGCTGCGATGTTCCCCTGCAGCAATGAGGCACGGGGAAAAGTATGAGAGACTGGAGAATGAGAGACTGACTAGAATAGTGTATGAGAGTGTGGTGGATTGGGAAGGTGGGAGTAGGGATCGAGGGAGAGGTGGAGGGATGGGAGGGAGAGGAATGTGAGAGAGGGATGTGAGTTGAAAGGGAGGTCAGTGTGATGACGGAGAACAGGGTGATATGGAGGCGATTTGTGGGTGGCCACTCCTTCCAGAATAGAGAGCCAGGCCTTAGAAAGATAGACTGTACATTTTCCTCACGTTCCCAGGGCGCCCCAGTGGATATCGTGGACCGTGAACACCGAAGTCCCCTCCTCTTAGCAGCGGCTCGGGGTGGATGGCGGAGTGTGGACGCCCTGCTATCACAAGGTTCGTTTCACATTTACCTCTGTCCATTCAGCAGTAAAATTGGGGACCTGGATGTAACAGTAGACTAATGCGTGTCGTGGTCATGGGGAAGACATAACACATCAAAAATTAATTGTCTGCCTGAGTCACCTTTTAGTCAATTGGCCTTAACTCTTATTACTTATTTCCCAATTTACTTCAGCTAACTCCAGATGGTATTATTAACTTTGAAGAGACCATTATTTTTTTTTATAGCGGCAAAGTTAGTCTCGATTAACCCCTTGACAAACTGATTTCTGCTCCTAGGGTGAATAAAATCGTCTGGAGATAGCGAGAATAAATCCCCCATATTACGTCTCTGGATTGAAGAGATTAATGACCTCGGGCAGTCGATACTATTAAACAAATCCTAGCTTTTCTTTCCTCTCTCTCCCCAGGCGCGGATCCTGCCATTCGCGACACCTCGGACAAGAACCTCCTGCATGTGGTGATCATGAACGGAGGGTCACTGACGCATCTCCTAACTCTAAACCATGCCAAGGATATGGGGGTGAGAGAGAGAGAGAGAGAGAGAGAGAGAGAGAGAGAGAGAGAGAGAGAGAGAGAGAGAGAGAGAGAGAGAGAGAGATCTGTGTGTATTACCGAATGTCATATTCTGTGATACGTTGCTTCTACAAAAGGATCTCCAGCAATTTCTCTTCTTACTCACAACTACTTCTCCCATGACACACCAGCCTTCCTCATATACGGTACCCTCACACCTCATCCATCCATGGTGTTCTTGTTCTCCATCCCTTCCTGCCAACCATCTCACTCTAATACGAGCACACTCTCTTAGTCAGTCTCTCCACCACTCTCCCACACATCGATATCCTTACATATATCTTTCCTCATTCGTAGACCTATTTTTTTCCCTTTCCCGCTAGAGTCAGTCTCGTCTGGGTGTGATGGTGGACTAACAGGACAGTGTAGGATAGTCCCCCCCCCCCTCCATTATACTTGGGACAGGTCGCTTCTCTGTCTGTCTGTCTGTCTCTGTCTCTCTCTCTCTCTAAGTCGCTTTTCTCTTTACAGTAATCTTTACAGTATATAATCCTTTTTTGTTACTTCTCCTTTTTTTACCTATCCTCCTCTTTTTTATTACCTTTTCACATAATATTCATCTTTTTTCCCTCCCGCCAGTGTCAGTCCCGTCTTGGCGTGATGGTGGATGAGCAAGACAGTCTAGGGTGGTCCCCCCTGCACTACGCTTCTCGCCTGGGTCAAGTCGCCTCTCTTGCCTCCCTCCTCAAGCTGGGGGCCTGTGTCAAGACGAAGGACTACCGCAATGAGAGCCCGCTGCACTTCGCCGCTAAGTAAGATGGATAGATAGATAGATGGATAAAGATAGACAGATAGATAGATAGATAGACATACAGTGACAGAGAGATGGGATAAATAAATACATGTTGTGATAGATAACAGTTGGATGGTGTGTGTGTGTGCGTGAGAGAGAGAGAGAGAGAGAGAGAGAGAGAGAGAGAGAGAGAGAGAGAGAGAGAGAGAGAGAGAGAGAGAGAGAGAGAGAGATCAAAACTAAGACTTATACCATGAATCATACGTTCCTTCCACAGATACGGTCGGTACAACACGGTGCGTCATTTGGTGGAGTCGTCTAGCGGTTGTTTTATCCTTAACGAGTGTAATGACGAGGGCAAGACGGCGCTGCATATTGCTAGTGAGGAAGGTATGCACGCACTGCCTTATTATGTGCTTATCTATATCTGTCTTTCTGTTTATGTGGCTATCTACCTGTCTTGCTATGCTTCTGGTATTTATTCATTTAGCGGTTGTACTATCTTGCAGTATGTTATGATAAGGGAACAACGGTGCTTCACGTTGTTAGTGAAGAAGGTGCAGTGCACGTGCTTTGCCTACGTACTATATATTTATTTAGCTTTATTACACCGGTGGTCGTGAAACAATAGCAGCTATTATTTTTTGATTGGTGCGTGTGTGTCTCTCTCTCCCCGCGCGCGCTCTCGTGTGTGTGAACAAAACAACCCACAGTTTTCATCCGATTTTAACCAAACTTGTTGAAAGCGATAGGGGACAGCCAGTGAAGGATGCTTTTTTTTTTTATTTTTTTTTAATTTATTTATTTTTTTTATAGAACGGTGGATCAAAGGTGAAGGTCACTAGATCAAAATCTGATCTAGCAAAATCAATATCAACAGGTTTTGTTCAGTTCTGATCAAACTTGAGGGATAGGTTGAGGGTACGGCAGGAATTTAGTGAGTCGATTTTGAAAACAACCAGTCAAAGGTCAAACTCACGGGGAAAGGTCAAAGGTAGTGATGGTGATGATACTAATCTTGGTGAAGGTGATGATGACGATGCTGCTGCTGCTAGTACTGTTGATGTTGCTGATATCGCAGATGATGATGATGACGGCGGTGGTATTGCTGCTGATAATGCTGATAGCTCAGATGAAGATGATGATTTATAATGGCACTGTTGCTGTTGCTGATGTTACTCTACTCACCCACCCTCAGGCCACACCCGGGTAGTGCAGCTGCTAATCAGCAAGGGCGCCCTGCTGCACCGGGATCACCAGGGCCGCACACCACTCCATCTAGCGGCTGCTGGGGGACACACCACCACCGTGTCCGCTATCTTGGCCGTACACGCACACACCCTTGACCAGACAGATAAGGACGGGGTGAGGAAAGAGTTTATTAGCGTTTTTATATGCAGTGTTTTATTTTATTGTACTGAGCTTATAAACCAAGTAGATGTGCAGTTTCTTCCTGTGCATTTAGAGAAAACATGAAAACTTCATACCCAATCCTGCTCTATGTATGCCGATTCCGTTGAAATCCCTGTGCTCATAATCCCCTATTTATAATAATTTTTACTAATGGGAATCAGTGGGGGATCAGACTCCCCAAATATCGCATTACGACTGAGAGTTCATTATACAACATACACTAAGATATCAAAGCCATATCTGCCGTCCTTTCACTCTTTCTGAGAATGTTAAATTTGGTGAGGGGTGGATAATCCCTCCTAAATATCATGGTTGGAAAATTGTATTAATGGAAGACCTTCGAAGTAACCAGACGAACGCATCTGGGAAGTTATATTCAGATCTTTCTCCTATGTCTGAGTTTTATTTTTGGGAGGGAGTTGACTCCCCAAGAATCACTGGGGGGGATCACACTCCTCAAATATAGCATTTCGTATGGGAGTCCATTGTACGACTTGTACTGATATATCAGATCCGTATCTATCGTCATTTCACTACTTCTGAGGATTTTTAATTCGAAGAGGGGGGGGGGACTGACTCCTTAAAAATACGAGTAATGATGGAAAACTATATAGTGGAAGACATTATCAAGGATCCAGACGAACTGGCTTGAGATGTTTCGTTGGAATACATGTGCTCATTTTTCGTTATTTCTGGAGGTTTTTATTTTTGGGAGATGGCTGACCCCCCAGAATCACTGGAGGGTCATTCTTCCCAGATATCACATGACGGAAGAGGGTTCATTGTACAACATGTAATATCAAAGCCGTATCTACTCCACTTCACTATTTTTGAGAATTTCAAATTTGGTGAGCCCCCCATAAAAGTCATCGTTGCAAAGTTGTGCCTAGTGGAAAACCTTCCCAGTAACCAGCCAGACTCACCTGGGAAGCTTCATTCAGATCCATCAAATAACCTGTTTCTGTCTCTGTCTATCTATCTACATCTGTATCTCTATCGTTCTATATCTGTCTGTCTATCTGTCTATCTAGAGAGAAAGAGAGATACACACGACAAGGCTAAAAAAGTGGATGGATACGGTAAGCGAGCGCGTGAGAAAGTGGAGTATGGAGCTGCTTGAGAGCGCAAAATAATCAGCCAGAGAAAAATGTTCGTGTACCATAACTCACTACCTTTCTCCCTCCGCACCTGCCTCCCTCTCAGTCAATTTGCCTGCCTGATATCTGTCTATTCATCTCCAGAACACACCTCTGCACTCGGCCGTGAGAGCCAACAAACCCGAGGTGGTGACGCAGCTCATGTCCCTCAACTGTCAGCTCCTGGAGAACTCTGCACACTACCGACCTATTGACTGTGCATTGCAGTTCAAGCTGTTTGAGGCGACGCTGGCATTGGTTACGCATCCTAGAGGGTTAGTATGATGATAGGTAAAGATAGGTATGTAGACAGATAGATTGATAGGTAGGTAGGTAGGTAGGTAGATAGATACTGTTGATAGATATATGGATAGATATATAGATGTAGGTAAGTAAATTAATAAGTAAATATAAATATATTTACATATAATATAGATAGAGATAGATAGATTGATAGATGGATATACATATGGATAGATAGACATATATATATATATATATATATATATATATATATATATATATATATATATATATATAGATGGATATACATAGGGATAGATAGACATATATATATATATATATATATATATATATATATATATATATATATATAGAGAGAGAGAGAGAGAGAGAGAGAGAGAGAGAGAGAGAGAGAGAGAGAGAGAGAGAGAGAGAGAGAGAGAGAGAGACGGAGGAGGACAGCACATACCACAAATTCATAGACTGCACATTACACTTTAGGGATCCTAGGAGGTTAGTATGAAGGGAGGGAAGGAAGAAAGGAGGAGAGATAGAAAGGAGGAGGGAGGGAGGAGAGAAGAGATAAGAAGGAAAAAAAGAAGCACACACTATAAATTTAGAATGCTTAAGAGGGGGAAGTGAGGGGAGGAAGATAGGAGGGGAAGAGGATAAAAGGGGAACAAGAGTACGGGGAAACAACTTATATCACAGAAGACTTTAGACAGTACTGGAGGAATTCATGCTCTCTGTTCTATCTTCACCACTTTAATCCGATGTATTTTATTTTTAATTACTGATAACACCAGACGATTATATTCATCATTGGTCTAAGTGGGTTAAAGTTACTGCTTACGAGATGTCAAAGTTATAGTGATCCTTGTGAGAAAAGACCTTGGAAGGAGCAAGAGATCTGTTGCTTTTTAATTATCTTTGTTCTCACTTGTATTCATTTTCACCTTACCCCCTGTATCCCTCTCACCCCGCTACCTCATCCCCTTCACTCCACCCCCACATCCATTTCATCCCACTCCCCATCTCTCTCACCCCACTGTGCCATCCCTCTGATTCCTCTCCCTTTACCTCACATCTCCAAGGAAGATCTAATCGCGTCAGTGAGTGTGAATATTTATGACACCCGTTCGCACCCCACCCAAAGCTTTCACTCCAATACTCACTGGCCTTCCCATCCCTCTCTCCCCTCTCACCCCACTCATGCACCGCTCTCACACCACTCCCTCATCCCCACAGCCCAGAGAAAGCGAGTGGGTGAATGTCTATATGAAACTTTAGAATTCGTGTCAAAGTTTTCACCCCAATATTTCCTCACGCCACCTCTCTCACCTCACTCCACCCCGTTCGCCCCACCCCGCCCCTGTCATCTCATTCACCCCTCTCACCTCACTCCACTCTCTTCATCTCACTCCTCCACCCCTCTCATCTCATACCTCCAGCCCTCTTACCTTTCTCACCACTCTCATCTCACTCCAGCCCTCTCATCTCAATCCGCCCCTCTCATCTCATTCCTCCATCCCTTTCACCTCACTTCTCCACCCCTCTCATCCCACTCCTTCACCCCCACCCCACTCCTTCACCCCCACAGGCCCGACGAGGTGATATCAACTTCCAGTAACGTCCACGGGTGTGTGTGTATGGCGCTGATTCGAACCCTTCCCAAGGCGTTCGAAGCAGTGTTGGATCAGGCCATTGTGAGAGCCGATGTGAAGGAGACGTCGAAGGATTTCTATGTGAGTATATGAGTTTAGAGAGAGAGAGAGAGAGAGAGAGAGAGAGAGAGAGAGAGAGAGAGAGAGAGAGAGAGAGAGAGAGAGAGAGAGAGAGAGAGAGAGAGAGATTCATCAGTGTAAGGTCATTCATATCTAAATCAAGACCAATATTTATTAGACCCTATGCAAGATTGACTTACTTATTCCAGTATAATTATAAAGAAACATTAATATTCACCAGTTATTCAAGAGTTCCTAATTTTCTTAACTAACTGTTTTTAAAACTATTGTGATAACTGTTTTCAGAAAGCATATTTAAAAGCTGTTATCGGAAGGCATATATAAAAACTGTAATATGCAACTCTAAGCTGTTGTTCTTTCATCTTAACCTGGTCCATATTTTTGCCTTTTTTTGTAGGTAAATTACTTGTAGCTCACTGACAGAAAAAGATAAGCACCATCTTCCACTGTTACAAGATGAAGATATGCCATTTTTGAGTCAAGTGAAGGTGGATAAATTATAGCATCATATTTTGATGTTTTAATTTCTTGGTACAACTCAGCAATGGAAATGGAAAGGTGGCAATTTTGAGCCAAGTTGACATAAAAGAATTATTGTCTATTATTTACGAAAAATTTTACTCCCCACAAGTGAATAACAGTATTAGGGTAAGTTAAAATATAAGACTCTAATTTACAAAGGCTAGACTGTTATTTACAAAGACTAGTATTTACAACGGCTATTATTTCCAAAGGGTATTATTACAAAGACTATTATGTACAAAGGCTATTATTGACAAAAGCTATTATTTAAGACTTATTTACAAAGACTATTATTAACAATGGCTATTATATGCAAAGACTTATTTACAAAGACTGTTATTAACAATGGCTATTATTTACAAAAGGTGTTCTTCCCACAGGTTAAATACAACTTCTACCCGCTTCAGCTAAATGAACAACAGCTGGAGAGTGAGAGGACCAAGAAGAAGAATCCGAACTTCAAGCCTCTGCCACTCTACGCTTGTAATGTGAGTCCCAGAGAGAGAGAGAGAGAGAGAGAGAGAGAGAGAGAGAGAGAGAGAGAGAGAGAGAGAGAGAGAGAAGTAAGCAATATTTCTGCATTTTCTCATTATCCAAATTACCTGCCTATCTGTCTACCTATCAGTCTGCCTACCTTGATGATGACCTACTTATCTGTCTACCTACTTACTCATCAAGTACCTGTTAGTAAATCAGCCATCCGACTTACCTAGCTACGTATCAGTCACTGTCTAACTACTTACCAGCCTCTCCATCTACCTACATGTCTGTGTACCTCTTCATTCATCCATCCGTCTGTCCATTCATCAGTCGGTCTATCTGTCCCACCAGGAGAGTGTGGACGAGTGAACTCCCTTTACATCCTCTAACCTAGAAGTTCCTGGGCATGAAGTGGCAACCCTATCCATCTATCTGTCAGTCTTTTTTATCTGTCTGTCTATCTGTCTATCTATCTATCTATCTATCTATCTGTCAGTCTGTCTGTCTGTCCACTCCTTCGTATATCATTACATACCTACCTACCTAATCTGTTTGTTTATCTGTCTATCTATCTGTCTGTCTTTGCTGTCTATCTACCTAACAACCAATCCATCCCCCAGGCCATGGTGGAATGTGGACGTGTGGATCTCCTCATGCATCCCCTCACCCAGAAGTTTCTGGAGATGAAGTGGCAAGCCTACGGTCGCTACATTCACATCTTCAAGCTCCTCGTCTACCTCGTCTTCCTCTTCCTAATCACATTCTTCGCCGTCGGGTACCTAGGAACGGCGGTGAAGGTGGAGAGGGGGACGACAGGAGCGACAGGCCTTCCCACCCTTCACTCGACTGGTTGTGCCATCCTAAATTCAACTGGAGCTCCACTCAATTCAGCTGAGGTCGCTAGCGCAAGAATCCAAAGTCATCCTTTTGCTCTTCTGCTTAACAAGAATTCCTCGTCCTCAAATTCAACTGAATCGACTTTTCCGAATCTTTCGCTCCCTTCTGTGCTAAATTCGACTGATGATCTGAATTCGACGTCCCCATATCCCCTGCTCAACTCGATGCACCGTCCCCGGCAGAGTCCTCTCCGTGGTGAAGACGTGGAACCTGTCACGCTGGAGACGACAGAACGCGAGGACATTGTTTATGAGGTGAGGCGTTGTGTGTATTTGTTTGGTAAAGGCTGCTTGCACGGTCTTTTTTTTTTTTTTTCCACCTCACCGAAGGGAAGCCTCAACATGGTCAAGCGTAATGGCGAAGTATAAGCTTAATTGTTTGTATCTCAGCCAAAAGAATCCTGAACATGGTAAGGCTCACTTATATTAAGCATTGTCATCATGCCACTGACACCTGGCGTTTCTCCTCAGGTGCGTGAGAGGACGGGATTGATGTACTGCAGTGCCGTGACTATCCTTGTCTTCGCCATCTTCAACGTGGTCAAGGAGATGTTCCAGCTCTATCATCACCGCGTCAAGGTCAGCAACCATTAAATGATCCTTTCTCTGAATTTGCTACGCTTGACTATTTCTCAGTCCGGTGACCTTGCTTAATTATATTTTTACACTCCCGAGACGATTTGATTAAACTTGGAGTAGTCTTGTTGAACTGCAGGGGTTAGATATAGCCGTCATCAACCCGTTCTTTACAAGAGAAGTTTTCTTAAGTCGTATGAAAATTATCATCTGGAAGTAGGAAGAGAAATCCTAAATGTTAAAATCGTTAAAATCTACATTATCTGGAGTACACTGGATGCCATTCTCCGGTATTAGTACACCTGGGAATATCATTTAGGCTGACGGCTGATGATTTTGTCCATTTAAGAGAAACAGTATTCTTGTATAGGATCAACCATTTTGCCTACTAACGTTATGTGCATTATATGTGAACTGCTGTTTGTGATAAGATTCCTGAATCACTCGCGTAGTTTCCTTTTAGTAGTCCCATCATAAGTAAATTCATTATGCAGAAGCAGTGAATATATGCATATCTATATCTATCTATCTATCTATCTATTCAAAGATCTATCTATCTATCTATATGTCTGTCTGTCTTCCTATCTATCTATCTATCTGTCTATCTATTTGTTTATCTGTATATGTATTTACTGTATATGATGATGGCATGTCTCCTCCCTTCTCCCCCTTGCTAAAAAGTGCGATGATTTTTGTCAGGTCGTTCTTTTCTCGGATCTGAGCATTTTGCCAAAGAAATATGGGTCATATATAAACAAAGCTCAGGTACTTATACTGGTAAATTATATTACCCTTTCCAAAACAAGTTACAAGATAAAACAAACCTTAGAAATAATATAAAAGCAAGAGCAAAAACTGCTTTTCCCATGCCTACCACAACCTATTCCTACCGTCCTCAGTACCTAAAGATCAACCTGGTGGAGTGGACCGTGTACCTGACCAGTGTGTGTATGGTGATGCCTGTGTTGTTATCGTGTGAGTCATAGGAGCAAGAGTGATTAGGTGTACGAATCAACATCTTCAGCCATACCTTCTGCAACTTATACATGCTTATACATCCTCCTACTAGTACCTAAGGGAAGCAGTCAACCTGGTGGTGTGTATTCCTAGAGGAGTGAGTAAGAGCTTGAAAAGATTAGTGTTAGAACTATACCCACTAATGTCTCCCCGTACTTAATGTCTCTCCAGTACTTGATGGAAGCGATCAACCTGGTGGAGTGGACCATGTACCTGACCAGCGTGTGTATGGTGATGCCTGTGTTCCTGGACACTGGATGGGGTGCTCACCAGTTCAACTCTGCAGCACTCGCCGTATTCACAGCATGGTTCACTCTCCTGCTTTTCTTTCAGAGGTAGGGATGGATGATTATAGAGGTATGGATTGCCATCATCATCATCAAAATCATCATCGTGAAGGGTCGAAATTTTTACCCCACCCCAGCCTCTTCTAAGTCTGCCATTTCATTTGTGTCCTTCAGGGTGTTGGTTTGACATGTTAGAAGTAGGATTCTCTTCTGTTTCTAGTGCTCAGCCATTATTATCTTTAGTTCCCTCTCCGTTCCACTCTCTTGCGACATAAATTTATATCCTACATCCGTGATACCTAACAGAACTATTTTCCTGTACAGTATATCTAATTGCTAAAAGTGCTGGAGGGTGGGGAGAGAACCATGCTTTGCTATTTTACTCTCAGACTTAAGTTAGCATAGAAAAATGTAAGTATTAAGACCGAACCACCTATACCCTATTTACTTTAACTTGACGCTGATTTTCATCCTTTCCTTGCTTATTTCACGTAGCTCAATGGCAGAAAAAGACAATATCACAGCTTTACATCCTTTCCATAACATTTCTTCGAGACAGGCATCATATTCTAGTGCTAGTACATTCCTACAACTCAGCATTCATGATGGAGAGATGGCAGTTTTAGGCCAGGTTAGTGTAAAAAGAGTACAGTAAGCGCCGTAAAGACTGTGATGCTTGTGTTTTTGTACCTTTATGCACGCCCCACTGACTTCTCTCTCCCCGCAGATTCGACAGCATTGGGATTTATATAGTGATGTTCCTGGAGATCCTCAACACCCTACTCAAAGTGCTCCTCGTCTTCTCCGTCCTCATAGTGGCATTTGGTCTGGCTTTCCACATCCTTATGGCCCACGTAGGTTGCTGTTTATGTAGGCAGGATTTATAAAAGAATGGATTGTGTGGTTGGGGTTTGTGTGAAGAGAGGGTGTGTGGTTGGGATTTACATAAGGAAGGGTTGTATAGTTGGAATGTATATAGTTGGGATTTACAGTAGCCAGGACTGTATAGGGCGGATTACATAGGATTTTTATAGCTTGAATTTATATAGCCACAGGAGAACCAACTTTACTTTGTATATAATTAACCGAAAGCTCCCAGCAGCCTGCAAAATAATGTTAAACGAGAGAGAGAACCTTCCCAGCTCTCTCGGTGACCTATTCTGTACACACCTCTTATTTTCTCAACCTCGCCCTCACATCCCTTTCATCTTCTTTTTCCCCCTCTCCCTCACACCTCCTTTCTCTCTCGTGTTCTTTTTGTCTCTCTCTAATACGATCTCCATCCCTTTCACCCCACTTTTATCTCCCCAGGGCGGTAATCTCTCCTTCAGCAGCGTGGCCATGTCGATGCTACACACGTTCTCTATGATGCTGGGCGAGATTGACTTCCTGGCCCTCTACGTCTACCCCTTCTACGGACAGAGCAACAAGGGCGATCTGCTCCTCTTCCCTCGCACTACATTTGGTGTGTGTGTGTGTGTGTGTGTGTGTGTGTGTGTGTGTGTGTGTGTGTGTGTGTGTGTGTGTGTGTGTGTGTGTGTGTGTCCATCGATGTCCGTGTTTGCGTCTGTGTGTGTTCGTCAGTTTTTCTGCTTATCACATTAATTTCACAGTAATATTATAGTAATTTTGTGTTTACTTCTTCACATACACGATCTCTTGCCTGTTACACGTTAGCAGTTGGTATATTGCACTAGTATATTGAAATGTTGGTTTTTGCAATTAAATAGTGTAATCATTCTAAAACAGATCACAATAAAAAAAACAAAAAAAAAACAAGGGCACTAACCAAGAGATGAGTGATTGATTTGTGTGTTATTGAAGGTAAGGAGATAAGCGTGGGGAAGACTGGGTTATAAGATGAAGGAATTGAGTTTTGGAGGCATTAAGTACACACACACACACACACACACACACACACACACACACACACACACACACACACACACACACACACACACACACACACACACACACACACACACAGGAGCCATACACATTCACTCTCTCTCTCTCTCTCTCTCTCTCTCTCTAATCTAACTCTATCCCTCTCTCCCACAGCCCTCCTCATCGTATTTATGATCCTAATGCCAATCCTTCTCATGAACCTGCTCATTGGTCTGGCGGTGGGGGACATTGAGAGCGTTAAGAAGAATGCACAGCTCAAGAGGATAGCCATGCAGGTGAGAGAGAGAGAGAGAGAGAGAGAGAGAGTCGTGAAAAGTAGACACAGCTAATTTCTCACAACTTTTAGTAGTAGTAGTAAGTATAATCATAATAATAATAATAATAATAATAATAATAAATAGTAGTATAGTAGTAGTAGTAGTAGTAGTAATAGTAGCAGTAATAGTAGCAGAATAATAATGACGATACTACTGCTACTACTAGTACTGGTAATAATAATAATAATAATAATAGTAATAATAATGGTAATAATAATAATTATGCGGAAGGTAATGATTATTATAATAATCATAATATTGATAATAATTATTATAATTATGACGATGATGACCATGATGACTGATGATGATAATGACGAAAGTGGTGATGATGGTAATGATGATAATGATGAAAATGACGATGACTAATTTTACCTCACCCACCACCATCATCACTACCAATTTTCTTATCCACGGAGTGAAGATGGTGGTGATGATGATGATGATGGTAGAGTTTGCCTCCATTACCATTCTCATAATTACCACCACCACGATCTTTATAATCACTGTTCTTTCTAACTAATGTCTGTTTTCCACCACTACCACCACCACCACCATCGTCATTATCATCATCATCATCATCATTGTTCTTTCCAACTATTCTTTCTTCTCCACTACAATCACCATCATCTTTCTTATTGTTCTCTGTTCTCCAGGTTGAACTGCACACAGATCTGGAGAACAAACTTCCAGACATGCTGATCCGCCGCGTGAACAAGAGCGAGGTGGTGCTGTACCCCAACTCCCGCCGCTGTGGCAGTTCCCGCCTCTTCAACACACTCGTCACACTCTTCAACTTCGCCTCGCCCATGAGTGAGAGGGGATACGTGGGTCAGTGCCTGTGCTGTTTCCTTGCATGTTCCTCTGTCGTATGCCTAATCCCTAAGTTTATCCTGGGTGGGTACAACAGAAATGCCTCTAACATTGTATGTATGTATGTATATAGATAGATAGATAGATAGATAGATAGATATAGATATTATACACTTATACATATACTGTATACACATTTATTCCGTAGACTTTGAGGGTCCTGAAGGCCAGAGCACTGAGGAGTACCTGTGGGAGGCGGTGGAGGGGCAGGGACAGAGGCTGAAGGACATCTCAACTGTGCTGGACCAACAGACTGCACTACTACGACTCATTATGCAGGTGCTGAGCCGTATTTTTCTGTGTGACTGATTCTGAATATAGGAAAGGGTGCCTGTTACAGTGCATCTAGGACACTCTACGGAGGCCTAGTCCCCTGTAGAGAGCGTTTTTAATCTGTAATTCGTTGTAGCCTTCACACGTCACCTGGCATTTGGATATACATGTAAATACCTACCATCTTCATTGTGACATCCTAGGGACAGCACAGTTAGAATTGTCATGAAGGTTTTAGTGGGGTGTTTTTATGACGTGTCCGAGTTTATATTCAGTGGGTACTTGATTTATGAATTGATACAAACGTCACCTCATTCTAGGTATCAAAAAGGGTCATAATGATGAAGATGAAGATGAAGATGGTGATGGTGGTTGACTATAATGATGATGAGGGTGATGATGATGATGATGATGATGATGATGATGATGATGTCAATGGGGCCATATGGTAGAGAAGGAAGCACTTTTAAATCTGCCTGCCTGAAACTACTTTCTTTCTCTCCTCCTGCAGAAGATGGAGATCCGTAGCGAGGCTGAGGAGTGCGATGAAGGCGTGGCAATAGAAGTCATCTCTCACGGCCCCCCCGCCAACTCAGCCGTCCGTCGATTCTGTCCTTCGTCTGGGATTAGGAGAGTCGTCAGGAAGGAATTCTAAGTTTTATTTATTCTTATTAAAATTTTTCCCCTTATTTATCTTCAAGCGATTTTATTTTATTTACGGCAGTGGGAGGCGTCACTCCAGGTATTAGGGCAGTCATATCAAGCATTCATCTCTTCTGTCCTACGTTTTTAACTAGAAGAGTCGTCAGGAAGGAGTAGTTTTTAGAATTCTTTTTATGTTTTACTTGCTTCCTTATTTCCTTCAAGTGATTTTATTCGGGGCAGTAGCAGGCATCATTCCAAGTCGCCTCGCAATCGCAGCCGCTCGTCTCTTCTTTCCATCCAAAATAAAATGAGCTGTCACGATGGAGTGATGAGTCTTACCATATCTGTTTTTGCAACCTACAGGCAGTCTTATTTTATTTGTGACAGTAAAAGGCTTGACTCCAGGTCCCCCCGCAGTCATATTGGCCGTCCATACGATTCTCTACTTCGTTCGGCATTAGAAGAGCAGTCAAGAAGAAGGACTAAGGTGGGAATCGTCGTAGTACTGGGTCATAGTCTCGCAGGCTTGATTTCTTAACATCTCTGTGATTTAGGTAGGGATAATGATTAGCTTTTCAGTGCTTTATCCTTAAGTCCACACTATATGCTACGAGTATAACCTCATCCCAAGGCTTTTGGGTCCCCCTCTTGCAACTCTACCCGCAACGTTCGCACCTCTCATCCTCCGCACCCATCTCTCATCTTCCATCCTCTCCACATTATGATTAATGTTATCCATTATACTCCATATATTCTTGACTTACCAGAGTCACTAAATTTCAAATTGTATATGACAAATAATGTACGTAAAGATTTGTGTGTCGTAGTTTAAATATTTCTTGCTGTCAGATCTATAATAACTGGCAACACAAATTATATTACTCGTACTGTCATGATAGGTAGTCTGTAAAGGTAGAAAAATAGGTGTAAGAGATTCTGTTTTGTAAGAGAATAATAATAAGAAGAAAACATTAATTTTGCTTCAAGAACGCACCTGTTTTATGGATGCCAGATATGAAGCTGTTACTATTATTATTGTTATTATTATTATTATTATTATTATTATCGAAGAGTGATATCTAATTTAGCTGCTTTTGATTTCTGGCAGTTTAGTTCTGTTCATGGACAATAAAAAAAATAAATCAGTGTGAGTTGATGAGCTTTGGCTTGGCTCTACACTGAGTGGCAAGGCTAATGGTTTCCTGCAACCTAGGAAACCATTTAAACGCTGGGTGGTAACCATAAAATCAAATAACGGGGTGATGTGGAGCCTACTATGGTGCCCATGTAAACTGGGTGGAGAAACGTAAATGCGGCGTCCATTAGGGAATTTAACTTCCACACTCATCCCCGCGCCTTTGCTGTGGTGAGGTGACGTTCACTGCAAGGGAACATCGGTTCACTGCAAGGGACGACCCTTCAGGGGCAGTTTGCTTGCTTGCAATTTATGGATCTGCTTGGCCAGACAAATCGGGATAACTCAGCAACAACAAGAACTTTCTACCGAAATTCTAATCATGGCGTATATCTAATTCACCGTACTGCACAGTGGAAGTCACACGTGCGTGGAGCAGTGGGTGGTAAATTATGTTAGGATTAGATAACCAAGAGTGTCTGTAAGGCATCGTCTGTTTAAACCTGAGGTGTAATATTGAAGAAATTAGTTACCATTATCGTGTTACTTGATGATGTGGTGCCGTGTACTATGAATATGGTGTCGCTGTGGTGTTACTTGAATGTAATTGTGTTATAGTGTTAATGTTATGGTGTTAGGTGTTATGCTGGTACCTGGTGAATTGCCGTAATTCTGTGGTCTTGCAAGTCTCCTTAGCGCCTCTTACATAGCGATTAATTTTGCTTAACTTGCTGTTCAATTGTATGTGCGGAAAAAAAAAAAAAAACAGGAGAACAAGGTCCTTTGCGAGATCTTTTTTGTCTGTGTCTACTTATCTGTCTGTCTGTCTTTCTGTCTATCTCTCTGTCTATCTCTCTGTCTATCTATCTATCTATCTCTATCTCTCTATCTGTCTTTATCGCACAACGCCGCATCCTGTGAGAGACGACAGATAAAAAGACCTTCTAAGCACATTCTCTCTCTCTCTCTCTCTCTCTCTCTCCCTCCCCACAACACACCACCCTCCCTCATATCCACCCCATTTTATCTCCACCTCCTTCTTTATCTCTGTGTAATATATTTTTAGCGTTATGGTGTTAGTTTCAGTATTTGCATCCTTAGTTCCTGTGCTACGTCAATTATATATCATTTTATTATCTCCAGACGATTATATTTGATTAAGGGGAGACTTTTGGGAGTGGGGGTGTTGGGTATAACTTTCTCTGGCCCGTTTTGCTGGTTGAAATTCTTCCCTGGCTGAATGTAATGTTCTTGTGATGCCCTGAGGAAG
>NC_136998.1:31374996-31382496 GCF_032717465.1 Coenobita brevimanus
GTAGTAGTAAGTAGTAGTAGTAAGTAGCAGCAGCAGCAGCAGCAGGAGTAGTAGTAGTAGTAGTAGTAGCAGAGTAATTGCATGGGCGCAATCACCCCGACAGTACCATCCCATGCAGTGAACCAGTGTTCCCTTGAGGTGGACAGTGCCTCGTCACAGGGAGGCTTGGTTAGGAGTGTGAAGGTTTGGTTCCTGGATAGACACCGCAAATGCATCTTTCACCCAGTTAACCAGGGCACCATAGCAGGCTCTACACCACCCCGTTATATGGTTAAATTGTTACCACCCACAGATGTAAATGTTTTCCTGCGTTACATGACACCATTAGTCTTGTCACTCAGTGTGGAGTCACCATGGGAAGAAGCAGGCAGCACTACGTCAAGCGAGTCACCACCGTCTACCACAAGGATTCCTACATAATTATAGATTTTACTATAGATGGAAAATGCTATCGTGTTTTGGTCTCACTGTGATGACACTGTTTTGGGTAGTTCAAGAGATATAAGGATGATGGCAGTCTCTCTCTCTCTCTCTCTCTCTCTCACACACACACACACACACACACACACACACACACACACACACACACACACACACACACACACACACACACACACACACACACACACACACACACACACACACACACACACACACACACACACACACACACACACACACACACACAAACACACTGATTTACACATTCTCTTGAACCTGTCTCTTCACTCTCCGTTGCTGTTGTATTTAAGGTATCCTATTGTACAGCAGGCATTTATTCTCGTTCATGCTTTAAGTTGTTTTAAAATTGTCATCTCTCCATCTTGACGGCCGAGTTGTAGCAATAGATTAGCACTAGTATATACAGTAATGCTAGTCACGAAGTAGTGCTAAGGAAAAGATCTAGAGCCGTAGCCGTGTTTAGCCACTGCAAAAGTACGAAATTTTGAGCCAAGTTTAGGTAAATAGAATATAGTCATTTGTTTGATACTTATATATTAAAAATGTTACTAATTTTCTCTCCCAACATCTGATCAGAACGACGTGTGGTGATGATGGTGGTTGGGGTGACTATGGTGGTGACAGGAAGCATCATACACCTCCACACACTCACCACACACACATCAGATGCTAAGGTACGTTGTGGTGGTGGTGGCGATGATGGTTGTGGTGGTGATGATGGTGATGGTTGTGGTGGTGATGGTGATAGTGGCTGCGGTAGTGATTGCGATGGTAGGTGCGGTTGTGGTGGTGGTGGCGATGGTGATGATGGCTGGGGTAGTTTTTGCGATAGTAGTTACGGTTGTGGTGGTGGTGATTATGGTGGTGACAGTGGTGACAGGAGTAGTGATGGTAGTTGTGGTAATAGTGGTGGTTTTAGCACTTGCTTAAAATAGTTTATGCCCATATTATATTCTCTCTCTCTCTCTCTCTCTCCAGACTGAGTTTTTCTCCCAAGTTGCATAAAACAGACTTGAAAAAAGCAACACACACACACACACACACACACACACACACACACACACACACACACACACACACACACACACAAGACTCCCTCGTTCTAAACAGGTGGCAAATATACTGAGTTTGGAAAAATGTTAGAAACAGTTTTTGAGGAAATGAGTTACTTGAGCCTGTACATAATAATTTTGGTGTAGTGAAGGAATTGAGATATTGAGAAAGACGGAAGTGTGTGGTGTAATGAAGTGAACAGGAGGAAGGGAAGGAGGGGCAGACCGGGAAGTGAAGGGCAAGGAAAACAGAGAATATACAAGATGGTCCCAATAGCTCTCCACTATAGACACTCACCCAGCTGTATCTTTTATGTTGCGGGCACGGCTCAGTCTGCTGGTGTGGGCGTGGGTCTAGCAGTGGGAGTAGGAACTGAGTAAATGATGCAGCGTAGACCGAGCCGTGCCCACAACACACGAGAAATCGCCCGAAGGAGTGAAGGAAGAGCGATATATAAGGGCGAGTCTAACACCTTTTGGCTTAGTTGATGGCCAAGTGTGCTTAGACTGGAGGGGGGTTGTAGAATTGACTAGTAACCAAGGAGACTTTCCTAACTCACAACTAGGACTTATCAAATTTCAGGTACCCACGACTTAGTATTGAAGTTTGAGAGTGGCCCAGTTCCCTCAAATGAAAACAAACCGACTATAGTACAAAAAGATTATGGACGTGGCAATGAGAGATGAAAGTTGGGGTATGTGAATAAAGTTAGGGAAATTGTTGAGCATGGTGGAGTGGAATAGAATTTACGGTTTCAGCTGAAGTTGAGTATGTAATAGGATAGAAGAGTGGAATGATGTGAAGCAGTAAAGCAGAGTCTAGATAAGGTAATAACAGTAGATAGATGGGGAATGTACTTGGGGAATGTACTTAAGTATCTCTCGTGCCTTGTCCACTTCAGAGACCGTCCCTCGAGCCTTACATCCCTGACAGCCCAAGGGAGGTACGTTTGGGGCAGCCAGCGGACGTGCCGACAACCTACCTGGTGGAGGAACGAGAGGCGTGCAGGAGGCGTCACGTGCAGGTGGTGGCGTACGTGCACTCCGCCATCAGACGCGTGAAAGAGAGGGAGGAGACGAGACGAACTTGGGCTAATTCTAACGTCGTGCCTATGGTGGTGGTGTTCATGGTAGGGCGGGCCAGGACGCAGCTTGAAAGGGATATTATTGAGCACGAGATGGCCCTGTACCACGATATTGTGCAGGTTGGTGTATTATGCTTATCTAATCTGTACTGATGCCCATTTTAGTGTTTAAGGTGCTCCTGGTGGGGAAGGCGAGGACACAGCATCATATTCATTCACCACACACACCACAACTAGTACACCACACCCACACCACCTATACCTACTACACAACACAACACCACACCACACTCACTTACCATACACCACATTCACTATCACACCCACACCAACTACCCCCACTACACAACATCACACCACACTCATCACACATACCACATCCGCTACAACACACACACACACACACACACACACACACACACACACACACACACACACACACACACACACACACACACACACACACACACACACACACACACGCACACACATACACGCACACACACGCACACACACGCACACACACACACACACACACACACACACACACACACACACACACACACACACACCACCTACTCTCACTACACATCATACCCACTTACCACATACACCACATCCCACCTACACCCATCACACAACACACCACACTCACCACATCGATTACACCACACCTACGCTCACCACGAAACACCCACCTCACCACATCACACCACAGCACACTTAAAAAAAAAAACACGTGAGAACTTAGGCAATATAATAACTACAACCAGATAATTTTATAAACCTCTTTCACCCGAGGACGTGGTTTTATTCTTGCTATCTCCAGACGATTTTGTTCAGGACTGGAGAGACTTTTCGCCCTGGAGGGGGTAAGATATAGCCTTCATTAATCCCATCACTGCTGCACTCTCTTCACTTTAACTTGGCTTAAAATTACAGTCTTTTCATTTTCAGTGCAAAGCTGTTTCAACATATTGATGCTAGAATGTGGTGCTAGTCACGATGAAGTGCTGCGGAAAATTTAGAGCCGCAACAGTGTCTTTTTCTGCCGCTGAGCTACGTAAAATGAAAAGGACGAATATTGGGTCAAGTTAAAGTGAAAAAAAAAAAAAATGTAGAGATCCTTTCTAAGCTGAGAAAAAATATAGATCCTTCCTATGTTGAGAGAAAATAAAAAGGTCTACCTAAGCTGAGGAAAGAATTCGTATGGTGACAGCAAGAATAAACTAATAAAAAATATCGTGGGATCGAAAGGGTTATGCTTTTGAGTGGCATCCCATCTAAGGTTACCTCAACACCGAATGCTTGCTGGCGCTGGCGGGTGTTGTGCATCACCGTAACCCACAGAAGTTCTCGCCCACACTGGCCCGCTTCCAGTTGGGTCAGCTATAGTCGGTTTGTTATAATCTGGCAGAGATTCCTAACATTTTTCTGTTCAATTGGTGACCATGTGTAGTCAGAGTGGGAGGTAAATTTGACCAGTAACCAAGGAGACTCATTCCTACCCCATAAAGGAGGCTTATCGAATCTCATGGAACCACGGCTTAATATTCAGCTTGCAGAAGTGACCCAGTGTCCTGAGAATGAAACAGACCGACTATAGTATGGGTTATAGTGATGCAAAGCTCCCGTCCGCACCCACAAGCATTCGGTGTGGACGAGACCAAAGGGTGACCGTTAAACGTATTGCTCAGGGTAACTACAGCGACCTCTACCGTTTACTGAGCTACAAGGCGCTGTCTGCACTACACTGGGTCAACGCTCACTGCAGCCACGTACCTTGGACTCTTCACGCGGACGACGACCTGCTACTGGACCCCTACCTGCTGCGCCGTCTCCTGCTGACCGCCTCACCTCACCTGCTGCACTGTACGGTCACCAGGGTCAGCGTGGAGAGGAAGGGGAAATGGGGAGTGTCGGAGCAGGAGTACCCCTATACCACTTTTCCACCATATTGCCAAGGTGTGGTTTGGTTTGGTGGAACACATCTCATCCCCAGGTAAACTTTATTTTCTGTTTTATTTATTCACTTTACTTTTTTCAGTTTAGGACATGCGTAAATGCAATGGTGTGTGTGTGTGTGTGTGTGTGTGTGTGTGTGTGTGTGTGTGTGTGTGTGTGTGTGTGTGTGTGTGTGTGTGTGTGTGTGTGTGTGTGTGTGTGTGTGTGTGTGTGTGTGTGTGTGTGTGTGTGTGTGTGTGTGTGTGTGTGTGTGCACGCATTTTTTTTTCTTGCCATCTAAGGACGATTTCATTCAGCTTAGGAGAGACTTTTGAAACTCGGGTGGTTAGATATAGCCTTCATTGACTCCTCCACTGTAAGAGGGCTCTCCACCTTGGCAGTAGTAGTAGTAGTAGTAGTAGTAGTAGTAGTAGTAGTAGCAGTACTTGCAGTTGCAACACCAGACTCAAGTGGACATGAATTCGGTGGACTACAGGCCGGCTGCCCCTCTTCTGTAGTCCATCCTCCTCCTCTCGGGAAACAGTGAGAGATGTGAGAAACGTTTGTAAAACCAGACAGCTCCACCGCCTGGTTATATCTGTGTCACCACGTGAAGCCTTCCATTCCCAACACCACGCACCTGCCATGTTCTCAAGGGGGTGGTTTGGCCGGCTCCAACACGACTCACTCCCAAGCAGTCTTTCTTCTGCTTAAATTGTACAGCCATTAAAAAAAAGTTTGCCGACATTCCTCTGCCAGCATTGTGTCCTACCTTCCATATATCTCATCCCTCACAAAGCGACTGGGACTTCTCCATATCATTAATAAAGTAAAACAGTAAAGACCGTTTTTATATTCTTCACCAGTCTTGTCCATGCTGATATTAGATTAAACTGATTAATATCCTATACAAATATTCCCCCAGACTCTTACGTGCTGCCAGTGAAGTGAATTTCCTGTGGGTGGACGACGCATATATAACGGGGTTGGTGGCGGAACGGGCGGGCATCGGACTCCACGACATAAGGGACCAGCTGTCGGACAAGACCTTCCTCCATCGACATCTGGGCGTTAAACTAGGCTGGTACCATCTCGAGCTGGTTACAAGAACGTATGTGTGGTCGCAAGTACTCAATTATCACAACACCACGACCAGACATGGTGAAGCCATTGATTCTTGGAACCACATGCTCTTAAGGTAGCAAAGGGGGCATTAAAACACCCCTTTCTTAGCAGTTTATCTCGAGTTGGGTGAGAGAACTCATGTGTGGCCTCAAGTACGTATATACCTGAACGCCACACATGATGCAGGCCAGTGATTCTTGGAACTATACTGAGTTAGCTAAAAAGGAACTGTAGCACCTCTTCCTTACCTGTTTATTTTTGCATGTAGGGGCGCAGCCAGGACTTTTGCAGTGGAGAGGGGGGGCTGAGTTTTTGGTGTCGTTATTCTCGAGATACAGCAACTTCCAAAGTATTATAATGGTACCTAGATAAATATTTTAAAATGTATCTAGTGTGTAAAGGAGGCAGACCAGGGAACAATAATTAAAAGCTGAATGAATAAGTGAAAATGTAAATAAGCGACAACCATCCCGTTCAGCTTATTATGTTAGAAAGGGGAAAGGGTAGGCAACACAGCCACCCCTACCCCCTTGCCTGCACCCATGATTACGTGTAAATATTCGCGTGTAAATTACTCGTGTCTTATTAGTACTGACATGGACTGCATAAATAACATACAAGGGAATACCGACGTTCAATATGCAGAAATAAGCTGATAAGGAAGAGGTGCTACGGGATCTCGATAACCAACGATAGCACTGGCCCTGAAACCAGATGTGAGATGAGGCAATGTCTAAAAAATAAGAAAGGAACCCATAAATTCAGCTGAATGTAGGATGAAGTAATGACAGAAGACGGGGCATTACAAGCCTGATTCAATCTTCACCACATACTGACTCAAAGGAATGTAGGATAAAGTACCATAGCATTGAGAGACGACATTACGAACCTGAATAAGACCTGACTAAATCCCGTCTCAGAGAAATGTAAGATAAAGTATTAATAGAAGACAAGACATTACGTCCCGACTGATTCCTGACTCCATCAAAGAAATGTAGGGTAAAGTAGGAGGCTTAATAAAAGATAGGGTATTACGAACCTGACTCAATCCTGACTAAATCCTGACTCAAAGAAATGTATGATAAAGTAGCAATATAAGATCGGACATTCCAAGTACGACTCAGTCCTGTAAAAGTACATTATATTTGTGACTAGGATTTGGACTGCTGCGCCTGTGAACTGAACGTGATATTGTGCAGTGCAAGCAACTTTTTTTTTTTTTTTCCTGACAACTGGGCCACACTCATCTTTAATATTTCGTCTTGGTGCCATGAAATTTGACGAGCCTCCTTGGTTCCTAGTTAAATCCCTCCTCCAGTATTACCATGCTTGGCCATCACCTGAGATGACATGGGCATTTTATGAACTTATATGAACTCTTAACATTTACTGAAAGGTGGGGTCCAGCATTTTTTTTTTTTAACCCATGGAGAACAGTCATCCATATTTGTATAATAGAAAATGTCTGTCTGTCTGCCTGTCTGTCTGGCTGGCTGTCCTCTATGTTTAAATCGAGGGTGATGCATGTAGAACACTCTATGCAGCTCTAACAGGAATAATGTTTTACAGCGACCTGAAATGTGTAGATTGCTGAAGTGGTGTCCCTGATGGAAAAGAGTAAAACTAACTAGAAATAATCAAGTCAGCATGGTGGTTACATGGGAGCCAGTTACCACAGAGGTTTTTGTTTCTCCAACCTTATCATTATTAGCTACAACAGGTCGGATGGGTGGACAAATTGGTGGGGTGAGCAGGGCGGGTGGGGTGGGTGGGCAAGGTGGAGTGGGTGGGTGGGTGTGGAAAGGCAGGGTGGGTGGAGTGGATGGGTGGGT
>NC_136998.1:31387496-31454996 GCF_032717465.1 Coenobita brevimanus
AGTAATTCTGAGATTGTTTCCAGGTAACTCCACACACACACCTCAGGTCACGCCTTTCACAGAAGAGATATCAGAAGGACAGCAAGCGTAACTGAATGGCAAGCCAGAGATGGAGTGAGAAGAAGAGGTGCACAGAGAACAAAATGGAGAGATCATATGATGCAGATCTACCGAGCAAGGACGGAACAAGCTAACAATCAATTGATCAGAGTCGAGAAAGGTGAGAGGGTCCTTATCATGCAGTGGTATGTCACAGGCTGATGGTGATGATATTGATGGTGATAATAATGTTGATGCTGATGGTGGTGATGCTTTAACATCTTAGTGTATGAGGTTACAGAATGCACAGTCAGGCTGGATAGCCAGGAAATGAAAGAATATGAGTGCATTTAAGTATTTATGTAATATGATGAATAAGGATGGAAGATTAGAGGATAAAATGACTGAAATGATACATCAGGGAAGGAGGGTTGCTTGTTCTCTAAAAAGCTGTGATTAGGACTAGGGAACTGAGGATGAAAGTATGGAAAAAAAAGGGGGGGGGGGCACTGCATGCTGTGATTCCCACTTTAAAGTATGGAAGTGAAGCTTGGATCTTGTTGAAAGGACACAAGTCAAGAGTGAGAGCAGTGGAAATGAGCTACTTGAGAGGAGCATGTGGAGTTTCATAGAGAGACAGACAGACAAATGGGCAGGTGAAGGAGTGTTGTGATGCTGATGTGCATGAGATTCAAAGCGTTAAGAGAAATACTTCGAGATGGTTTGGCCATGTGGAGAGGATGGCGAATAAGAAAATGACTAGAAGAGTGCATATGAGTTACCTGGAAGGGTAGAGGGGGAGGGGGAGATGGATGATGAGATGGAGGGAAAGAGTAGAAACATATGAGTGGGATACTTGAGCTTAATGGTAGAGGACAGTACATCATAGAGGCGATTTGCTTGTGGTCACCTCTTACGGGATTAGTGAGTCTGGCTATAGATAAACAGATATAGATAAATAGATAGATAGGTAGGTGATGATATGATAATGATGATGATGATGAAGCTGATGATGATGTTGATGATGATTTTTGTCGGCAGATGGAAGGACGAAACAGCAGGAACTCTACCATCGGTCGAAGCATCCACGATTCCACATCCATGCATCCGTCCATCCATCCATCTCGCTTGATGTTAAAAGCTAAGTCTATTTACCTTAAGTAGTACCAATTGCTTCTTCATAAGCTTTTCAACTGTCTGAACAGATCTGCAGTAGTTTTAATAACTTCTAAAATAACTCGGTTCTGATGCTCAGTTTGGTACATTTTTTTCCATTTTATCAGCACTGACGAGGCAAATTTTGAGAATAGTCCCTCAAGCAACTCCAATTATTTTTTTTTACTAGGTTTGTAATAATGTCCATAGATCCGTTGTGGCTTTAATAGTCTCCTAGACAACACACCCTTTTCACTGTTCTCTGCCTCCCTGTTATACCATGTCATATAGTGTTCTCGCTTGCTTGCTTTGTTTGCTTGCACGCTTGAACAATAAATCCCTGAAGAATAGGTGGTATAAAGCCCCCTAAGCCGCCACAGTATTATAACCCTCGGTATGCAGTCCGTTCCCTGTGAAGCTGTAACTTTGTGTACCCGAAGCGCTTACAAAATAACTTGAAATAATTTTCCTTTCGTAGTTATACTCGTTTCACTCTAACTTGGCCTGAGTTGTTGTTGTTGTTACACCTTAGGCTCCTCTGGATGTGAACCCAGTGCTATGTTAAAGGATTGTCTGTGTTGTGGTAGTGTGGTGAAGGAAGTGAGCGTGTGCTGTGGTGTAGGGGTGCCACTTAGCAGTATGAGCACAGGGGATTGTATGTGTGTTATAGTTTGTTAGTATTGTAACAGGGAAGGTTGGAGTACTCGTGTCTCTGGGTTCGGTAGTGTCTGAAGGGTTTGTGTCTGGTGGTGGCACTTGAAGGAATCTGTTTGGCAGAAAGTTTTGGATGGCTGGGGTATCCATGTGTTTGGTAGAAAGTTTTGGCTGGCTGGGGTGTCTATGTATGTGTCTGGGAAGTGTAGAGTCGGGTGGAGGAGGGGATATGTTGCAAAGATAATCTGTTTAGTGTTGGGCGGCTGTTCGATTTTATTTCTTTGTGGAGAGGATGATGCAATATAAGGTTACAAAAGTGGGACGGATCTTGAGCTGAAGTGATGAACTGTGTGCCTCTCATATTCACTTGGTCTCTGACTGAAATTAGTTATGTTTCTTGGTGTAGGCTGTCAATACTTGTGGTCTTAGTGTCTTCTACTGTTAAGGTATTGTTTTCTGTTCTTAAAAGCTTCTTCGTGTTTGTGTTGGGTAAGATTTGGGCTCAGCTTGTGCGACAGTAATTCACGGTTGTTTTAATGAATTACTTATAAGCAGAGGATGGAGTTGGGATGTATATGAGAAAGGGTGTGTGTGAATTAGGGGGAGTGATGCATAATGACAAGGGACAGGGCGGCATAGAGTCGACTTGTTTGTGGCCACCTTTTACGGGATTAAATGCTCAAGTCAAAGCTCAGTACAGGAAAATCAGTTTTAAAACCACCAGAAGTTATAAAGGTAAGGAAACAAGGCAGAAAATTTAAGTTTTCATTATTAATACTTCAGTATAGAATACATTAATAGATACAGCAATACATTAATAGATACAGCAATATAAAATATGCATTCAAAAGTAGCATTTGCCCACAGAACATCCTGGAGGGGAGCGACCCAACTTGCAAGGCAGAACACATCATCAACACCAGGCTGCTCAAGGCAGGGGTGACCACGCCACAACCACCGCCACCACCAGGCATCTCAGGGTAGTTGAAGACACCACACCACCATCAGGCTTCTCACTGCAGGGCAGACCAAACTTCAACATGGTATGACCAGTGTGGCGAGGAAGCAGCGTCCAGGCAGCAGACTCCAGCACGACCTGTGGACCAGATGTGTATTAGTTCAAATCAGTGTTAGCTTTAGTTATTTAATCTTACATTGCAGAAACTTCATCATGGCACTATTCCTTCTAGCATCTTTTCCTTAAGATTATTTTTACATATGTTATTAGTGTATTTTAATATGTAATATGCAAGACAGGCAAGAAAGAGGTGCTAGGGGAGTCTCAGACAACGGGAATATGAACACTGAGCCAAGCGAATATGTCTAACTTTTAGGGACCCAAGGCTAGAAGAGCTTAGTTATGGTGATGTATTTTATAACAGCGAAGAGGTAAATTATACTATTCTTCACTCAGTTCAATTCTCTGAAGCCTATGTGAGCCTCAGTTGTTAGGTATAGATCCGAGTATCAGTTACTTAGTGAAAATGTGAACCATAATTCAACAGGTAAATATTAAATCATTATATTCAGATGTACGAGTAACTGTAATCAATAAAAATTGTTACGAGTTCTGAGTATGTTATTGACCACCATGTACGACATAATGATGTCTTTGAATACCTAACTTTCTGTATTTATCGAAAAAAAAAGGTCAAAATTGATAAGTTAATGAAAGCCCGAATAAAAAGTTTTAGATTTATCAAAATTAATAAAAGGACTAATAAAGTCAAGACAAAGTTGGACTAATAGAATATTCAGCGCAAAACCGACTGGTGTTGGAAAAATAAAACACCCCAAAATAAGTCCTGGGACACCGCACCATACCATAAGAACACTACTTGCCTCGATAGAGAGAAGTCAGACCAGGATGGCAGGCCAAGTAATCTGGTCCATGTCAAAGAACTAAGATGCCAGGCCAGCTGTTTCACTGCCATAACCTCTGAACCAAAACATCATTGGCACCCTTACCCACACACGGGCACACACAACTGTACTCTGGTCGACACTGCTTCGGATGTCTTGTGCCGTATGATGATGATGATGATGATGAGGGGAGACCAAAATATTTTAGTTTCCCCTAAAACTCCAGGTTTAACGTTTTCTATGATTAATAAAGGGGTAACTAGGTTAAATTTATTGTTTTTAAAAGCCTATCCTCGGGTTCCTAAGCTCCTGAGGGTGCAATGAATGTTACTCTGTGGTGTATTCCATTTATTAGATTGCAATAAAACCAATTACACACTCGTAGACTTCGTTTTAATCATCCCCTTGTTGCTGTTGCTCCTACTGTTCATGTGGTCGTAGGTTGGTCTGTACGTGATCCCAGTGGACTGCAGGCTGAAGTTACCCTTTTCTGAAATCCACCGTCCTCCTGTTGGGAGATAGGGGGCGTTTAGGGATGGTTATGTGACCTGGCAGCTGCACCGCCTGTTGTGGTGTGCTGGGGTGTGTTGTGGTGCATGTACTGTGTGTTTGATGATATGGTGTGCTGTGCTGGGACAAAAACTACCCATTAAATAAATATAAATAGTAAAAAATCGTCAATTATTGATCCAACCTTCCGTTGTACGTCTGGCAAACCAATCTTTCAGGCACTTCATCGTACAGCATACATAACGCAATAACTTTACCAAATTATAAAAATCCCTCTAAAAACATTAATTTATCGCTAATGTATTACCTTATAGTAGAAAACCAGGTGGAATTACAAGAAAAATTAAGGAGAATAGACTGGAAAATCCTCCGAGTTGGGGTCAGAGTGGAGTCGGGGCGAGTGTGGCAGCGAGAAAGACATCAGTTGCAGCCTGACCTCTGTGGCGTGAGGTCTGGCGTGCAGCTCTACTCTGCCAAATTCACTGGCTGTGTCTGTTTCGGTGTGTCTCTGTCTCTATCTCTATCTATCTCCATTTCTATCTCTGTCTGTCTCCCATACACGCACACAAACACAATTTAACATCATACCATTGTCATTTACACCATTGACATAATTATATACTGAATCATTCTTTAACACATGCACCTTCCCAACCCCCCCCCTCTCTCTCTCTCACACACACACACACACACACACACACACACACACACACACACACACACACACACACACACACACACACACACACACACACACACACACACACACACACACACACACACACACTCACTCACTCACTCACTCACTCACTCCTCACACACACACACACACACACACACACACACACACATGCACAAAAACAACTTTACACTATACCTCCATCCTTAGGGTGAGAGGGTATGCGTGACGAGAACAAGGCTCTCCAAACAGGCTACTTCTCCCCCAATGGATGTGTTCCTAGAGTGCATACCTCCCTGGGTGATGAGAGTGGTGGTGTTGCTGGTTGTGTTGTGGTTCAGGCCCTGGCGCTGTTGGGGATAGAGATCATGTGAAATTCGATCGACACAACATAAACATAATACATCTATACCATGACAACATATACACATATCGCTCACACACACACACACACACACACACACACACACACACACACACACACACACACACACACACACTCTTAGACCATTTTCAACCACTCTGCTTGATAAAATAACCTGAAGTTGACTAGAATAAGAGCTATCCCAATCATGACAGCCTTAATGGCACTAGTATTAACACTATCAGGGTCCTAAGACACTATCTAAGCTCTAGAAAATAGTCTGAGTTAGCTAGAATAAAGGAAAGAAGGCCCAGCACAATAGGAATATTTGTATGAAATATCTGACCGTGCTATCTCCCTAAATTTTTTTTTTCAAAATTATACATTAAAATCACACCTTATGACTACAGGAAGAAATATGCTCTACAAGTATGCTCTAGAAGTATGCCCTACATATATGGTCTTATGGCCTAGTTTTATACAGAGTTAAGAATGGAGATCAAGAGAGTAAAACGGTACTGAGATAATGATCCAAATATGAGGCTTCGAAGAATGAGGTGAAACGAAACTTATTAACTTTATCTGTTTAACTTAGTATCAGTAATTTGGTAGGATATATTCAACAGCAAATAATACAGAAAGAAGAATAATTAACATACGTATGGAAAATTGTACAGGATGGAATTCGACTCGTAACACAGGTTTCAAGGCAATATATGATACCATTATTTAATCTAGGATATGATTTGCACGAGATCTAAGTCAGGTGTATTAATTCTAAGAAAAAATATAGGAATATAGCACTAGAAGTAGTAATAATAGCATAAACCGACCTTAAAATGGCGGAAAACAAGCGGAGGTGGGTCTGGGAAAGAGTGTGTGATCCTGGTGGCGGTGCGGTGAACAAACCAAGCTGATGACGTTATGGCAGCGACCACTGCCTCTCATTTGAACCCCAGACGCCCTACAGGACGGACCTCCCGGTTCCACCTGCCCAGCTGATGACTTTGGCGATTTTTTCACTCCATTTCAGGTCTGTTGGGAGAATTTGAAAGTGTATTATTTCAAGCGTGACTTATTTTCCAAGTTTTTTGTGGCTTTCGGCGGAAATTGAGCTCGAATATATTTTATTTTATTTCTTAATGGAATAGCCAGATATTCTTAGGAATTTTACCGGTCTTTGCAATATGTCTGCCAGTGAGGTGAAGGAAGCCGGCAGACTGTACTTTCAACTCAGTGAAATTCCAATACAGTGTCCTCATTACCGCCTGCTATCTATCTAATTCATTTTTAATATACATAGTTTTGCAGTAAGAATTGTGCCTACTCTACCACAAACAGTAAGACTGAAAATAAGCCACGTATGTTGATGCCGAATAGTGAATAAATCCTCGTTAACCCCAGTGAACCGATGACGAATTATCCGTTTTCCCTCGCATCTGAGGATAATTTTACCTTAATTTTACGAGTTAGACATTTTTTGGAACAATGGATTGACATTATTTCGAACTGGAGGGGTTGGACACAGCCTTCATTAACACTTTAACTGAGACATCCCTTAAGTTGAAAAAATGCGTCTTGTAGTTGCCTGATAGGTTATTGGACTGGAAGGGTTTATTAAAGGATCAATTTCTGCCACTGATATGCTTCCCTTTAAGATAGTGTATTTTGCCTATTATTCCCGTTATTTCCAAGCTCTTTAAATTAAATAGGAGAATTTGATCTAAAGGGGTTTGATATAGCCTTAACCCCTTCACTATCACAAATCCTATGTTCAACAAAATCGTCTGAAGGCAGCATGCTCCAAACAAAAAATTGTCATAGAACTGAAGAGATTAAAACTGATTTCGGATTTTTTGTCGTTTATTACGGTCGGGGTATTTTTTTTTTTTCCCTGGGGGTAGGATTTACCCTTGTTTCGAATGATTTAGATTAATTTCCACCACAAATGATGCCTAACCCCTATTTGTGAAGTCAAATACGAAATAAAATCCTTGAAATCGACCGATATTCTTGGGAAATAGCAGTATGTCTGACAGTGAGGTGAAGGAAGCCAGCAGACTGCATTTTCAAACTTTGTGAAATTTCAGTGCTGCCAACACCAAGACTCTTGTCCTCGTTACTGCCTGCTATCAACTTAAATCATTTTTAATATATATAATTTTACAGTAAGAATCTTTCCTACTCTGCCACAAACAGTAAGACTGGAAATAGGCCACGTAAGTTGGTGCCTGATCGTGACTAAATCCTCCCGTTAACCTCAGTAAACCGATGAATTATCCTATTTTATTCCTCGCACATGAAGACAACCGCATTTATCTTATTTTTAGTAACTGGGGATTTATTTTCAAACTGAAGGGATTATTTTTTCGAACTGGAGGGGTTAGACACAGCCTTCATTAATCCCTGAACTACGAGACGTCCCTTATGCTGAATAAAATCGTCTGGTGGTTGCCTGATATCAGACTGGAAGGGTTTAATACAGGATCTTGTTTACCACTGATATGCCTTCAATACTGCACTTAACCTCTTCGATATAGCGTATTTTGCGAATTATTCGCGCTACCTCCGAAGCCATTTAAATCCTCTTAGAGAATATTTGATCTAGCGGGGTTTGATGTAGCCTTAAACCCTTCAGTATTAAAAGTCCTTACGTTGAATAAAATCGTCTGAAGGCAGCATGAACCAAAAGAAAAAAGTCACAGAACTGAAAAAGTTAAAAATGATTTCTGGGTCGTATAAGATGTTAGTTTTCACATTTTTGCCCAGATTTTCGTTCTTTTACAGCCTATTTTACTAAGCTCAGTGGCAGAATAAAAAATGCTATGGCTAAATAAGTCTCAGTAAGATAAATGACATATTCGAATTTCGCCTCAATCTTCGTCTCCACAAATTAGCTAAACTCTGCATTTTTTTTTCCAGGCTCTACTTCGCTAGCTGGCACAATGTTCAGCAGCAGCGAGGAGTGAATATCAAGCAAGAATTAACACCTTCACTACGAGAGATGCATGTATGAACCATTGGACTGATTGAAGTTACCGCTGTCCTGCAGCCCACCATCTTTTTGGTACTATCAGTGCCACCACATGGTGTCCCTCTCCAGCACCAAAATGAATGGCTGGAGGTTGCTTTTAATCCCTTCTGTTGGACACCCTTCTTGATCTGAATTAATCCGTCAGAGGCAGCCAGAATAGTTATAAAGGCGTCATCGTACTGAAGGGTCAACACAGCAGCTTCAGCAACAGGTATATACATGGATATTTTATAATTACATTCGATAATCTCTGCATATAATTTTGCACTGTTTGCATTAGTATTTCAGTAATTATATACTAATATTTCTACGTTCTCTTATACTCGCTAATTACTGCTTTATCATATGCACCAATTTATAATCGTCTATAATCATAATTAGTAAACTGATATATGTTAGTACCTTCTGTAATTCGATAATATACCAAATAAATCTCTATATGCACTAATTTTAATCCTCTATAATCACATGTCCTAATCCTTTACACTTATATGGCCTAATTTCCCCCCCACAGGTTGGCTCGCTGGTGTGTAGTGATGGTAGGGTGGAGGGCAGGCTGGGGTGGGGGTGGGGGGTACCCAGGAGTAGGGAGGGTCATGGGGCAAGCGTAGGTGGGTTAGGTAGCAGAGTTATGGTCATCTAGGTTGGCTTTCTAGGCCGGGTAAAGTTAGGCGTGGTAGTCTTAGGTCATCTATTAGCTTACTTGTTGATGTTGGTTGTATGGTTGTCCGGCCGGACATGTCTGTGGTTGTCGTTGGTGGTTGTTGGACACGACAGTTTGTTGGAGCGGCGATACACCACCAACGGAGGAGCAACAGCATCATCATCATCAGCATCGTCGTCGTCCTCATCAGTAGCAGCAGCACAGGCAGTAACTTCAGCGATGAGACAGGTAACTGGACGATCCTGAAATGGAATTGAAATTAGCCAAAAGTAACATATGACAGAAAATTCAATTTTGAATAATGGTTGAATAATAATTTAGAAGTGTAAAGACCTAGACTTCCAATGTACATGACATTTTCCTGAACAAGTATATGTTGCTTTACTTTGATATAAGACAGCACTAAAAGCAGATTAGGTTTTGATAATTACCGGTATGTATTTTTGACAGGCGAGTACAGAAGAGCGGAGACGCATCATCGACCACGCAGCTTCCCTGAACCCGATGTGCTGAGAGAGCGAGGACGGGAGAGGGTATGATGAGCAGGACGGACGAGCGAAGGAGGGAGGACGGGCGAGGGAGCGAGGACGGACAGGCAGAGGAACGAGGACGGGCGAGGGGGCGAGGAGATAAGACCCACGAGGGAACAAGCTACTACATCAACGGGATGCTGGTGTGTAAGCTGTTGGCAACCTTTCCCCTGTGACCGTAATCTCGTTAGCTCAGTAGGATATCTCTAGTCCGTTTACCCTAACCTGACAAATATTCATAATCTCTTCATGCTCAATGGATAGCAAAGTGTAATCAGATTAGAGACTTTGACTGGTAATCAAGGTTACTCATTCCTAACTTTTAGCGTAAGTCCATCGAATTTCATGTAGCCACGACAGACTTAATGAAATAGTTAATATATTACACATACCAGTAAGGTTGTGAGTGGTAAAGGCAGGTGAAAGCAGGCTATAGCATCGTTACTTGTAGAAGCGAAATGTTACTCTTTTACTTAATTTAGGCACTGTATAGATACTGGACAAAATGTATAGGAAGATGGCACAATTATGCAAAACAAATCGTGAAGTAAGAGGTATTAAAGATGTCAAATCTCATGGGAACGTCACTATGCTATCACTTACATATATTGGATTAAGACAACTGATGGAGAATTATAACTGAGAACTGTTGCTGTGACTATGTTAATCTTACAGACTGATGCAGACGACGCACCTACGACGAGAGGCGGGACGTCGTCGTGGGGGTGTTACGTCGGAGTGGGTCTACAGCGTCGTCGTGGGGGTGGTACGTCGGAGTGGGTCTACAGCGTCGTCGAGGGGATGTGACGTCGGAGTGGGTCTACAGCGTCGTCGAGGGGGTGGTACGTCGGAGTGGGTCTACAGCGTCGTCGTGGGGGTGTTACGTCGGAGTGGGTCTTGATGGGTCGGTTTAGCGGTCGTTGGGTCGGCTTGGGGCTTGACTGGTCGTCGTTGGAGCTTCCTTGGTCGGCGTTGAGGGATGATTGGTCGGCGTTGGGGCCTACTTGGTCGGCGTGGGACATCAACGTCGGCGTGGGAGTGCGGCTTCTGAATGGAGCTGCAGTGCTGGTGTGGGAATGCATCAAATACGTCAACACCAGCTGCAATGGTAAGAAATAATTTAACTTTTCAGTCTGCTATAGATTGTTCATAAGATTTCCAGCTTGCAAAATGAACTTCTCACAGCTACCGAACACTAAGCAAACCAGAGACAAAATTAGCGAAAAAATACGAACAGACGAAATTACACAATTCACTTATATGGAGATGTACCGCGTTATAAAAAGTGTGCATATTCGTTAAAGACCATGTATCCATTCTTTGCGTTTAACTTCTTAAAGAAAGGGCATTGCGCAAAAATGTGAATGACTTTGTGCTGATATAAGATAACTACGGGAAAAATTGATGTAACAGTGTTCATGTTCCACAGGGTTACAGACGGCGCACCTACGACATTCGGGAAGAGGAGGAAGCTGTGGCGTGGACGGGAGCTTTTTGGCCGACGGAAGGTTCGGATGCTGCAATGGTAAGGAAAATTTGCTGTATGATAAATCTGCTTATACTTGCTGATCTAAAACTTAAAATATCTGCATGTTTAACTAAAACATCCACATGCATACAAACACCTTAAGAGAACTGCTGCTGAAACTACATTCATCTTGCAGGGGGTGAGGAGCTGCCGAGACACAGCTGTGATGGCGCCAGGATTAGATGAAGCGTCAGCGTGGGGAACTGCGGAAGCTGTCAATGGTAAGATGTTTTTTTAGTGTTATCTGACTCTAATTACATATCTTGGTCAGTTAAATATCTGCACGACAGTGAAAATAAACAGCCATGTAGAATAATAACTTTGGATGTCTGTTACAAATACGATCATCTCTCAGGCGGATGCTGAGGATTGGTGCCAGAGTACAGACCTGAAACGCTGGTAATCTTGTTGGCATAATGGACTTGGTGCCTCTTCGTAAGTGATTTACTTGTCACTTTAATACTTTTATGTGCAAAATAGATGTACTGACAGCATAAATGAAATTGTTAGTGTCATTAAGTACTTTGCAACAATAACATTAAGGTATCATTATTGTCAGAACAGGGGTTAATGAAATAGACCAACAAGATTACCACTCAGATTCCATGTCCAGTTATAGATGGTGAGTAATTATGGAAAAAAAAAAGTTTATGTAGCAGATGAAATGACTCTGAAATAGCTTATCGGACTAGAGATCTGTCTATTCACCGATACTGGTATTACAGGGAGGGTGGCCAGAACAGCAAAGAAGGTACTACGAGAGGAAGCCAGATGACGAGATGAGCAAAGAATACAAAAAATTATGCCTATGACACAAGAGGTCAGAGATACGAGAGGATAACTGAACCGGGATGTCAGTGCAGTGTTGGCATTTCATCACGCCAGGTATAGTATAGTTAATGGCTTTTGATAAGGTATGGCATTTGACTGATTATACTGTTTAATATAATGATTCTACTGTTGGATAAGGTGATCAGTAAATCTGTTTCGTCTCCAAAATGCTTACGTCTCGGCCTTGAACTTATTCGGAGTTAAATAATATATGGTTTCAGTACAGTTATTAAAGAACTGGAAGTCCTCGCCATAAAGAGCATTTTCAACGTTCTTGGTCGTTAAATTGCAGTTATTTAGCAAGATTTTGCTTCAGACAAATTTCCACTGCTAGCTTTAAACTAAATTGCTAGTTTCTTGAATTTGTAGTTTTTAATGTATTAGGAAAATGTTGGATTCAAGCTGATATAACGAATGGCTGCATCTGACATGCTTATTTTATGGAGACGATACATTAATTTTAGTATGGCTCAAAATTGAATCCCCGTCTTGACTGATAAGTTGTAGCATAATAACACAGAACTTCGTGCCAGTTACGAAAAAGTGCTTTGGATGTGCAACACCGTAGTACTTTTCGTAGTCTGTCTGAGCTACGTAATATGGCCGCAAAAAAAAAAAAAAAAAAAATCTCCAAAACTGACGAATGAACTATAGAAGTAAATAAGATACCTACCTGGCAGGTGGAGTGAAGGCTTACGATGCTAAAGAGAATCCAGTGGTGGAGGGACAGTGATTATGCTGACCGTGACCGCGGGAGGGATGATGCTGACCGTGACCGTGGGAGGGACCACAACAAAGAACCTCACCTGAAGGGAAGATTAGGTAAGTACTTGTACTTTGCGAAACACTGCATTATACAATGAGACAATATAACAAAGGCAAATTATCTAATACAGTAAGTGACAAAGCCAAAATAATGTAAACATATTTGACGAAAAAATGTGTGGATATTTTCAACAGAGACAGTCCGAAATAACGAATACTCTGTTGCAAGTCCGGCTAATTTTATATGGCATTTAAAGGAGGGAAATCATCCAGCTTGTACCACCTCAACATACTGCTCGATGCCATTGATACCCCGTCTTGAATTTACCCCTCCGAGGATGCGCTGCCTACCCTGCAATATCCTCCTCTATATTATCCGGTAATGTACGAGGACTTTCAACATCACAATATTTTAGTTGACTTTACACCAGTCAGTCGTTAGTTAGGATATAGTAAATTTAGTTCACGACTCGGTATAGCTCCAAACACTCGGCCTTCAGTTAATCACATCTAGGCTTTGGTCAACCCTTAGTCGTCGTCAGTTCTGTCATAGGGATGTATCATTTTAAAAGAGCGCCAAGGTGTAGACAAGATCCATTGTATTTCTTGAAATGTAATTAATGTCTGGCCTTTCTGTATTGTTGCTGACTACACTATATTGTGGAATACAGGCTGATCACATGAATTAACGGTGTTCCATAAATAACTCTATAACGTTATGGACTTGCTTACACCTTTGTGCTTTTTTTTAATAACTTAGATCGTTTGCCTCTCCTGTCAGTTGCTCAGCTTAGTTTTACCTCATCGCTGGCCCTATATAAATTCAAATCACGTCCCGTCCTTAATATTTACTAAACCATCTTCATGCTTTGTTAGACCCCCACTCAAACACGCACAGGCCCAGTCACTGATTCCGCCTCTTGCTATCTTTTACCAACTGACACGCTGATCAGCAGTCGGCACAGTTAGTCAGTCTACTTTCTAGTCGATCACATTCTCTCTAGTCAGTCCACACTCTTTATCACTCCACCCTTATGATTCAGCCCAAATCCATCACTACAAACCTTTACTGATTCACTCCACATCCTCCAGTACTCGAAACCCTTACTGTCTGTCAGTCTACAGCTTTAATCAGTCCACAGCCATACTGACCAAGTCAGTCCACAGCCTCTTTGACCCAGTCAGTCCACAGCCCTACTGACCCAGTCAGTCCACAGCCCTACTGACCCAGTCAGTCCACAGCTCTGCTGACCCAGTCAGTCCACAGCCCTGCTGACCCAGTCAGTCCACAGCCCTGCTGACCCAGTCGGTCCACAGCCCTGCTGACCCAGTCGGTCCACAGCCCTGCTGACCCAGTCGGTCCACAGCCCTGCTGACCCAGTCGGTCCACAGCCCTGCTGACCCAGTCGGTCCACAGCCCTGCTGACCCAGTCGGTCCACAGCCCTGCTGACCCAGTCGGTCCACAGCCCTGCTGACCCAGTCGGTCCACAGCCCTGCTGACCCAGTCGGTCCACAGCCCTGCTGACCCAGTCGGTCCACAGCCCTGCTGACCCAGTCGGTCCACAGCCCTGCTGACCCAGTCGGTCCACAGCCCTGCTGACCCAGTCGGTCCACAGCCCTGCTGACCCAGTCGGTCCACAGCCCTGCTGACCCAGTCGGTCCACAGCCCTGCTGACCCAGTTGGTCCACAGCCCTGCTGACCCAGTCGGTCCACAGCCCTGCTGACCCAGTCGGTCCACAGCCCTGCTGACCCAGTCGGTCCACAGCCCTGCTGACCCAGTCGGTCCACAGCCCCACTGGCCCAGTCGGTCCACAGCCCCACTGGCCCAGTCGGTCCACAGCCCTACTGGCCTAGTCGGTCCACAGCCCCACTGACCCAGTCGGTCCACGGCCCAACTGACTCAGTCAGTCCACAGCCTCACTGACCCGTCTGTCCACACCCTATGTTAGTCCTCATCATCAGTCAGTCACTGGTAGTAGGTCAGTTCAATCAATAATCACGTCAGTGATTCCACACCCACAACCAGTCAGTCGTCGTACACCCATGGACAGTCCACACCTTATAAAATTCAGGTAGTCCACAGCCACTATCACCACAAACCCTTACTGATTCAGTCCACAGCCTCCATCACTACATACCTTTACTGATTCAGTCCACAGCCTCCATCACTACATACCTTTACTGATTCAGTCCACAGCCTCCATCACTACATACCTTTACTGATTCAGTCCACAGCCTCCATCACTACATACCTTTACTGATTCAGTCCACAGCCTCCATCACTACATACCTTTACTGATTCAGTCCACAGCCTCCATCACTACATACCTTTACTGATTCAGTCCACAGCCTCCATCACTACATACCTTTACTGATTCAGTCCACAGCCTCCATCACTACATACCTTTACTGATTCAGTCCACAGCCTCCATCACTACATACCTTTACTGATTCAGTCCACAGCCTCCATCACTACATACCTTTACTGATTCAGTCCACAGCCTCCATCACTACATACCTTTACTGATTCAGTCCACAGCCTCCATCACTACATACCTTTACTGATTCAGTCCACAGCCTCCATCACTACATACCTTTACTGATTCAGTCCACAGCCTCCATCACTACATACCTTTACTGATTCAGTCCACAGCCTCCATCACTACATACCTTTACTGATTCAGTCCACAGCCTCCATCACTACATACCTTTACTGATTCAGTCCACAGCCTCCATCACTACATACCTTTACTGATTCAGTCCACAGCCTCCATCACTACATACCTTTACTGATTCAGTCCACAGCCTCCATCACTACATACCTTTACTGATTCAGTCCACAGCCTCCATCACTACATACCTTTACTGATTCAGTCCACAGCCTCCATCACTACATACCTTTACTGATTCAGTCCACAGCCTCCATCACTACATACCTTTACTGATTCACTCCACAGACTCCATCACTACATACCTTTACTGATTCACTCCACAGACTCCATCACTACATACCTTTACTGATTCACTCCACAATCTCCATCATTACATGCCTTTACTGATGCAGTCCACAGCCTCCATGACTACATACCTTTACTGATTCACTCCACAATCTCCATCATTATATGCCTTTACTGATTCAGTCCACAGCCTCCAGCACTACATACCTTTACTGATTCAGTCCACAGCCTTGTAAACCTCTGTCAGTCCACGCCCTTGTAAACCCCGTCAGTCCAGTCTTATGATCCATCAGTCCAACCCCTCTTTGGCAATTACTCCCCAATTAAATTTCACTTTCAGATCGTCAGTCAATGCCCAATGTCACTCAGTCCTCACCCTGTCACTCAGTCCTCACCCTGTCACTCAGTCCTCACCCTGTCACTCAGTCCTCACCCTGTCACTCAGTCCACACCCCGTCACTCAGTCCACACCCTGTCACTCAGTTCATACCCAGTCACAGTCCACACCCTAGCAACATTAATCAGTCGGCATCAGTCAGTCAACATCAGTCATTTTAATCCTTCAGTCATTTGTCAATAGTCAGCCAATCCAGTCAGTCCACAGTCCAGTCCAGTTAGTCCACAGTCCTAGCCACTCAGTCCACAGTCCTAGCCACTCAGTCCACAGTCCTAGCCACTCAGTCCACAGTCCTAGCCACTCAGTCCACAGTTCAAGCCACTCAGTCCACAGTTCAAGCCACTCAGTGCAGTTCAATCGATTCCACACCCATACTACAGTCCAATCTACACCTTTAGTCCAGCCCAGTTCAGTCCACACCCACAGTCCAGCCAATCCACACCCACAGTCCAGCCAATCCACACCCACAGTCCAGCCAATCCACACCCACAGTCCAGCCAATCCACACCCACCGTCAGTTCAGTTCAGTTAATCCACGTCGACAGTCCAGTCCAGTTCAGTTAATTCACACACACAATCCAGTCCGGTTCTCTTCACACCCACTGTCCAGTCCAGTACAATTTAGTCAGTCCAAACAACGGTCCAGTCCAGTTCAGTCCACACCCAAAGTCCAGTCCAGTCTACACCCACAGTCCAGTCCAGTCCAGTCTACACCCACAGTCCAGTCCAGTCTACACCCACAGTCCAGTCCAGTCTACACCCACAGTCCAGTCCAGTCCACACCCACAGTCCAGTCCAGTCCAGTCCACACCCACAGTCCAGTCCAGTCCAGTCCACACCCACAGTCCAGTCCAGTCCACACCCACAGTCCAGTCCAGTCCACACCCACAGTCCAGTCCAATCCACACCCACACACACAATCCAGTCCAGTCAGCCAGTCCACACCCCCAGTCCAGTCAGTCAGTCCACACCCCCAGTCGTCAGTCAGTCAGTCCACACCCCCAGTCGTCAGTCAGTCAGTCCACACCCCCAGGCCAGTCCAGTCAGTCCACACCCCAGTCCAGTCCAGTCAGTCAGTCCACACCCCCAGTCCAGTTCAGTCCAGTCCAGATAATCGACACCCACAGTCCAGGCAGTCAGCCAGTTCACACCCCAGTCCAGTCCAGTCAGTCGGTCCTCACCCCAGTCCAGTCCAGTCAGTCAGTCCACATCTCCAGTCCAGTCCAGCCAGTCCGTCCACACCTCCAGTTCAGCCCAGTCAGTCCACACCCCCAGTCCAGTCCAGTCAGTCAGTCCAGACCCCTAGTCTAATCCAGTCAGTCAGTCCAGACCCCTAGTCTAGTCCAGTCAGTCAGTCCAGACCCCTAGTCTAGTCCAGTCAGTCAGTCCAGACCCCTAGTCTAGTCCAGTCAGTCAGTCCAGACCCCTAGTCTAATCCAGTCAGTCAGTTCCGACCCCCGGTACAGTCCAGTCAGTCAGTCCAGACCCTCGGTACAGTCCAGTCAGTCAGTCCAGACACCCCAGTCCAGCCCAGTCAGTTCACACCCCAGTCCAGCCCAGTCAGTCCACACCCCAGTCCAGCCCAGTCAGTCCACACCCCAGTCCAGCCCAGTCAGTCCACACCCCAGTCCAGCCCAGTCAGTCCACACCCCAGTCCAGCCCAGTCAGTCCACACCCCAGTCCAGTCCTGTCAGTCAGTCCACCCCCCCAGTCCAGTCCAGCCAGTCAGTCCACATCCACAGTCCACTCCAGTTCAGTCCAGTCAATCCACACCCACAATTCAGTCCAGTTCACATTCTTAGTCCACTCCAGTCCAGTTCAGTTAATCCAGACCCACCGTCCAGTCGTTGAGTAAACCAGTTAATCCACACCCTCATTCCACACAATCAGTCCACACCCAAAGTCAGTCAGTCCACACATTTAGCTGATTCAGATAGTCCACATCCTCAGTCTTCTTACTGTCAGTATTCGTTTTACCAGTTAGTCAGTCAGTACCTTTGTCAGTACAGGCCAAGTACTTGCATACGTTAACTGAATGTCATCATTTTTACTGATTCAGTTGGTCCAGATAAGCTTTACGCCCACGAACAGACAACTCTGGGTAATGTTTGATTATTTAATCCATATACTGAAGTGTGTTATTTTCAGCTTCCTACCTTCCACCTGACAGTTACTCCTTGCTGCCTACCACCTGCCATCCACCTACCACCTGCCATCCACCTACCACCTGCCATCCACCTACCACCTGCCATCCACCTACCACCTGCCATCCACCTACCACCTGCCATCCACCTACCACCTGCCATCCACCTACCACCTGCCATCCACCTACCACCTGCCATCCACCACCTGCCACCCACATGCCATCCACCACCTGCCACCCACATGCCATCTGCCACCTGCCACCCACCCGCCACCTGCCACCCACCCACCCGCCACCTGCCACCCACCCGCCACCTGCCATCCACCCGCCACCTGCCATCCACCCGCCACCTGCCATCCACCTACCACCCACACGCCACCTGCCATCCACCTACCACCCACACGCCACCTGCCATCCACCTACCACCCACCCGCCACCTGCCATCCACCTACCACCCACCCGCCACCTGCCATCCACCTACCACCCACCCGCCACCTGCCATCCACCTACCACCCACCCGCCACCTGCCATCCACCTACCACCCACCCGCCACCTGCCATCCACCTACCACCTGCCATCCACCTACCACCCACCCGCCACCTGCCATCCACCTACCATCCACCCGCCACCTGCCATCCACCTACCATCCACCTCCCATCCACCTCCCATCCACCTCCCACCCATCTCCCACCTGCCAACTACCTCATAGCCTCCTACCACCCACCTGCCAATTATCACCTACCTCCCTCCTGCAAACTACCTCTAACCTACCGACTACCTGCCTACTACCACCCATCTACCACCCATCTACCAGCCACCTACCTGCCACCTCCCACCTGACCACCACAACCTGACCACCACAACCTGACCACCACAACCTGACCACCACAACCTGACCACCACAACCTGACCACCACAACCTGACCACCACAACCTGACCACCACAACCTGACCACCACAACCTGACCACTACAACCTGACCACTACAACCTGACCACTATAACATGCCACCTCCCACCACCCACTTGCCACCTCCCACTTGCCACCTCCCACCTCCCACTTGCCACCTCCCACCTCCCACTTGCCACCACCCACCACCCACCACCCACCACCCACCACCCACCACCCACCACCCACCACCCACCTGCCACCTCCCACCTGCCACCTCCCACCACCCACCTGCCACCTCCCACCACCCACCTGCCACCTCCCACCACCCACCTGCCACCTCCCACCACCCACCTGCCACCTCCCACCACCCACCTGCCACCTCCCACCACCCACCTGCCACCACCCACCTGCCACCTGCCACCACCCACCACCCACCTCCCACCTCCCACCTGCCACCTCCCACCTCCCACCACCCACCTCCCACCTCCCACCTGCCACCTCCCACCACCCACCTGCCACCTGCCACCTGCCACCTGCCACCTCCCACTCCCTAACTACCACCCACTTAACATATACCACCAACCCTTCCACCATCCACCTGCCACCTACCTGCCACCTGTCAACTACCTGCCACCTGTCAACTACCTGCCACCTGTCAACTACCTGCCACCTGTCAACTACCAGCCACCTGTCAACTACCACCTACATGCCACCTCCCAACAACCACCTGCCACCCACCTGGCACTGCCATCCACCTGGCACTGCCATCCACCTGGCACTGCCATCCACCTGGCACTGCCATCCACCTGCCATATTCCCCTCACCCACCGCCCACCTGCCACATTCCCCTCACCCACCGCCCACCTGCCACCCACCTACCACCTCCCACGTGTCACCTGCCACCACCCACCTGTCATCTGCCACCACCCACCTGTCATCTGCCACCACCCACCTGTCATCTGCCACCTGCCACCCACCGCCCACGGCCCACCGCCCACCGCCCACCGCCTACCGCCCACCGGCCACCTGCCACCTGCCACGCACCTACCACCTCCTACCTGCCACTACCCACTTGCAAACTTCCACTACCCACTTGCAAACTTCCACTACCCACTTGCCAACTTCCACTACCCACTTGCCAACTTCCACTACCCACTTGCCAACTACCACCCACCTGCCACATGCCAACTACCACCCACCTGCCACATGCCAACTACCACCCACCTGTCACCTGTCACCCACTCGCCCACTTGCCACCTTTCATCTTCCTGCCACCTGCCACCCATCTGCCACCCACCTGCCACCCATCTGCCACCCATCTGCCACCCACCTGCCACCCACCTGCCACCCACCTGCCACCCACCTGCCACCCACCTGCCACCCACCTGCCACCCATCCACCACCTGCCACCCATCCACCACCTGCCACCCATCCACCACCTGCCACCCATCCACCACCTGCCACCCATCCACCACCTGCCACCCATCCACCACCTGCCACCCATCCACCACCTGCCACCCATCCACCACCTGCCACCCATCCACCACCTGCCACCCAACCCACCCATCCACCACCTGCCACCCATCCACCACCTGCCACCCAACCCACCCACCTACCCACCAGAGCCTTCCTTATCGCTGACAACTCTGATGAAGCCACGACAAAAGAAAACCTACTTCTGTTTAATAAAATCTGGGAATCTGTTACCATACCTCAATTACCTCGTGACTTTATACCTGAAAACTATTTGATGTGGGGTTGGTCTGGATATTGTGGGGTTGGGATGGTTATATAAGGTGGGGTTGGTTGAAAGGGCTTTATACTGAAGGATGAATTGGATATTGTGGAGGGTTGGGTTGGGTTGGGTTGAATGTCGTGGGGTTGGGTTGGGTTGGATGTCGTGGGGTTGGGTTGGGTTGGGTTGGATGTCGTGGGGTTGGGATGGGTTGGGTTGGATGTCGTGGGGTTGGGATGGGTTGGGTTGGATGTCGTGGGGTTGGGATGGGTTGGGTTGGATGTCGTGGGGTTGGGATGGGTTGGGTTGGATGTCGTGGGGTTGGGATGGGTTGGGTTGGATGTCGTGGGGTTGGGTTGGGTTGGATGTCGTGGGGTTGGGATGGGTTGGGTTGGGTTGGATGCCGTAGGATCGGGATGGGTTGGGTGTCGTGGGGTTGGGCTGGGTTGAATATCGTGGGGTTGGGTTGGGTTTGGTTGAATATCGTGGGGATGGGATGGACTGGATTGGATACAGTGGATGGGTTGGACTGGTTTATTACTGAGTACTGTATTGGATATGCTCTTCCCTATTATCTTCTCCCTCTTTCGTCTAGCTGCTGGCTCCCTACTCCCCCACACCTTGCACCTCCCTCCCCTTTTCCCCATCCTCCCTCCCCTCACCCCTCCCTCCCACCCCTCACCCCTCCCTCCCACCCCTCACCCCTCCCTCCCACCCCTCACCCCTCCCTCCCACCCCTCACCCCTCCCTCCCACCCCTCACCCCTCCCTCCCACCCCATCCCTCACCCACTCCTCCCCTCACCCACTCCTCCCCTCACCCACTCCCCCCCTCACCCACTCCCCCCCTCACCCACTCCCCCCCTCACCCACTCCCCCCTCACCCACTCCCCCTTCACCCCTCCCTCACCCACTCCCCCTTCACCCCTCCCTCACCCACTCCCCCTTCACCCCTCCCTCACCCACTCCCCCTTCACCCCTCCCTCACCCACTCCCCGTTCACCCCTCCCTCACCCACTCCCCCTTCACCCCTCCCTCACCCACTCCCCCTTCACCCCTCCCTCACCCACTCCCCCCTTTCACCCCTCCCTCACCCACTCCCCCCTTTCACCCCACTCCCCCCTTTCACCCCACTCCCCCCTTTCATCCCACTCCCCCCTTTCATCCCACTCTCTCCTTTCATCCCACTCCCCCCTTTCATCCCACTCCCCCCTTTCATCCCACTCCCCCCTTTCATCCCACTCCCCCCTTTCATCCCACTCCCCCCTTTCATCCCACTCCCCCTTTCACCCCACTCCCCCCTTTCACCCCACTCCCCCCTTTCACCCCACTCCCCCCTTTCATCCCACTCCCCCCTTTCATCCCACTCTCTCCTTTCATCCCACTCTCTCCTTTCATCCCACTCCCCCCTTTCATCCCACTCTCTCCTTTCACCCCACTCCCCCCTTTCATCCCACTCCCCCCTTTCACCCCACTCCCCCCTTTCACCCCACTCCCCCCTTTCACCCCACCCCCTCATCCCATCACCCCCTCACCCCACCCCTTCCTCACCCCAGCACCCCCCTCACCCCACCCCTTCCTCACCCCAGCACCCCCCTCACCCCACCACCCCCTCACCCCACCCCCCCTCACCCCACCCCCCTCACCCCCCCACACCCCACCCCCCCTCACCCCACCCCCCCTCACCCCACCCCTCCCTCACCCCACCCCTCCCTCACCCCACCCCTCCCTCATCCCACCCCTCCCTCACCTCAACCCCCCCTCACCTCAACCCCCCCTCACCCCAACCTCCCCTCACCCCAACCTCCCCTCACCCCAACCTCCCCTCACCCCAACCTCCCCTCACCCCAACCTCCCCTCACCCCAACCTCCCCTCACCCCAACCTCCCCTCACCCCAACCTCCCCTCACCCCAACCTCCCCTCACCCCACCCTCCCCTCACCCCAACCTCCCCTCACCCCAACCTCCCCCTCACCCCAGCCCTCACTACACCCCATGGCCCGCTCTAGGACTATTATAACTGATTCTTTCCTTTTACTCTGAAAATTTCCCACAGTTTAAACACTTTCTCCTTGAATATTAAACCCCAGTTGGCTTCAGTGCAGGCGGAGGAAGCGGACACTGATGAAAACATAACTAAAAACAAACTTTGTACCTGTGCAGTGTGATCTCCTCAGACTTTCTCCCGCAGGTGTGGTCACGTGAGAAGACAGCAGCCAGACCGACATTCCAGAGGCCACACTTCTCGCCACTCCATCCACATCTCCACTCCTCGCCTGTCTTAGCCACTCCATCGATGACACCACCACTACTCTCCTTTTCGCCATTCAGCCGATCAGAATTCGCCACCCTGCCCAGAGAGAGGCCCATTTAAGTCCTGGATTATAAGACTTTGAAGAACTTTGGCCAGATTATATATGACATGGGTACAATAAAACTGGACTTCCACACACTGCCTCTCTTCGCCATTCACCTGATGAGAAACCTATCCAGGCCAGAAAGATCCTTGGTCTTGGAGTAATCATTGAAGAATTTGCATCGGATAAATGACACTTGGAAATAATGAACCAACTAGTTAGGACTACGGTTGCTGATGCTTTTTGTGCAATAGAGGAAAACACCTTGTAAAGATTGCCGGAATAAAGGACTGAACTGGTGGTGTTAAATACCTGCTTAGGCTGACAACAAACAACAATATGGTGCGAATTGAAGAGTAAAGTCCCGTCCAGACGATCGAGCAATGCCCGCGGGCACAAGCGAGCAGTTTGCCTGTTGACGGGCTCACCGCTTGTGCCCGCGGGCAAATGCGTAAATTGCCCGTGGCAATTTAAGCCCCGTCCACACGAGCGGGCAATGCCCGCGGTCACAAGCGAGCAGTTTGCCTGTTGACAGGCTCACCGCTTGTGCCCGCGGGCAAATGCGTAAATTGCCCGTGGCAATTTACGCATTTGCCCGCGGGCACAAGCGGTGAGCCCGTCAACAGGCAAACTGCTCGCTTGTGACCGCGGGCATTGCCCGCTCGTGTGGACGGGGCTTTACGCATTTGCCCGCGGGCACAAGCGGTGAGCCCGTCAACAGGCAAACTGCTCGCTTGTGCCCGCGGGCATTGCTCGATCGTCTGGACGGGCCTTTAGGATCCAAAGCTTAACTTCCACTGATGGTTTTACTTCTAAAATTTTATCTGAAAAGGACACTTAACCATGCACAAATAACTGACCAGCTCAAGTCCATGCACGGGCAGTAAATATTAGCAAGTTCATTCAAGCCATTAGAGGAGATCCAGATACTTTACCTATTATCCCTGGACCTTACCTACCACGTGATCACTAAATAGGGGTGGGTAGGGCCAAAGAATAGTGAATCGGTACCCAGTGAGTCACACCTCCATTCACTACCAATGGCATTCAAGCCTTCATATTTTTAACTTAGCACTACTTATGGCATTCAGGCTTTCATATTTTTAACTTAGCACTACCTATGGCATTCAAGCCTTCATATTTAGCACTACCTATGGCATTCAAGCCTTCACACTTAGCACTACCTATGGCATTCAAGCCTTCACACTTAGCACTACCTATGGCATTCAAGCCTTCACACTTTTAACTTAGCACTACCTATGGCATTCAAGACTTCATATTTTTAACTTAGCTGCTTTGAGAACTGATAGTCTTTAGATCTGGCTTGATAAACTCTGATAAAGGTGCCGTATACCCACTTCAGTACCTCATTTGGACTTTGACGAAGGGGTAAATATGACTGCACAATAGACTTGGAATTTGCAATGACAGGATGGCAAGAAGGCTTTGATAACAGCACTAGTGAAGGGATATATAGTAGTATCTGGTTCTACTCTGAAATAGGACATGGGTAAAGAACACCATTACCTACACTGGATACAATAGCTGGTCAGACTTACATGCAGTGTGTCTGCAGTACACTCATTGCAGGTTTCCTTATCAAGATACATTAAGTACACATGGTGAAAAAAACCTGAATGGAGAACACTAAAGTAAGAAGTACTATGAAAACTACCAACCAGCGAGATGACCTGGAGGGCCAGTGTACAGGAGCTTCAGCACCAGAGTATATATAAAACGGTCTGGCAGTAATATGAATAAACTGCAGACACCAGAGGAAATGACTCTGGAGGATTATAAACAGCCGAAATAAGGCTATTACTGCTAGTCATGGAAGTGCTAATTGCACTAAGTAATGAAGCTAGTCAGTCTTGTACAAATACTGTAGTTACCCATCAATAAACCATAGCTGACCAAAGTACTGGTTTTGCTGTACCTGGGGGAGGGGTCTGAATAGTCAAAGTCCGAAATAAGGGTTTTGCATCCGTAGATTTTATACATACTAGCTCAAATATTCCAAGTTGAAATGGGGTTTTTACATCCGTAGAGTTTTTACACAAGTACGGCAGATTGCAAGTTGAAGGAAGGGTTTTTCATCCGTAGATTTTATACCAAACTCAAAAAAAAAAAAGAAAAAGAAAAAAAAAAGAAAGAAATAGGGGTTTTACATCCGTAGAGTTTTTAATTGAAATAGGGTTTTTTTTTTTAACATCCGTAGAGTTTTTTTTTAAAGGTGAAGGAAGTGTTCTCTCCCCCCCCTCTTGTCACAGATTTTCTAAGCTGAAGTACGGGTTTCATATACCTAGACTTTATACCCACTTCTCTGGTGAGTATAATCCGAAGTAAGGGTTTTGGTGCCCTTAAGACTTATACCAGATCCATTCACTCGAAAAAATCCTAAGTCCATATTGGAGTTCTTTTTGGACTTAGGAATTTTCGAGATCGTGGAACTGGTACAAAGTCAAAGTTGAATTGTGGGTTTTTACACCCAAGAGTTTATACCAGCAAGTTAACTTGTGCTGGAGTTTGTGTACTCTGTTCCATGTCTTTGGGAACTAGTGTATATCATTGTATGCTTTCTTTGCATACTTTATTTTTTCTATGACACTGCATTTTAAAGTCATATATGTAATATCATAAAGGGCAAAGTAAACTTGATATACTGTACAATTGATTCTTTTATTATCTTTAGTGTTTTACAATTTACAATTATAATACATTTACAAAGTATACAAGTAGCAACGGCAGCAGCTGTTATGTTACTCTGGCAGATGATTTTATATATCAAAGAATCTCAAAGTATTGGACTATAGCAAATGTTTCAAATATTATCAAAGTATATCATTTAAATACGGGCAAGATACCTTTAGCAATTAATATTATGTAGTAGGTCCTATTTCTATCTCCAACTCTCTCCCTCGCTCCTACTCGCCCCTATACCCTCTCTCCATCACGCTCACTCTAGAACGACAGAAAAAGAAAAAAGCGCATAAAAAAGTAAAGGTGGGGAAGAGAAAGAAGCACTAAAGCAGACTAACACTAACAGACAGACACACACCATCCCAGCACATTCGGCTGAGCTGAGGACAGGCAGGCAGGACAGACGGAGAGGAAGATAGAAGTGGAAGGAAGTCCCCCCTTTCCCGCCTCCCCCCACCCCACCTCCCTCCCCAAAACCACCTACCTGCCACACCCAGCCTTGTATGCTGGGAACCACACACACACACCCAAAAAAAAAAAAAAAAAAAAAAAAAAAAAACATGCACACCAATCACACCCTAAAGGAAAATACAAAGAAAAATACAACCTGTCACCTGTCCTGTCCGGCGCTCCGATATCCCTGCAGGCTCTCCGGTCTCCCCTGGTCTCTCGGCCGTCTCGTCTGTCTCTCGTAGCCGTCTCTGCATCGCCTGAGGAAATACAGGAACATCAAAGGTGTCTAAGGAATGCAATGCCTACCAGAGTAACGCTATACAGGTGCCGCCAAAGCTGCTGCTACCCTTCCTACCACATCACCTATCAATACAAGCTACAACACACGCAGATAGCACCATTTCCTCTGCAGCGCTTGCCATGTTCTCGTGCGGCCATCTCGTCGTCTACAGCTGCCATTTCTTCCGTAGTTGCCGTTTCGTCTTCTGAGGTTGCTACTCCGTCTTCTCAGGTTGCCATCTCGTCTTCTGAGGTTGACATTTCGTCTTCTGAGGTTGACATTTCGTCTTCTGAGGTTGCCATCTCGTCTTTGCAGTTGCAACCTTGCATTCTGTTGTTGTAGTTTCGTCTTCCCCTTCGCTTGCAATCTCGCAGGCCAGGGTTGACATCTCGTCCTCCGGCGTTTCCATCGTTTTCTGTGGAGCAAATATCAATTAGGCCAAAGTACGCACTGTATGCTACTGTTGAGCCTATGTCCCGTATTCTGGGTGGCATAGGAGGCTTAGTAGCACTTTTCCCTTAGAGATTTATTTTTCATAACACCAACATTACCATGTAAACTTACGTCAATGTCTTTTAATCCCAACTTGTCACACCATTCCTTCCCATTCCACACATCCTTCCTATACTTAGGATCTTCACAACCATACTATACCCCATCACTATAGCCGCAAAACCACCACCACCACCACCACCACAACCACACTCCACCACCACCATCACAACCACACTCCACCACCACCATCACAACCACACTCCACCACCACCATCACAACCACACTCCACCACCACCATCACAACCACACTCCACCACCACCATCACAACCACACTCCACCACCACCAACAACTGTGACCACGACCATCACAACCACCACACAGCTATCAGTGCTCTCGTGCAAAATTTATCTTTGCGTGAGAGAGAGAGAGAGAGAGAGAGAGAGAGAGAGAGAGAGAGAGAGAGAGAGATTTCTGTGTGTGTGTGTGTGTGTGTGTGTGTGTGTGTGTGTGTGTGTGTGTGTGTGTGTGTGTGTGTGTGTGTGTGTGTGTTTGAGAAAATCTCTTAACTACCTTTTAACAACAAAGAAAAAGCATGACCAAGTGTACGATGTGAGAAAAACTCAGAAAAAAATAACTCAGATTTCAGAAAAGTTTAAAAATGGTTCAAATACCTTTTACTTGTGGAGGAAGCTATTATTTCCCACTCCTGTCGTCTGTCGTGTCGGTGTAAATATCCTTTGCTTGCCTGGCCGTGTAAATATCCTCTGCCTGCTTGGTCGTGCAAAAATCCTCTTGCTGCTTCGTGTCAATGGAAAAATTAAACCTGAGAGGCAGAAAGCAGAGGTGTGAGGGTAGGGGAGGTTTGACTGGTAGCGTGGAGAGAGGAGTGGACGTAGAGGGAAGAGGGGAGGGGGTAGGGAGGAGGTGTGGGGGTAGGGAGGAGGTGTGGGGGTAGGGAAGAGGTGTGGGGGTAGGGAAGGGGGACTGGAGTAGCGGGCATAGAGAAGGTGACAGTTTAGAGATGGTGTGTACAATTAGCCACTGCTACGACGCCAAAACACAGTAATCTACCTCTGGAAATACATCAGTGTGGTTATTTGTAAATGTTGGTAAATTTGGCAATGGCATTTAACATATTTTTCATTGGCTGTTTAATTAGCAAGGATTGTTTGGGATTGTTCATAAACCTCAGAGTACCTTTGCAATAAACAGCTGTTAACCAGGATTATTGTCTCCCCCTTGCCGGACGGGTGTGTGAATAATGAACTCATATTTTAGTATGGATTGTCACCGAAAAAATAGCTTCTTTAGACCGAAGAGCGACAGCAGTCAACAGCTCGTGTCATAGTGGAATTGCTGTACCGTGTAAATATGTAGTTATAATACGTCCACATCCACGTCATCCAATAGCGTACAGGCATTATTTCTTTCAACTAATTGTTGGGGGGGAGGGGGTACTGGCAATCATCACCCCCCCCCCCTCCGTAGTTCACGACAACTTCACCCACAACGTCAGAACGCATGCCCTGATCAAGGAAGGTGTAAATCACAATCTTTATGGAAATATGTGAACGATACAGTCATGAGAGCCATTATGGTCAAAGTCCCATCCTATCACCGACCATGACTACCAAATTTCAGTCAGCTATCGAGAAGGTGAATAAATCGGATAATATCGGGGCAAATGAGCATGTTAGTGCTAACTCATTCAGCCAGGAAACGTCGTTCATTATATTCTTGCAACAGCCTGATGTTTTTATTCAGCTTAGGTTAGACTTTTCAAAATGAGGGAGTCAGATACAGTACTAATAAAATCGTTAGTACGAGAGGCTGCTCGTAAGCTAAATAAAATTGCTTGATAGCAGCATGTGTAAGATAAGAAAGATGTCACTCTGGTTCAGGGGATTAAAAGAAGCTTTACCTAACCATGGTCACGTAGCCAACACATTTCGTACAGAAATAACAACGGCCTGAGTGTGTGTGTGTGGGGGGCTAAGTTTATTACACAGGATTACACAGGAAAGCAAACAGCAACAGACCTTATGGTCCTTTCGAGGCTGCTTGTTAGAGAAAACTATGACTACAAGATCTAACTCTACATGTTGAAGGATAAGGATAGGAAAGCAAGAAGGCTCCCCCCACCACCAAACCCTCCAGGAAAAAGTGAGAAAAACCACCATGCAGCATGGAAAAACTGACATGGAAATTTTATAGGAAACACTGGAAAGGAAAAGTCACATTCTATAATACTTTATCTATAAGCTACCCGATAGAGTAACCTGAAAGAGAAAGTAAACAAATAAAATAATAGTTACGGCATGACATTATAAACCAGTTACATTGAGTTAATGGGAAGTCTGTGGACATAACGTGGAAGCTACACACTGCACAGTGTGGATGTTTAGGGGTGGTGCAGCAGCCTTACCTGGCGCTTTTAAGGTAGGCAGCAGTCAATCAGGCCCTAGCTCCGTTTGTTCCACTGAGACAAGGAACTCTCCCATGTGGGACAAGTACACAAGTTTCATCCTGAAGCAGTGACCCCTGGTACATTAAAAAAATCCCGATGGTGGTCACTTGACTAACAAGGACCCTCAGTGAGTGTATTGTTGTGATAAGGAGAGATAGATTGAGACGGTTTGGACATGTGGAGAGGATGGAGGATGACAACTGGGTGAGGAGAGAGATGTGTGAACGTCGGTGGTAGGGTTGGTAGGGGCAGATCGGAAAAGGCCTGGCACAAGGTCATAGTGTGTGACCTCAGGGATAAGGGAGTGAATAGGGAGGCTGCAAGAGATCGTGCAGTGTGACGAGCCGCCATTAGGTAACCAAGGCCGACGACGCATGCAAGCATGTATGATCCTTTTTAAATGATACGACACGGACGATTCCATACAGGTGAGGTTAAGGGATCACCATTTTGTATAATTTATCTCCTGCCACTTTTGCCTTCCATCTCTGCAGTATCTCCCGGCCATCCTATCGCGTTGACGAATATGAGAAATTGGAGGAGGAACAGCAGCAACAACAATCTACCCTCCTCCTCCCTGCCTGACTTACCTCATGCCTCTAATCCCCCCATTCTGTGTGTGTGTGTGTGTGTGTGTGTGTGTGTGTGTGTATATATATATATATATATATATATATATATATATATATATATATATATATATATATATATATATATATATATATATATATATATATATATATATATATATATATATATATATATATATATATATATATATATATATATATATATATATATGTATATATATATATATATATATATGTATATATATATATATATATATATATATGTATATATATATATATATATATATATATATATATATGTATATATATATATATATATATATATATGTATATATATATATATATATATATATATATATATATATGTATATATATATATATATATATATATATATATATATATATATATATATATATATATATATATACATTTTTCCTGTCTGTCTCCATCCCCGAACTCCGACACGTCAGCTAAAAATGACCCACCACCTGTGTGTGTGTGTGTGTGTGTGTGTGTGTGTGTGTGTGTGTGTGTGTGTGTGTGTGCGTGCGTGCGTGTGTGTGTGTGCGCGTGCGTGCGTGTGTGTGTGTGCGTGTGTGTGTGTGTGTGTGTGTGTGTGTGTGTGTGTGTGTGTGTGTGTGTGTGTGTGTGTGTGTGTGTGTGTGTGTGTGTGTGTGTGTGTGTGTGTGTGTGTGTGTGTGTGTGTGTGTGTGTGTGTGTGTGTGTGTGCATCATTATCTGCGTTGCTCGTATCTGAATGTGTGTGTATTAGTGCCTGTGTGTATCGGTGCCCGTGTGTATCAGTGCCTGTGTATCAGTGCCTGTGTATCAGTGCCTGTTTGTCTCAGTGCCTGTGTGTATCAGTGACTGTGTGTATCAGTGCCTGTGTGTATCAGTGACTGTGTGTATCAGTGTGTGCGTGTATTAGTGTGCGTGCGTGCTCTGATCAGTGCTTGTATCAGTGTTTGCGTGAATAAGTGCGTGCATTAGTGTGTGTCTGCTCCTTGTGCGCGTGTTTAGTGCGTACATGCCGCAGGGTGTGCGTGCACTGGTGTGTGCGTGCATCAGTGTGTACGTGCTCAGTGTGTACGTGGTCAAATTGTGCGTGTTCAGTGTTTACTTAGTCAAATTGTGCGTGACCAGTGTGTGCGTGTTCAGTTTGTACGTGTTCAGTGTGTGCATGTTTACTGAGTGCGTGTAAAGTGTGTGCGTGTACAGTGCGTGCGTGTTCAGTGCGTGCGTGTTCAGTGCGTGCGTGTCCAGTGTGTGCGTGTCCAGTGTGTGCGTGTCCAGTGTGTGCGTGTCCAGTGTGTGCGTGTTCAGTGTGTGCGTTCTCTGTGTGCGTACCTGTGTGCGTGCTTTGTGCGTATTTACTGTGTGCGTATATCAGTGTGTAACTCAAACTGTCTGCATGTTTGTAAGAGTGAAGGTATGCAAAAAGTTAATGATGATGATGATGATGACTGAGGCGTCTGGCAGTAGACAGTAGTAGCAAATAGATGATGATGATGATGATGATGATGATGATGATGACGACGACGACGACAACGACGACGACGGCGACGATGACGACGATGATGATGATGATGACGATTTTTTCTAGTTCTTTTTAATCCGGAAAATTTTATGTTATCTAGGAGGATTCTGTACTCTACTCCTTTCACCTTAACTTGGCCCAAATTTTTTCCATCTGCAGCTTATTTCACGCGTCTCGGTTGCGTCGTCGATATAGCACTTCTTTGTGACTAGCATAATATTCTGCTGTTACAACTCAGCATTCGAGATGAAGAGATCGCAACTGCAGGCCAAGTTAGAATAAAATGAGTAGAGTGAAGGGGATGGGATGGAGGGATAGAGTAGAGATGTATACGAAAGGCAGCGTGTAAGCTGGGGGGAGGACAGCGAAATGGCAGGGTACAGGGCGACATGGAGGCGATTTGTTTGTGGCCACCCCTTACGGGATTAAGGCGTCTGGCTATAGATAACTAGAAAATTTGGGCCATAGCTCTAGGTGACTGACACACGACTACTAAAATTACATCCATTTCCCCTATTTTCTACATTTTTTTGGCCTATAACGCTTCCTGGCTGACCGTAAGATATCCCCGTGTCATAATTTAGTCACCTTAATGGGAAAAACATCAAAACCCAACACTTGTAGAAAGAGAAACCTACCTAATCAGCAAAACGACGTCTATTGCCCTTATCTTTTGAATCTATTTGACCTACGACACCTCCTGGTTGGTAGCAAGATACCTCTGCGTCCTATCTGAATCATCTTAATGGCAAAAACAGCGAAATTTAACACCAAAACAGTAAAATTTAACACTTACATCAGGAGACGGAGCCGACGCAGCCTCACCCCCTCCTATCGTCCTTGCTACTGACTGACCAATGGAATGTCATGCTTGTCCAGCCCGGAAACTTGTGTGAAACTTTACCCAACTACTTTTACATCCACTAGAGGGCATGGAGGCCCTCTCATCTTCGGAGAAACTCTATCATTTTATTCCAGCTAAAACAAGAGGCTATTATTAACCTAGAAGCTATTTATAAGTGTCTGAGAGCGTTAATGCTGTAAATTTTAACCCTTCAATGATCGTGACAACTCTACTATTCTTTTCCATTAAACTCCAGGATATTTTATTCAGCTGGGATTGGGTCATAGGAGTCTGTGAGCATAAGAGAAAACCGTCGTAGAGGAAGCATCAGGGACTATAGCAATCATGGTCAGAAATTATACTTAGATATTTACCATACCCTCTTCACATTCACCTACATACACACTGTCGCACATTCAAACACACACAGTAAATCTCCTCACTTACACCCACACGTCAACATGCCACACCACACACATTATATACCATCTCCACACACGCAAAACGACCTCCTCACACACACACACACACACACACACACACACACACACACACACACACACACACACACACACACACACACACACACACTTCCACATCGGCACACCAACATTTAACCACTCCAAACTCTCCCCTACACATGTTGTCACATTTCTACGTGCCAAACCTCCACACGCACAGCCAAACCTCCTCATATATATCCAAGTCCACACACACAGTCTCACCAACACACATGCACAAACTGAAATACAGAAAAACCTCTGCACACACATATTTATCCCTCCACACACAAAGATCCACCTCCGCATACACAACCATACCCAAACACACACAGCCTCATCGCCACCAACCCAAGCACATCAAACACAATACCCCATGTACGCACACGCTGACCCACCTCCTTGCACAAAACCATGCCTCTACTAATACCTTCACACACACACACACACACACACACACACACACACACACACACACACACACACACACATGCACATAGCTGCACTTCCACATCTCACAGAGTCTCCAGTCACGTGCAGTAGAATATGGCATAGAAGACCCCGGTTGTGATATGATTAACCCAATGAATCCTAGCTCATACTTTTTTATTTTATTCTTAGTATCTCAAGACGACTTTATTTAACATACGAAAGATCTGTGGCAGTGAAGGTTAACTAAGATTTTATTCCTTTCGCAGGGGTGACGAGCGGCCAGTAACAGGAGCAGCCAACAGAGAGCTATGTGGCATTTCTTTACTGCAGTGTGTCACCATATCCCGCCCCACACTACCACACATCCCCGCCAGTCCCTCCCTACTCATCAGTCTTCGAAACGACCTAACATCATCTTTCCAAAGCCACGAAGTGCAGAAGTTAATACAAATAAACATGAAATACAATTAAGTCTGGGTTTCTCTCCTAAGCTGAGCATGTCATCAAATAAATAACCGCAATCTTGTACAATTACCCTCTTTTAATATTAACAGGCTTAAATATTAGCCTTAAATAACAAGTCTAATTAGTTAAGCCTCATGTGAAAATGCTCTGAATAAATAATGGGTGAACTGAGGACACCAGAATTTAAGGACAAACCAAAGAAAACCCGGCGAACTCAGGCATAACCAAAAGCACCCCACATGACTTCCCAAACTTTGGAGTACTGGATATGTTGCTACTCCACTATCTGTGTTAGTCATGAAGGCGAGGCGAAGTGAGATGAGATGAGATGAGATGAGGTGAGGTGGAGGGGTTAAGTGAGATGAGATGAGGTGAGGTGGAGGGGTTAAGTGAGATGAGATGAGGTGAGGTGGAGGGGTTAAGTGAGATGAGATGAGGAGAGGTGGGCTGCAGTAAGTTGGGGTGAGGTGAGTTGGGGTGAAGAGAGGAGAGGAGAGATGAGGTAAGGTGAGTGCAGTCAGTGAGTTACCCCTGCCACCACGCACGCCATCGCTCACACCAATGACGTCATCGTGTGGGAAGCTCTCTACACTCGAAACAGTACCATAAGAGGGTCTTCATTTAATTATTACAAAGCAAAATGGTGTTATATAAGACCAATCCTGAATGTATGAAAGAAAATGAATGATAATTACTACTTTAAACGATAATATTCTCAGGCACTTGGCAAAACGCGACAACACAAATATAAATACTTCCTGGCCTGCAGCATGATATTTTACCCTCATCTTAATTTTGATACGAGTTCACTGTTATCCGTTTTAACAGCGTGTCATCCGAAAACAGTGCATCTAACACTCCAGTTTCAGTTTGTATTTTATTTTATTATTCTGATTTTTTTTTTTTTTTAAGAACCGTGTGACAGAAACCAAAACGTCAACAATGACTTTTTTTTTTCTAGTTGCATCTTTGGGAAATGAATGACCGAAACACTAATAACAACGATGCATTTTTTTTTTAAATTACAATTTAGATGTCCCCAAAAGAAATATCGAACCAAAATGTTGACAATATTTCTTCCTAATACATTTGTATGCGGCATGTGTTAGGTGTATAGTAGTGAGACCTGGGCAGTAAAGAATGAGGATATTCGTAGGCTCAATCGTACAAATATGACAATGATGGGTGGATGTGTAGTGCGTCCTTGACTGTGAGGCCTGGGGGGACTAGGTTTACGATTCAAGAGTTGAAAGGAAGTATGGGACTGGAGTGTATTGGTGTTGTAATGAGAAGGGGTAAACTGAGATGGTTTTGGACATATGGAATGGATGGAGGATGGCAATTGGGCCCGGAGCGTGAAAGGTGTGAACGTCGGGGGTAGGGCTGCGAGAGGCAGACCCAAAAAGACCTGGGACGAGATCAGGAGTGCGACCTCAGCGATAAGGAACTTATGAGGGGGGCTGCCAGAGATTGAGCTGTGTGGAGAGCCGCCACTGGGTGACCAGGGCTGACGCATGCAGGAATGTCGGAGCCTTTCAAAACGATACGACGACACGAATATTTCAGGAATCGCCCAGGGAGCCAAATAACTGTGAAACCAAACAAAGCGACGATCCAGATTTCCTCATATTTTAATTTAAACCTCAGCCGACGATTTATCTATTCAATTTTGCACACTGCCAGACGATTTTACTTGCATCTGCGGAACTTCCCGAGGTCTGTTATGCAATTATATTCAGCTTAGCGTAGGCCTCTCGTACTGACACGGTTTATAAAGCATGCATCTAACCCCTGCAGTTCGAAGAGTTTATGCTAAGCTGAATAAAATCGTCAGAAGTTAGCAAGAATTAATTAAGAACCAAGAACGCCACTCGAACTCAAGGGGTTAAGGTGTTCCACTGAATGATCACGGAACCAAAATGTCTGCCATGCTCACCCTGACGTACAAACCCCACCATTGAGCGGTACTGCATCCTTCCCCTTCCTGCCTACCCCGATCTCTTCTCCTTCCCCCGTTCTCCCCTTACCTTACCTCCCCTCCCTTCCCTCCCCCTCCCCTTTCATCCTCTTCCCGCTCCCTCCCCCTCCCTGACTTCCCCTGTCCCTTCTCTTTCCTTCCCCCTTCCTCCTCCTCGTCTTCCTCCCTCCCCCTCACCATTATTGATCCACCACACACACACACACACACACACACACACACATTCTCCCAGTAAGTTGCATGACTGGCAGGTTGCTTCACCTACATTTCTTCACGGTAGCGCTACAAACCCCTCAATCGACCCTACAGTACTATGCGATTTTATCCTCTTCTTCCTAACCAGTCGATTTCAGTCCACGTAAGAGACAAATTTGAGACTGGAGAGTTGAGACAATTTTTACTGTCCTTTCAGCATCCGAGTTCCTTATCTGAATAGAGTCGCCTGGAGGTAGCAAAAATAAAATACAATAAAACGTCATAATGCAGAGAGGGATGAGACCAACTCCTTAGGTACTCGAAAATATGTATATTCTAAAAAGCATACGAACACTAGATATGTAGTTCTTTGCGTTATTTTCTAGCAGGTAGGCCTACTATCAAACCGGCATGCGAATCTGCCATCTTGCAACGTACCGGGATGTTAATGACGAGGATGTCCCCTCTGAACCTGCTGGGGTACAAAGAGAGCAAAATAGAGAGCAGAGAAAGAGAGTGAGAGTGAGTGAGAGAGAGAGAGAGAGAAAAGAGAGTGTGTGCAAGCAGAATGGAGGGGATGCCAAAAACTCCATTTCTGATCTGTTTCTCCATCAGTCAAGTTTCATTTTTCACCATAGTTAAACGCACACTTAAAATTCCGACACGAACAGAAACTAAAGGGTAAATGTAAATACCACTAACAGACATATGCTAAGTATTTCCGAAACGTGTGCAAAATCAAACGAAAAAACGCTAACCAAAGAGACCCCTTGTGCAAACGTGTTTATTTTTTCCAAAGGCAAATATTTTCGTCTCATTTCGTTCCCTATGTTTGTGATGCCTCGAAAGCGTCGTTTAAAAATATAGGTGTAAACAGAGCACGACGAAACGCTGCCGAACGAAATATTACCCATCATCCACCAAGCTCATGACGTCAGAGAAATGGCGTCCGGTCATGCGTTTCAGAACTTGGGCGATAATTCACGACACTGGACGAAAGTATGTGGGTCGTGTCATTATCGAGGCAAAAAGGGTGTATATAGACGTTCTTAAGTGAAGGTGTGTTTGAGAGAGAGAGAGAGAGAGAGAGAGAGAGAGAGGGGGGGGGGGAGAGGATGAGGAAGGGAGAGGGAGGTGGAAACAGAGATGAGAGGGGAAGAGAGAAAATACAGGTCACGGAGAGGAAGGGAAGAATGGGGTATAAGAATGTGAAAATGGGGGATGCAAGGGAGACCGGAGGAATAAAGAGAGAGAGAGGAGGGGGGGGGAGGGGCAGCGTACTCATGACAACAAACCCCCACCTTCCCACCCACCTTCCATTCATGCCTGAATCTGCAACCATGGACACGCAATGCACATGGCTCCTTCACTAGGCTCACTTGACTCCACTAGGCTCACCTGATTCCTTCACCAGGCTCACTTCACTCCTTCACTAGGCTCATCTGACTCCTTCACTAGGCTCACTCGACTCCTTTATTACCCTGTCGCATTTTAACTTTGCTATCTTCCTTCAGACTTTATCATTCACCTTAAGAAACTATTAATCGAAAATAAAATAAAAATCTCCATAAACCCCATCGTGAGAGAGAGAGAGAGAGAGAGAGAGAGAGAGAGAGAGAGAGAGAGAGAGAGAGAGAGAGATTCCTGCTACTGTCAGACGATTTCATGAGAGTCCTCGCAGAGAAGGTGTTAAGGGGAGAATAAGAACTGCAGTTTGTGTGCTAAATGGCTTTGCAGATTTCGTAACCCATTTTCCTTAGCGATTTTTTTCTGCACATCTTATTTTAAATCACTAATGCAACCCATAAAGAGAATACATGAGAATGATAAAGTGTAATAATAACTAATCTCACATCCAATAACTCTACTATTATTGTTCCTACTATTATTACTGCTACTATCATTACTATCGCTACTACTACTACTGCCACTGCTGCTGCTGCTTTAATCTACCCCCGTCTGGTCACGTTCCTACTATCCATCCTCCGCCATTATATTACCTACAAACCCGTAAACCCTAACAAACTCAGTCAAGCAGAACAAAGACGTGCCTCTTCTATCGTCGCCTCTTAGTCCAAGTATGGAAAGATGGTTAGTTTTGGCGCGGACAGTCTTCCACCCCCAATACCACTTCTTTACCCACCACCTCTATCTTCACCATCCCTTTGCCCTCCCCTGCGGTACAGTAAGGTAGAGATGGGATGGGATTCGCCAATATATTTACGATCGAATTCCTCTCGTAAGATTCGTTTTTGCAGTAATAACAAGAGCTGGAAAGTCTGTGCACTCCAACTCTCTTTTCCTTCCTACAGAGAGAGAAAAAAAAATGACACTTCTCCTCTCATAGACATTGCAGAAGGAGGAAGAATGATGAGAAGATCCTAACATCCTTTTTATCCTTCCCGCAAAAACAGATTATAAAGACTGGGATCTGATTGTAAGTTTATTCGTAATCAGGGCGGGGGGGAGAGTATTGTTTTTAATGTTTTCTCTCTAACATGATATACTTTAGTTCTGTGTAAAGGGTATCTGATCTTGTAATACACTTTTACTGAAAAATGTACGTGAATGAAGTGGAGGGGGGAAGAGGGAGGGGGAGACCGAGGATGAGATGGAGGGATGGAGTAGAGAGCTATGTGAGAGGGGGGAGGTGGAAGTTGAGGGAAGGCAGTGCATTGGCAGGGGACAGGGCGACATGGGGGCGATTTATTTGTAGCCACCCCTTACGAGATTAAGGCGTGTGGCTATATATAGATAGATAGATAGACAGATAGATGGCATAGATCAACGTGGCCAAACTTCCCTGACCCACGTGTTGCACTCTCCTGACCTAGTAAAATTAGATGCCACAGTTATAGCGTTCTCTACAACATACAGCCTCGAAACGATCTTTAAGGTTAGTATTCTCGTCGGGTTAAGAGCACCCTAACACCTCTTCCTTAGCGATTTATTATTTGGATATAGCTGGTTAATATCCTTTTGTACGTTATTTATGCAGTATATGTCGATACTGGAAGGATTTACGTAACACAAAAGAGGACAGTAAGGTGTAATAAGCAAAATAAACCGCTTAGGAAGAGGTGTCTCGGAGGCCGTGTGGCACGTACTAATGTTTAACCCATCCTTATTTTTAATGTCAGCCTTCGTGCATGCCATTCACGTTAATTGAAATTTCCGTATCGAGACGAACGAATAAACACAGCTTCCGGTTGCTATGGCAGCTCTGGACCACACGACTATACAACTCACCGATATCAGAGCGGTAAATGGCTTGGATTATTATCTGCGTTTCGCCGTAGGTTTTTTGCGCACGATCAAAATGCGTTTGAGCGCAGTTACTGTTTACTATAAAAATGTGTTTTTATTAAGGATCCATGCTGTATTCCTCAATGAAATATTTTTAGCCAGCCCGCCTCACCTTCATTATCTTGTCGTGCAAACATACAAGATAACTATTTAAGAGTTAAAATCGAAGGTGAAGTCTAAATGTTTTCGGCAGGGGCCGCTGAGCACTTGTATTTTCAGTACAGAAACTTAGGTCAGAGAGAGAGAGAGAGAGAGAGAGAGAGAGAGAGAGATAAGGAGCTTTGAAAACATACGAGTTATATTTGAAGCGCCTGAAATGTGAAGTGTCAAATGGAGTCAGAGACCAGTATATTAATCTTTTTACTGTGATGACGATGCTGAAGAGGGACGCCTTCATGTGGTGGCACCGATATGACTAAGTGGCTCCTCTGCCAGGTTACATTTGAACGTCTCTCAATTCCTTCCTTACCCCCGGAAGGAAGATGGCAGAGTGCCGGAGAAGTGGAATTTCAATCCGCGGTCCAACGGGTTCACGTGTCAGATGAACCTGGGATACCTAATTACACCTTCAGATTTTATTATTGCTATGTACTGTTGACTTTATTTAGCTTTGGGGACACTTTTGGTACTGGAGGAATTAGATATAGCTTTTATTACCCCTTGACTATAAAGGGGTCTCCTCAGTTGAATCTAAGAACTGAAGTTATCTAGGAAAAAGTCTGGGCTACGTAAGTTAAGCCTATCACTTAGATGAGGTTACCGTAGTAGCAGTAATAGTAGTTCCACCCAAGTCTCATCTGGACGTGAACCCGGTGGACTGCAGGCTGAAGTTCCCCCTTTCCTGCCATGCCCTCTAGTGTGGACAAAGGGGGACTAAAGGGACATTTGAATAACCAGGTAATTCCACCGCCCGGACATACTGGTGCCACTGCGTGAAGGCGTCCCTCTCTACCATCAGGATATCGTACTGAAGGGGCTGATTGAGACTATTTTTTTCCACACCTTACAGAGTCCTTGCTAAATATGTAAATCGCTATAATAAAAAAAAGTACGGTAATAAAGTAAAAAAGACGTGCTAACTGGATAAAGAGGACTAAATCTGAGTCAACTACAGTATCTAATTATAGGCCATACATTTTCTAGGCAGTTTTAATCTTTTTCACATTTCCAGCGGTCAGAACACAGTCTAATTAAGTTACATAACTCTCTCTCTCCCTCTCTAAGATACACCCACACACACTTGCTCTCATTTTCAATCCACGTTCTCACCCTCCCACACACACATGCTCCTCTCTCTCTCTCTCTCTCTCTTTCGTTTCTTGCAGTCCACACATGATCTTTATAACTCTCCCTCTCTCTCTCTCTCTCTCTCTCTTGCTTCTTGTTACAACCAGACGATTTTATTCAGGAAGAAGATATTTGTTTTTCTTTTTTTAACTGCATGGGGTAAAAACTGTCTTCCCTAGAGTAAAATCGATTATTGGCAGAGAAAATAAACAGGGGAGGAGGAAGAAAAATGAGTACAGAAAATAAGATGCCAGAAATAATACGTCCTGAAAAACAAAGACAAAAATATGATTGAAAGAAAAAATAAGGGAAAAAATGAGTGCCAGGAGAGAAAGAGTTAATGAGGCTGAAAATTACGAACTCCAGGTAAGAAGGTGCATAAAAAGGTTAATGAAAAGAAGCAAGTGTATTATCAGTTTTTCTTCGATGATGGTTTTCTCATTTCTCTCTCTCTCTCTCTCTCTCTCTCTCCACAGTACACCTACACACGCCCTCATTTCCTATATGCCTTTCCTCCCGCCCACATGCTCTCTCTCTCTCTCTCTCTCTTACTCCCACGTGTCCAGTACATTTTCACCTTAACATAAATTTTGTTTTCACTTTTCCGATTCTTTTCCCTAAAAAAATAATACCCCCACCTTGTGACTCATCCAAGTTCTCTCTCTCCCTCCTTCCCGTTCTCTCTCTCTCTCTCTCTCTCTCTCTCATCGTTTTTTAATGCTGTAACATGATGATGATGACGCTGCTGCTGATCATGGTGATAATGCATCATCACCATCAACATCATCATCATTATAATTATCATCATCATCATCATTATAATTATCATCATCATCATCATCAATATAATCACCACTATCTCATTTGCTCTACTCATGTTTTTTTTCTCTATTATTATTTTTTCTTTAATAATCCTTATATTCTACTTTCTTCTCTTCCGCCATCATCGTTCTCTTTCTTCCAACATGTCACCTTCCCCTGCCCTCTCTCTCTCTTTCTCTCTCTCTCTCTCTCTCTCTCCCTTCCCTCCAGACCCATTCCCTGCCCATCAAACGTCGTTCATCCATTTCACATCTCCTTTTCCCTCCCTCTCCCCCCCTTTCTCTCCTGCTCTTGCTTTCACTTCATCTTTCTTCTTCTTTTTCTTCTCTTCCCTTCCTCTACTTTCTTTTTCCTCCACCTTCTCCACCTCTTTCTCCTCCTCCTCCTCCATCTCCTCATCCTGCTCCTCCTGTTCCTCCTCCTCCTCCTCCTCTTCACCATCCCTCCGCCTGTCTCACAGTTCCCTGCCCTTCGTCCTCCTCTGCTTCTTATCCTCTTTTGCGCAATCTCTTCCTCCTCCTCTTTTATCTCCCTCCTCCCTCCCCTTCTAGTTTTCCTTCCTCTCTCTCTCTCTCTCTCTCTCTCTCTCTCTCCACCACCTTACTCTTCCTCTCCTCTCTCTTCCTGTTTCCCTTTCATCTACTTCTACCTCTCCTCTCGCCCACCCCCTTACCTTCTCCACCTCCTTCTCCCTCTTCTTCGTCTCCCTCTCTTCCATTTTCCCCCCTCTCCACCCCCTCCCTCCCTTCGCTTGCCATCCTCCCCTCTTCCTTTCCCTACCCCTCCACTATTATCACCCCCTTCCCTCCCCTCCCCCATCCTTCCACAACCTCCCCCTCCATTCTTCCTCCCGCTTATCTCCTTTACATTCATCTCCTTTCTCTCTCCCTCTTCCTCCTTCCTCTCCCCAATCACTTTCTTCCTTCCCCCTTCCTCCGTCCTAAACTCCTAGCCCACTCTCAGCCATCCTCTCTCTCTCTCTCTCTCTCTCTCCTTCCGTCTTCCATTAATCTCAGAAAATCCTTCTTCCTCCCCCTTCACTTACTTAACTCTTCTCTCACTTCCCCCTTCCTTAATTCTCTCTCTCTCTCTCTCTCTCTCTCTCTCTCTCTCTCTCTCTCTCTCTCTCACCCTTACCATTTCTTCTCTCCCGTACCTCTCACTTCGCATCCTTCTTATCCTTATTCCTTCCTCACCTTCCCCAACCCTTCTCTCCCTTCTCCCTTCCTTCCCAGCCTTCCATCTCCCTACTCACCTTTCCCTCCCCACTCTCCTTCCCCTTCCCACCCCTAGCTCCTTTACCCAATTTCCCCCTTCCTTCTTTCACACTCTTATCTCCCTTCCCCCCTTCCCTCCACCCTCCCCATCTCCCTCATTTTATCTTCCCACTTCTTTCTTCTCCCCTCCCTCGCTCCTCTGTCTCCTAGATCTCCTCACCCATCTCTCTCTCCCAATCCCAGTCTCCTCTCCTCATGTCCTTCAATCCCAGTCTTCCCTCCTCATGTCCTTCCCTCTCTCCTCCTTCCTTCAGCCTACCCACACATTCCTTTCTCTCCTCTCTTCTTGCCCTGTCCCCTCCCCTCTTCCCTACACAATCTCTCTCCTTCCCCTCCCCACCCTCCCTCACCCACCTCTCTCTCCCCGTCCCACTCGCCTCTCCATTCGCTCCTTCGTCTGCGCCTGCGTCGATTTTAGCTTCATCTCGCTCTCTTTGACCCAGTGTAAGGTCGCCAGAGTGGCCGCCCTCACGCCTCTCCCCTCACACGCTCCTCCCGCTTCCCTCCTCCTCCCTCTCTTCTTCCTCCTCCCGCAGTCGCCGAAGAAGAAGGAGGAGACACACATACACACACACACGAGAGGAAATTATTGTGTTCTACTAGAGAGAAATTCAAGGTGATATTTTTTTCCGAAGTATAAAAAGTAAGTAATGGTGATGACGTTATGTGTTTTGGTCGTGGTGTGGTTGTGGTGTGGTTGTTATGGTTCTGCTTGTCGTGGTAGTTGTGGTAGAAGTAGCTGTAGTGGTGCTGATGTTTGTGGTAGCTGGAGTCATCGCGGTTGTTGTGGTAGTTGTGGTAGTCTGGGTTTAAGTAAAGTTAACTGTAGTTGTGGTGGTGTTTTTGCGTATTTGTGGCGATGGTGGTAGTTGTGGTAGCTTGAGTTTTGACAAGGGTGGTGACTGCAAGGTTGGTACAGGATTGTGGTAGGTTGTGGTGGAGTTAGCTGCGGTAGAAGCAACTTGTGGATGTTGTGGTTGTAGCTGTGGTGGTGGTAGTTTGGTGCTGGTAAAGGTGGTAGTTAGTCTGTGGTGATGATGGTAATTGGAGTAGTTGTGGTAGTCTGGGCTTTGAGGATGGTGGTAGTTGTGGTAGAGGTGATGGTGGTAACTGTGCGTGTGGCGATGGTGGTAGTTCCAGTAGTAGCGATGGTGGTAGTTGTGGCAGCAGCGATGATGGTAGTTCCAGTTGTAGCGATGGTGGTAGTTGTGGTTTAGCGTCAGAGAATCAAAAGCCAGAGGTCACAGTGAAGGTAAGAGAGGAAGGGACTGGCCTGTAATTGTGGTAGTTGTGGTAGAGGATGTTGGTAGTTGTGGTAGTAATGCGAAAGTTGGTGGGAGCAGGTTGGAAGTAAGGGGTGATTATGGTGGTAGTTGTTTTCATGGTGGTGGTAGTAGCTGTGGTTGTTGTTTTGACGATGTTGGTGGTGGTAGTAGTGGTTGTTGTTTTGATGATGGTGGTGGTAGTTCTGGTAGCTGTTTAGAGTCTAGTGGTAGATGTGGTAGCTGCTTACAATGGTGGTAGTCGTAGTTGTGGTTGTAGTGGCTGTAGTAAGCATGTAGGTAATCTTGTGGTAGTGAATGGTAGTAGTTGTGGTAGTGAATGGTAGTAGTTGTGGTAGATGTGTGGGAACCATGGATTATTTACACCTACTAGTACTGTACAGTGTTGCCAAATGTACATGTGTGCGCAGTGTGTGTGTGGCAACCCCGCACTATGAACATTACCAGGTGTTCATGGAGGTGAAAATATACGCAACAGAGCGAGGTGAAATGAAAATAATTATAATCTTCGTAAGTGTGTGGCACAGAAAGTAAGTTGCTGAAATGAGTGAACGAAAAAACAGGTACGAACGCCATGCAACCTGTTTTACGTCACAGAAACAAAAGAGCAAATTCGGCAATGGAAGTGGAAAAAGGGAAAAGCGTAATGTTATTCTTCCTCGTCGCCATAGCATTTTTAAAGCGATAAGGCACGAAGGCCACGCAAACAATATATTACGTCACAAAAACAAAAGAGGAGAGCTGGGAATGGAGGTGTCGAGTAGAAATCAAAGAAGAAACATTATATTCTTCTCACGTAACGTCAGTATGAAAGACGCACCACGGAGGTTGAGTAAATAGTGTATGACGTCACAAAAACAGAAGAGGAACGTTGGTAATGGATGTGTCAAGCAGAAATACAAGGAGAGACGTCATCTTGTCAGTCCACAAAGCCATTTAAAAGATGAAACACGAACCAACCGTATATTTTAAAAGGAAACAAAAGGAAAGTCGCTCTATATGATGATTAAAAAAAAAAGAAAAAAGTATATATCATTCCTCCACATCACCACCATAAATCCAAGATGATGTACAGTCGCGGTCATTAATCCCTTTACTTGCCTGAGGGGTTCTGAAATAATGACTCGAGATCCCTTCCTTTCAAACCTACAAAACTATTACAGGACGGTTTAGCCTAGCCCAGGACTCTTACGTTTCTGATGGGCAATAAAGGGTGAAGCAATACTAGAGATAAAACCAAGATTTAAATTGTTACTGGCGCAGCTTCAAGAATGTAAATGGACTTTTGACCTTAACTATCTCTGTAACCTAACCTAACTGAGCCTAACCTTATTAAACCTAATCTGACCTAACCTACCCTATCCTATTCTACCCTACTTTGACCTACCCTACCCAACCCTACACTATTCTAACCTAACCTACCGTATCCTATCCTATCCTAGCCTAGCCTAACCTAACCTACCCTATCCTGCCTTAACCTACCCAACCCTAAATTAACCTAACCTAACCTAATTTAACCTAACCCAACTGAATCCAACAAACATGAGGTTGACGCAGCTTCGAGAATATAAGCCTTACTATTGACCTGTACTATGACCTACCCCAATGAACGTAAGTCTCTCTCTCTCTCTCTCTTGGCAGCCTCTATCACTCGCGAATGCTTGGAAGGCGAAGAAGAGGAAGCCCAAAGTGAGTTACCGACGCGTGTTTGGGTAGCAACAGTTAGTCTCCCCTCGCTCCTTAAGCCTCGCCTCTCCCCTCGTCTCCCCTCTTCAGCTCCCCTCCTTATCCCTCATCCCTTATTACTTAGGCCTCTACTTTTTCCCTCCGTTTCCCCTCCTCCTCCTCTTCTTTTCCGTTCATTCCCCACATTTCCCCCTCCTTTTCCCTTCATTTCTACGTTCATCTTTCTCATCACCTCCCTTTTTCCCCTCATCCCCTTTTTTCCCCTCCTCACCCCTCACTAATTAGGCCTCCATTTTCCCCTCATCCCTCAGCAGTTCTCCTTACCCCTCATCCCTCTTCTAATTCCCCTTTTTCCCCCTCATCCCCCTCTTTAGCTCCCCTCCATACCCCTCAAACTTCCCCCATACACTGTCATTATAGTCTGTCCGCCTTAATTTGGCAGGGAGTTTCATTTTGTTTTTTTATTTCCCATAATGTAAAGGCAGAATAAAGCCAAAAACAAAGTTTTACATCCTTTCCACGACACTTCTTCGTGACTAGTCCCATAATCTCTTGTTTCAGCTTAACACAGGGGATGAGGAGATGGCAATTTGGGTCGAAGTTAAAGTAGACAGATTATAAGTTTTGTTCTAAGTTTTTCCGACAACATGAACATATTTCTGGTTTTCGTGTTCCTTCGTGCTCTCTCTCTCTCTCTCTCTCTCTCTCTCTCTCTCTCTCTCTCTCTCAAGCCAACCTTCTCGTCTACTTTCCCATTTATCTTTTCCCCGAATTCTCCCTCGCTCATCCACAAGCCACTCTCTCCCCTCCTTTTCTCCCTCTGCCCTCCCTTCTTTCCCCTCATATTCTCTCTCTCTCTCTCTCTCTCTCTCTCTCTCTCTCTCTCTCAAACCTCCTTTGTTAGTCGTCCTTCTACTCTTCATTCTTCTATCTTCTCTTAACCTCCCTCTTCTTCGTCTCCCTTTCTTTCTCTCGTCCATTCCTTGTCTTCCCTCTCTCTCTTCCTGCTGCTCCCCTCCTTTTTTCCCTCTGATTCCCTTCCTTCCTCTGTTTTCATTTCTTCTCTCTGCTCTCCCTTCCTCCTCCTCTCCCGGCTTTCTCCAATCTTCTCCCCCGTTCTCTTCCTCTTCATCTTTCAACTCCCTCCTCCCTCTTCCTCCCCTATGCTCTCCTTTCCTCCTTCTCCCCCACCCGTAAAACTTTCCACTCTCTCTCTCTCTCTCTCTCTCTCTCTCTCTCTCTCTCTCCTTGATCTACCTTTCTCCTCCCTCCAACTCACATTATATCGATCTTGGACCCACACGACACCCAATATGCCTCTCTTTCTCTTTCCTCTCCCAAATCATCCATACCACAACTCACCCCTAAACGCCTCTCTCCACATTACCCCCACTAACTCCATCTTCTAACTACCCCTTCCCCTTCTTTCAACCACCCACTACTAAGAACAAGAAAAAGAAGAGAAAAAAAGATGTGGCGGAAGAAAAACGCCTTCCTCCATTATCTTCAACCATCCATCTCTTCTTACTACTCATCCCTAAGCGCCTCTCTCCACATCAACCCTCCCCCTCCCCCTCCCTCCCCCGCACGACCTCCTCCTATCCCTGTGTATTGTTTGACCTTGGCCGTGACCTTGAGAGGACGAAGGGACGCGGCGGAGAAAAGGGGAGGCCAGAAAACGTTTATGGTAGATCCGAATGAGCGAACACCCATGGCCAGTCTCACACCACTGACGGTTACCCATGAAAACAGAGCCGTTATATTGAAAACTTTGGAAATAACGGCAAGGGAAAGCCGTTTTTATCGAATTTTCCCTCGCATTCCTGAAGTCGACTGTCTGATCTAATGAAAACTCTGCCAATAATGTCCCATCACGTCACAGGAGAGTGAGTACGAGCTAGTGAAAGCAGCCATTGATTCTGGTGTTGTTGAGGTCTGGCCCGAGGGGATCGATGGTGGAGGCTTGGGAGGCGGGAAAATTCAAACTGCCGGTGGATGTTAACTGATGCTATTTGCGCCACTGTGGTACCCTATTTTTAGCACTGAATATCGGTTTGGCCTAGACTATTACTTGCAGTGCGTTATATTTTGATCATTACGAGGATGATGCGAGATTAACGTGAAAACCAATATGCCGGAGGCTTGCGAGGCGGGAAAATTCAAACGCGCAGTGGACGTCAAGGAAGGCTATTTTTCACCGCTGTGGCACCCTATTTTTAGCATCGAGTGTCGGTTTGGTCGCAGATATAATTTACAATGCGATGAACATTGATGGGGATAAGGATGATTGGAGATTTACGTGATAAGAGAACGAAGTGACACATTTCGTGTTTTCGTCCAGCAGAGAAACGTGTGCTATTTCAGTGTTTGGTTATCGTGCACCTCGCCACATAGGAGATTAATAAGGTCCTATTTTGGGGAGGTAACTGCACATCGGTACTAACTGCGCATCAAGGAAAAATCTCAGAGTACTGAAACAACGTCGCCTTCTCCCCAACACCCACACCGATGCATCCAAGTATTGATGCGCATGGAAAGGTCAAAGGTGAATCCACAGCCAATCCGTCTCCCCCCTTCCCCCTCCTCTCTCTTAGCTACTCTCTAAGTTATTCTCTTCAAAACGCATATCATCTCCCATGCGACTGAGTGAATTTTAGCGTGTGTTTGTACAGCTAATGAGAATAACAGACCTGGGAAGAAATTCACAGACAGACTTGCGACCAAATTCTACGTCATGAATATAGCACGTTCACTCTCATCTGACGAAGATCCCTAACCCTTTTCAGCTAGGTTGATGACCAAGTGTAGTCAGATTAAAGGCTCGACTTAACTTGTTACGAAGAAAACTCATCCGTACCCACAACTGCAACAGAATTTTATGTTCATGTTGTGCAAGTGGTCTTATTCCGCCAGATAAAAACAAACCGACGATTGGATTGGATTTTACAGGAGAAACAAGGAACACGTAAAGGTTCTGTATTTTCCCTTCCTTGTCTTTCGTGCGAGAACAAATCACAGTGACGGCAGAAAAGCGATCGTAAATCTTGTTTACGGACCCCAGCCCTGCCTTCTCGCGATATCTAGAAACGTGACGACAATATTGATCAGTCCAAGAGGGGTTTCTATGGCTGCCCCCTCTGTTTGCCAGGCATCTAGGGGCAAACGAAGCTCGTATCACTTAATTTTTGATATACCCTTCACGTTAACCTGGTCCAGATTTTCGTCTTCTGCTGCTTATTTCACGTAACTCAGTGGCAGAAAGACATGTTACTGCTCAAGTGATGCTGCATATAGTCTTTTCACGTCAACCAGGCCCAGATTCTCGTTCTTCTGCAGTTTGTTTCATGTAGCCCAATGGCAGAAAAAGACCATTCTACGGCTCTACATACTTTCCATCACTTCCTAGTGACTAGCATCATATTCTTATGTTACTCTCATGTTACAACCTAGTAGTCAAGATAAAGAGATGACAATTTTTGGCCATGCTGGAGTATTTTCTGTTGGGTCTCCAATCCATTTTATTATTATTATTATTATTATAAATAAGATTACTTGGCTGTGTTTTTCACTTTAATGTTCACTCACAGTTTGCTTGTGAAATGTTTGGTACGTGTGTGAATAACGAAAAAAGATACACATAATTTTATGCAGAAAAAGAAAAAAAAGACGAAACAATGTAACAGCTGAAAACAATATATATATATTTTTTTGTCGTAGTGATTAGCTAAGTTCGTTTATGAATGCCAGCCGGATGGAGTCGGACAAGGGTAGGGGAGGGGGGGGGGGGATGAGGCAGACTCGAACGCAGCGGGGAAATGAAATTCTAGTGGGACTTGGCATCCCGCCTTACTCAGGGTGTTCCAAAATTCTTCGTCATTTCACGCCTCTTGGTCTTCAGTTCGGGGCTAATGAGATGCAAGGAGGCCATTATGAAAGTTAGGCAATACTTGACTGATAAAATTGAGACAGGGTTATAAATACGGACACTGTTTACATGTACTGATGGACGCCTGAGCACTATTTTTAGAATGGGTATTTATAGACACCTTTTGTTAGGTGTGGAGAGGGACGCCTTCATGTGGTGGCACTGAACCCAGCGACTCAACTTCCTGGTTATAGGCTACAAGTGCCTCTTAAGCTACTTCCCTATCCTCCGAAAGAGGCTGTGGACCGCAGAAGGGCAAGTTAATCCTGCAGTCAACCGGGTTTACATTCATATTAATTAAAGTTTTTGACGAAAGGACTGGATTACGACTCGTACTGTGTGTATAATGGAAGGCTTCGTAAAACGTCTTCACAGCGACTTATTTTATATATTACACCTCTTTTGTGTTATTTATATCGTTTTCATATCAAGATAGTATCAAAAACAAATATCAGTATAATGAGGGGAACTGTTCAAATTCGCTGAGGGAGAGATGCTATGAAGTCTCCGAAACCAACTTAAAATAAGGCATCAGTTTACGTCATTGGTTCCTAAATTGAGGGCTATGGCTTCCTAGGGAGCTATAGTGTAGATCTCAGGGCCGCCATGGGGTAATCTCGAGTATCTGGATTAAATGACGGGAGAACTTGATAGCAATTTCCTGGGACAAGATTTGTGAGTTATCCTTTTCTCTGTCAACCATCTCATACACAGCATACGTGGAGGGCATACATAATAAACTCCTAGAATATAGAAGGGCATACATAATATACTCCTAGAATATCGAAGTGACTTGTTTTCCATAGAACAAACGGAAACAAGAGGGTAACGGAGTTTGGGATGAAAATGGGACGCTACAGCATTCTGACCGTTTCGTTTCTGTTGGTCTGGTCCACCTGTCTAGCAAAGCAGAAGTTTCCAAGCTGTTAGTCATCATATTGAAAAAGTGTAATCGGTTCCACATGGAAGACGATCTACTTTGTGCCCTTACTGTTTCTCAACCAGTGATAACCAAACAGGTAGCAAAGATGCAATTGTAACGGTATCACTGAGTTTTTAGTTCACATTCTGAGGATTCTTTGACGCTGAAGCAACGCATCCCTATGTTTAATTACCAGAATAATTAGAACTTACTATCAAACATGCTCCTTTTAGCGAAGTCTGGCTTTTTCAGATCAATATGTAGATGGAGACCACGGATGTCATCTAACACTATTTTGTCGGGGTCACAGAACGGAAAAGTTTGGGAACCACTAATTAGCATCATCTGTACTCAGAGTTACTATTTACGGGACGATTTATGACAGCCGCAAATGAATACAGAAATAGTGTACATGGAGGTAGATTTATACAGGTAAATACACACACACACACACACACACACACACACACACACACACACACACACACACACACACACACACATCGATCGGTATTTTGTAAACAGGGGGAAAAAACAAAATATTCTGACCATTTCTCTTGGGGGCTTAGGCACGTGATGAACGAACGGCAGGCAAAGGTTTCAGTAAAGAGAGAGAGAGAGAGAGAGAGAGAGAGAGAGAGAGAGAGAGAGAGAGAGAGAGAGAGAGAGAGAGAGAGAGAGACTGGTAACTGAAGTAACAAAGGGAGACAGAGAAGTGAGCGAATAACTGGAAAACAAATGGGAATGTCGGAGAGATGAGATAAAGTCAAGATGAAATATAGCTGATAGAGAGAGAGAGAGAGAGAGAGAGAGAGAGAGAGAGAGAGAGAGAGAGAGAGAGAGAGAGAGAGAGAGAGAGAGAGAGAGAGATTGGTCACTGAAGTCAGAATGGGAGACAAAGAAGTGAGCAAATAACGGAAAACAAATGGGAATGTCGGAGAGAAGAGATAGTCAAGACGAAATACAGCTGAGAGAGAGAGAGAGAGAGAGAGAGAGAGAGAGAGAGAGAGAGAGAGAGAGAGAGAGAGAGAGAGAGAGAACTATTTTCATCCTCCTTTATATATCGTTTTTATGGGCTGAAATACTGACTGAGTTTTATTTACCATGATTGTGGTGTCCTTAGTTGTCAGTTTCTCACTTTAATTGCTCTCTCTCTCTCTCTCTGATGTCGCATTTTCCCCCTTATTTATGTTACACACTCAGTTTCCTCATCTAATGTAGTCCCTCTCGTACTGAAGAGATCAATGAAGGCAATTTTCAACCCCTCCAGGTAGACAGTCTCTCCTCAGGTCAACAGATTTTTTAAAGGAATAACAACAATACTATATAAAGCACACTCTCAAGCTGAAAAGGTTAACGATGATAAAAGAGAAGACTAACGATGATAATCCAACCCCATTTTAACCTTGTCAGTAAGTAGAGCACCGAGGCAAGTTTATTTTTACTTAGATCAGGGACTTCGTTTCTTATTCCCATTTCCAACACACGAGTCTCCTATTCTACCTTAATTTAGATCATGGACTTCGTTTCTAATCCCACCTCCAACAAACGTCTCTCCTGTTCTGAGTAACGTCGCCTGGTGTCACTGAAAATTAAGATATAGATAATGCCATCGTTGTGAAGGGGATGAAGGTGGGACAGCGACCTACGTCCTTGGCAGAGCTTTGTGGGGGTGGAAATTTTGGTCCTATTATTTTTCTGCTTCCTATTCTCAGTTCTTTCAGTTCTAGGACGTTATTTATAATGTTTTCTTGCTCTGTCAAGATAATTTATTCAGGTTAACAGACTTTTTGAACTGGATGGGTCAGTTATATCCCTCATTATCGCATTCGGATGCTGTCATAATCTGATTAAAATAATGTGGAATCAGCAAGAGTAAAAGAAATATTATAGCCTGCCAGTATTTGCATGGGAATGCACAATGGTCTTTAAAATATCTCTTACAATCAAAGAGGTGATTGTCTCCACACCTTGCACAAGACAATAAATTCAATGGAATCGTTTTGCAACATTTCACTAAACACGAGTGCTGGTATGGTTTGCCCTCTGATTCCTTATGGCGTCTCCAGGAAACGAAAAACAAGTGCATTATGTGGGAGGTGAATGGGCGAAGAAATGAAGGAATGACGCAAAACAAAGCGTGTCTGGAAGAAAGATGAACCACTCACAGCAAATACAGACCATGATGACAGTATTTTTCCCTCATACACATTGCCACCAGGGACGTCGCATTCTCACCCTTTACCCCTTCACAGCCATGATTTTTAAATATTATTATTATTATTCTTCCTGCCACCAAACGATACTACTCACATTTGGAGAGACGTCTGGTGGGGCTGGGTTCAGAAACGAAACAAGACTTCATCATCTTCTCCATTACGACCAGGTTTTCTTCCTTTTTCTTTTTTCTTCATATCTGTTTCATTCACTTCACGAGACCCACCCTTTTATTCACTATAGGAAACCCCCCTCACTGTGATGGGTTTAAAGAAGCCTATATCTAACCCTTCCAGTTCGAGGACTCTTTCCTTAGCTTGGCAAAATCGTCTGGAGATGGCAAAAATGCAATTAAAGACGCTCTCTCTCTCTCTCTCTCTCTCTCTCTCTCTCTCTCTCTCTCTCTCTCTCTCCTCATTTTCATAACTCTTTTTCTCCCTGTGGTTTTTCTGCTCATTTATTTTCGTTTCACCTTCTTTATCAGTTTCTTCCTTCACGCTGTCTCCCACTTTATCTTTTCCTTATTCGCTCTCTTTCTTCCCTTCTTTTTCTCCTTCTCCTCCTCCCTTTCTGCATTTATCGGTCGTTTCTCACTCTTTGCATATAAATCTTCCTTGCTCCAATCATTTTGCCCTTCCTTACAATCTCCTCCCGTTCCTTCCTTCTTTCCTTCTATCCTTCTCACATTGCCTTCCTTCCTTTCTCCATTCCTCGCACTCTTCCTTCCTCCCTTCCTTCCTTCCTTCTTTCCCTTTTTCTAAGACTTCTCTCCTTCCTTGCCCCATCCTCAAATTTCTCTCCTTACTTCCCTAATTAAAAAATCCTTTTTTTTTTTTTCCGCCCCTCTTCCTGAAATTTATTAAATCTTTCTTTTACTTTTCTTCTCATACCTTTCGTATTTACTCTCTTTATCTAATTCCTTCCTTTCTTCTTCCTTCTCTGAATCCTTCCTTCTTTCCTTCCTTCCCTCTTTCTTTAATTCCATTTCCTTCCTTATCTCCTTCTCCCTTTTCATTGTTCTGTTTTCCTTCCTTCCTTCCTCCCTCCCTTCCTTCCTTCCTTTCTCGCTAAATCTTTCCTCTCTTCTTTCCTCTTTTATACAACTCATTCGTTCCATTTCTGCTATCCTTCTTTCATCCCTGTTTTCCTCTCTTCATTTATCTTTTCCACCTCCCTTCCTTCATTCATCATTTCATTCCTTCTTTCTTTCTCTCCTTCCTTCCTCCTTCCTGTCGGCAGGTCAGCCTTTATTGAATGTTATGAGGCAGGTGGTGCCCTATCACTTAGGCCAAACTCTCTCTCTCTCTCTCTCTCCTCTTTCATTTTATCCCCTCTCTCTCATTATCTCTACATTTTAATATCCCCCCCTTCCCCCCTCTCTCTCTCCGTGTGTGTGTATATATATATATATATATATATATATATATATATATATATATATATATATATATATATATATAGATAGATAGATAGATAGATATACAGATATAGATATAGATATATATAGATAGATAGATAGAGAATATAGATAGATAGATAGATAGATAGGTAGAGAGACCGATAGATAGATAGATAGATAGATAGACATTTTCACCATTCTTATAATTCCCTTTATATCCTTTTGTACTGTCCTCTTCCTTCCCTCCCATTGTCTTAACCTTTCATTTCCTCTTTTTTTGCCTCCCTCCTCTCTCTCTCTCTCTCTCTCTCTCTCCCTCCCTCTATTTTAAGCCGGAAGACAGTGGGTGGTGCTTTCAGTGGCGCCTGTCAGTCTGTCTGTGTCTGAAAGCCTGTCTGGAAAAATGATCGCGTAAATAAAAACTTCTTTGATGGATGTCTTCAAGAAGTTCTGAATGAATGTCTCAAGCCCATTAACACAACGTCGTCTTTAATATCTTACTCCTGCTTCCTCTTTACTCCTTTCACTTTAACCTGGCCCAGATTTTCGTGTATTTGTAGCTCATTTCACGTAGCTCAATAGGAAAAAGAAGTGCTACAGTTGTTCACCCTTTCCATAGCACTTTTTCGTGACGTGTATTAATTCTATTCTCAATCTATTGTTTCATCTCAGCATTCAAAATGAAGAGATGTCAATTTAACCAAGTTAGTGTGAAAAAAAAAATACAGGCAATTTTCTTCGACTTCAATTACCTCCTTCAATTCAAGGATGTTTTGATTATTCTTGATTTTTAATGACGGACGATTTTATTAACCTTAGCTGACACCCTATCAAGCAAAACGGATTCACTCCATGAACATTTCCATAACACTGACTTCTGATTTTATTCTTACTACCGCCAGACGATTGTTTTTTAAAGACTGAGGGAGAGCCACGTAGAGAAGGGATCGAAATTCTCCAGTGATTCCTTCACCTTGTCCTGATTGCTTTAGTCCCACTTCCTGCCGCCACACGATCTTAATTTTACTGTAGATACCCGTAAATTAAGATTCACACTGAAACGAACATATATATCCTGGGAACTTCGTCCATTCATCTAATCCCTTCTTTACCCATTAAGAATCTAGAGACTGGTATCTGGGTTACCCAGTCCTGACATTTAGAAAAAGGTGACCTAGTGGCATTTTGTGAGATATAAATTCCAACCATCCCTCTGATGGAGATCCCTACTAGGAAATACGTCCCTTAGAGCAGTACCTTTAAAGAATTAGAGATGTGCAATGTACTGACCATAAACATCTTGAGAGAGGGAAAGAAGTTAGGATGAGTGAGGCTGGGATGAGGTGGTGGGATAAGGGAGCTTAGGACGGAGGGAGTTAAGATGAGGGGAATATACTTTATTAATTCCAAGGACGCAATATATTATTCGTTATATTCTTGTTATTTTCAGGTTATTCGAAGTAGCTTAGCAGAGACTTTTCAAACTGGAGTGGGTATACTCTACTGCATTTATCTTCCACTAACCCCTTCATTATTACTGAGGATCCTTCTAATTGAATAAAAGCGTCTGGAGAAAGCAACCTTCAAATTACAGTATATATATATATATATATATATATATATATATATATATATATATATATATATATATATATATATATATATGTTCTCTGACTGGAGGTGTTATGTGGGGGTCGAGGCATGTCCATTCATTCAAATTAGGGTGAACGTTGTAAAGTCACGTGAAAAAGGGGTTGTAAAACGCGACATAAACAGTATATAGAGGTCAGAGGGCAATGTCAAGGAGCCGAGGAGCCTGGTGGGAGGGACGATGGTTTGTATCTGACTCGCCAGTGATTCTCTAAGGGCCAGAGGTATCTCATTTTGCCTCCACAGCAGTCTTTAAAGCCCTGTCATGGTAGGCACACTTTATACTGGTGGTCGTTTTTTTTTTTTTTTAATCAGATGGAACTTTGTCATTTCTATAACTTAAAAAACAGGTAGTGGTTGCATGGAATTCTATACGCCTTAGTTATGAGGTAAAAATGTGTCTCCTAGGCGTCGAGTCAAATCACACGGCCATCAAACGAACTGCAAGGGGTTAGAATTTTTGGTCAGATCAGAACAAATGCGCTGGGGTACTGTATTCCAGCTAACGCCAGAGGATTTTACTTTTCCTGTGATTCACTGGAGCCTAATATTTCACTAAGCTGAGCGTGAGTCATGGAAGTCTGAGTATTACCATTAATTTTCTCATGGGGGTCAAATCCAGTGTTCCAATTCAGCTAGAGACAGGCGATTAAATTTAGCCAAGAGTGAGACACGGGAACAAGACAGCTTATATTTTCGACACAACAGCGTCTTCTGTAACCGGTTCTTGTTACCCCCAGACGATTTAATTTCATTCTGGGGTGATTCTCAAATGAAAATTAGAATTACCTTATTTAAACTCCAATAAGAAAACATTCCAAAGGGCAAAATAAAATCGCAGGGTGATAGTGCAAAAATCGGATATAAATTGTGTCGCCTGATAGAAAAGTTAATCTCCTGAACATAATCATTTTTTTTAATAACTCGTTCTTGCCACCTCCAGACTATTTTATTCAGCTTATAGGGGATTTTTTATTTTTTTTGTTAGCTGGAGGGTTAAGATATAGGTCCGTACTCTCGCTGGTTAAGGAAGCTCCCTAACACCTTTTCCTAAGCAACTTATTTTGTCTATTACACCTTACTGTCCCCTTCTGTGTTACCTAATTCCTTCCAATATCGCTATACTCTGCTTTAATAGTGTACGAATGGTTCTCAAACAGCCATATCCAAAAATAAATCACTAAGGAACAGGTGTTATGGAGCTTATGAATAAATCCGTTCTCGAGCTGAAAAGTTAATCCAAAGCTTATCTTATTTTGGATAATTTTTTTTTCCAACTTCACCTGTCCGTTTGCTTGTCTGTTTGTCTATCCGTTTGTCTGTGTTTGTCTTTGTCTGTCCGTTTGTCTATCCGTTTGTCTGCTTGTTTATCTGTTTGTCTATTTGTTTGTCTCTCTGTTTGTCTATCCGTTTGTCTGCCTGTTTATCTGTTTGTCTATTTGTTTGTCGCTCTGTTTGTCTGTCCGTTTGTTTGTCTGTCTGTCTGTTTGTCTGTCCATTTTCTTCCTTCTTTCTGTCTAGCATCTGTATTCTCCTTAAGCTTTAGTTAATTACCCTGTTTTCGTCCACCTTACGACCCCTTTTTCCTCCCCTCCTCCATTCCAGCCTCTCCCCCCCTTCTCTCTCTCTCTCTCACCCAGGCTGCTGAATCATTGCCCCTCCCGGTCTCTTAAGGCTGTCATGCCGACCTGAAGGTTAGGCCGGAATAACCCTCCTGAGCCCTTCCTAGCCCCCATCAGCCCTACCTGCTCCTACCAAGCCCTATCCAGCCTTCTTCATATTCCCCTCACCCAACCAACCTTCTCCTACCTTTACCAAATTCCCACCAGCCCTAAAATGCTCCTCTAAGTCTTTTGCAGCCCTCATCCACCTTCATAAGCCCTCACCAGCCAGAAATGTCCCTCCTACATCCTCACCAGCCCACAATACCTCTCTTAAGCCCACTCCAGCATGCATCAGCCCTAAAAGGTTTTCTGTGTTATTCCTGGACCTCATCAATCTTTAACAGCCCTCGCCAGCTCGTAATATCCCTCATAAACCGTCTCCAGCCCTTACCAGCTGCTATTAACTCTACCAAGGCCTTCCCAAGCCCTCATTAGCCCAGCCCAGCCCCCACCAGCCTTACCCAGCCCTCACCAGCCCTTCCCAGCTCATCTCAGTCCTCACTAGCCCTACCCATTCCTCATCAGCCTTACCCAGTCCTACGCAGTCCTCACCAGCCCTTGTCAGTCCTATCAAGCCATATCCAGCCCTTCCCAGCCCTCACCAGCCCTCACAAGCCCTACCCAGCCCCCTTCCGGTGTCCAGATGCAAATAGAAAACTGAAATTGTCCTCTCGACTTCAGGTGAACAACGTTTGGCCTGGGGGCAGAACGGCAGAACAGTCTCCACAACAAATATCCTTACTTTCTTTATCTCTCTCACTCACTCTCTCTCTCTCTCTCTCTCTCTCTCTCTCACACACACACACACACACACACACACACACACACATTCATTTTGAAACCCTGGACAAAATATTTCAGAAAGTTCTCCACCAGTTCGTTTTCGACGTGAATGCCACCTAGGAATTTCAAACTCTGGTATTACACCGTGTTTATGCCACCTCTCACATGCCCCAGCCCTCCACACAACCCGCATCAGCCTTGTCCACCCCATATCAACCATATTTTATCCTTTCCAGTTCTTCTCTATCCTCCCCAGCCCTTTTCTATCCTCCCCTGTCCTCTTTAATTCTCCCTAAGCCTTCACCTATCCTCCCCAGCTTTCCAGCTTTCCTCTATTCTCCCCAGCTCTCTCCTCTTCTCCACAGCCCTTTCTTATTCTCTCCAACCCTCTGTTCTTCTCCCGGCATTCTTCTATTCCCCTTAACGTCTATTTTAATGAACTCTTCCTTACGCTCTTCACTCCTCTCCAGCCCATCCCGGCAATGACTAGCCCTCTCTCATCCCTCTCTGGCCCTAGCCCTCATTAATCCTCTCCATACCTATCCAGCCCGCCTCAGTCTTTCCTAGCCCTAATCTAGCCCTATGCCTCTCAACGGCCGTGGTCCCTCACACTGTAATGAGAGAGGATCACGACAAGGGCTGCTTCCTTTAGCCTTTCCCAACTCCCTGCACAGCCCGCACCAGCCCTACACTACCTTCCCTAGCACTCTCTACCCTTTCACAGCCTTAATCTGCCCCCGCATCAACCTTCCCCAGCCCTCTCCTAACCTTCCTTTAGCCCTTCCCAATCTTTCTCAGCCCTCTCTAGCCTTCCTCAGCCCTATCCAACCCTCACGTGTCATTTCCATGGCTTTCCCCTATCTCAACACCCCGAGCTAGCCCCTCTAGCTCTATACAGCGCTCTTCTATCCTCCCCAAACCTCCCCTATCCTTCCCAACCATACTTAACCCTCCCCAACCGTATCTAGCCCTCTCCCATCCTCCCTAGTCCTCTCCTATCCTTCTCAGTCCTATCTTGCTTTCTCTCCTAATTCCTAGTCATTCCCTATCCTTCCAAGTCCTCTTTATCCTTTCACAGCCTCTATGTACCACCTCACCAGCACTAGCCAGTCTTTTCCCATTCACCCTATAGCCCTTCCCTGTCCTTCCTAGCCCTTATCCAGCCCTCCTCAGCCCTATTCAGCCCTAATCTACCCCTAACCTCTCTACAGCCATGGATCCTTACACCGGAATGGGAGGGGATCGTGAGAAGAAGCAATTTTCTTTATTTTCGCCTTTATTTTTCTCTTTCTTTCGCGCGGCCGGGGAGTCGATGGAGGGGAGGGTGGAGCTGAATTTATCCTCTCTCCAGCCGACCCGTAACGAGAGAGAGAGAGAGAGAGAGAGAGAGAATTAATTGCATATCCATGTCACCTTGTCCCTGAGAAACTGAGGAGTATGAAAAAAGGAGAAACGACTCCCAAGAATTAACAGGAGATACTGGGGTATGTTACTGCAAGACATTTCTACATCTATATAACGACTGCTACTGAAAAAAAAAAGCTATTTGTTATATTATTACGTCTACTTATACTTCTAAAATGTTTGGTTTTGAAAGACTTCTCTCCATACACGAATATCTGTTTACTTTACGTTATCTTTTAGTATCTGTATTTCATATGCTAGTGAAAGACATCTCTCTATGAAGTCCTTACTGAAATACATGACAACACCTCTCTATCTTTATTAATTCCTTACTGAAAGACATGACTATTTCTTCTACAATATCTAACAAAAGTTACCTACCTCTATCGCTGTAACTTCACCCGAAAGACAACTCTCTAAATATATACAACGTTTCTTACTAATATTATTTCTACAGCTGTACATCATCTCCCACTGAAACACATATCTCTACATCCGTATTTGGTGTTGCATAGGCAGTAGGGTAAGGGGAAGATCTAAGTCTGCTTCCTATATTCATAAGAGGTGTGCAAAAAGCCGTCCCACGCCCTTCATTCTTTCGTGATGATGATGATGATGATGATGATGATGATGATGGTTATTACTATCAATATTATTATTATTCTGATGAAGATGATGATGATGATGATGATGATGATGTATACTCCGGAAGTACGATAATGCTGCTTCACACGGTTACTACCATTTATATTTATTTATCCTTCTCGGTAACATGAAGCCTTTTTTTTTAACTTCATTCTTGCCACTACTAGCTGACTTTATTCACCTAGACAGCAGTAGTAAAGGGGTAAACAGTACATATCATCCGCCAATTCGTATGTCTTTATTAAACTGAATTATATACCGTCTGAAGATAGCAGGAATAAATTCAAAGACATCTCCACGGGCTGAAAGGATTAACTGCATTTAGCTGCATATAATATTCTGGAAAATATGTATCGCGCTGTTATCCCCGCGTAATCCCGCACTAAGTCGATCATACTGGAAGCGCGTGAGGATAAACCACTTAGCGACAGGTATTAAGCAGCCCAACATCACTTTCCGGCTCAGGACACTTCGGTAACACAGTGAGTCATGAGTGTGGTGTACTATGGTGTGGTGAGGTGAGGTGAGGTGAGGTGAGGCGTGGTGTGGTATGGTGTGGTGTGGTGAGGCGTGGTGTGGTGTGGCAGGCTGTGACGTCTTTTGTTCCTGATAACATTAAGCGAGGTTATTCTGCTTATGAGAGACATTTCTGAAGTTGAGAGGTTGGATACAGCCTTCATTAACTCCTTCACTACAGGATATCTTTAAGTTGAATGATATAGTGTGTTGGAAGCAGGAATATATTAAGAAAAATCCCAAATGGACTTATAACATCATCTTAACTCCTTCAGAAAAACAACAACTTAATGTTTTTGTTGCCTCCAGTCAGTTTTATTCAGCTTAGAAAAGACTCCTTGTAGCTAATCAGTTACCACAAGAGCTGCATTTATCTAACAGGGTGCAGTCCCCAGAATGATCCCGTGTTTACAGGCATGTTTCAAGTTTCGAGCAATATCTTTAAATCCAGAAAGAGCAATATTTTCACGTATAGTAATTGTGTTCAGTAATTTCTTTGTTACTTAGAGTCCATAGTATGTATATCCCATAAAGAAGGCCATCCATTTTATCCAGACGGAGATTTCTGTCTTTGATAAATTTATTTGACGTAGCTAAGCGGCAGAAAGTGACAATACTACAGCTTTACATTCCCTCCACAGAACCTATTCATGACTAACATCATATTATAATCTATTACTACAGCACAACACATAAGATGACAGCTGACAATTTTACGCCTGGTTAAAGTGAACAGAGCACAGTGAAGCATAAACAAAGCGATGCCAATTTGTCAGATACTAAAAACCTGCATATTAATGTGGAAGTGGAGGGGACTATAGGTTATTAATTATTTCATATGCAAAACCCCGACTGGCATCCGTGACCCAGTTCATTTAGAGGTCAACAGTGGAAATGCATACGTGAAATAAAATGCTGTGAAACTCTGTGAATTTGAGAAGCAGTGTTGCAAAATGCTGAGAGTTTATTTCGTCAGTGTTGCTATTATTGTCTGAAGATGGAAAGTGCAACTGAAGGGAGATGATATTGAATATATGATGCTTTCTACAGTCATTTATGCACACACACACACACACACACATTAACCTCTCTCTCTCTCTCTCTCTCTCTCTAACAGACGCCTCCAATACACCAGCCACTCTCTCTCGATACGTGCGTGTGTGTATGTGCAGCCCTATAGTCAATGCGGACATTTTTCCAGCTGATGTCCTCTTTTGGGTTCAGTTGTGTCTAGATCCAATATCCCTCTAGCCGGATAAGCAACAGTTACCTCTCCATGGATTAGGCTGGATGACGATGACGATGACGACGACGACGATGATTGATGATGATGATGAAGATAATGATGATGATGATGAAGATAATGAAGATGATGATGATGATGATGATGATGATGAAAACAGACACCCTAAGCGAAAGACTAATTCCCTGATGCAAAAACGCTATTACACCACTGAGTATACACGCAACCCTAGGCCATTATACCCGTGGCCTTAGCTTGCTCCCTAGCACTGTTGCCTTATTATGCTTTTCGTCCTCTGTCTTGGCCTAAAATTGCTAGTTCTCCGTCTTCATTGTTGAGCTGTACCAATAGATTAAGACTTGTACTAGAACATGACGCGAATCAAGAAGTAAGTTGATATTTAAAACATATTAATAATCTACACGAGAGAATTGGTAGATGTAATAAGCAGAATAAATCGCTATGGGGGAGATGATTGGGGTGCTCCTATTCCCGCAAGATTATAGTACCATGCAACATTATGCATGTGACATTATCATACTAAAAGCCTTCCCCCTCCAATCTCTCTCTCTCTCTCTCTTGCCATTTGTTGCACGTCAGCCTCAGAGTCTTGGTTATGTAAGTCCTGGGATCTTTAAGCGCACACACACACACACACACACACACACACACACACACACACACACACACACACACACACACACACTTGAAGGGCCACGTAATATTAATATAAATGTATTTTGACGGTGAAAGTGTGACAGTATTACAGGCAGCGTGAAAGAGAAAAAAGAAAGAAGAGTGTACAGCGTCCTTACGTAAGAGAGTCACAGTGAATTAAAGTTTCCCTCACCTCTCCCAAAAGGCCTTTCCTTCCCTCTATAATTTCCTTTAACCCCTGCCTTTTCCTCCCTTTCCTCCCTCTCCCATAAATCACTCTCTCCCTCCCATGCCCTCCTCCAACCTTCAGCTTTCCCTCTTCCCATCCCCTTTAACCCCCCCTCCTCCAATTCTTCCCTTTCCCATCCCTCTCCTCTCCCTCATCCCCCTCTTCCCAAACTCTCTCCCTTCTCCAGTTCCCTTTCCTTCTCCCTCCTCAAAATTCCTCCCTTCCCCCTGTCCTCTCCTTCCTTTCCCTTTACTCTTTTCTCCCTGGCCCAAACTTCCTCCCTCCCACATATCTCTTCCTCTTTGACCCCCTCTTCCCCTTCCTCTCTTCCTTCTCCATTTCCTTCTTCCCTGCCGTCTCTTCCTTCTCCTGTCCCTTCCCCCTTTCCCCCTCTTCCTCTCCCCACCCCTCCCCTTTTCACCACTCCACTTTCCCCCCTAGCCTCTGCTCCTTATCTCTTGCTTCACATAAATCTTCCCGCTGTCCTCTCTTTTCTCCTTCTTCTAATTTAACTTTTCTTTCATCCCCTTTTCTTCCCTCACCTCTCCATTTCTCCTCACTCCTCCTTCCTTTCTCTCCTTTCCTCCATTCTTCCTTCTGTACCCTCCCCCCTCCTTTTCCCACTCCCCCTCCTCTCTCCCCTCTCCGACTCCCCTTCCTCCCTTCCCTCTCCTCCCACCCCCATCTTCCTTGCCTGGGTCAATGTCGGTGTTACATAAGCGGGTTTACGTCGCTTATACAAGGATACTGTTTCCTCATTCCACCTTTCCCCTTATAATTAAAGATCGCATAACAGCACGAGTATCAGCCTCTTCAGTACAACAATGTTTTATTTAAGTTTTATTCTTGCAACTTCCATGCGATTCTATTCAATTTAGGAAAGGCTTCTCGTTTTGAAGGCTTTAAGTTAGACTCGTATCTACCCAGAATCTCAAAAACTCTCCCCTGAACTGAATAAAATCGCTTGGAAACAGCAAGAATATAATGAATCAGACCTCACCGTATTCAAAAGGTAAACACGCTTGTATTAACAGCCCAAACATTACTCGGAAATATCTATAACTTACGAATTTTTACGACACCTAGGCACCTATTCTGTCGTAACCAAATAACCTACCTGTCAGGGCGCTTCAGGTTTTGTTGTTTTCACCGAGCACTTGCCAACATAAACACAGAGTCAGAGGTATGAGGTCTGGGGGGAGTGGGGTCTGGGAGGTGTTAAGGCGTGTGTTAAATGTCTTCAGTTGAGGACGCGTTTGCGTACTCTATTTCTTACTTTATTCCGGCTATTCCTTGACAGTTTTATAAAGTTCCGGTGAGACTCTGAATGGGGGAGGGGCCGGCAGCTGTGTCCTTCAGTTACCTCTTCATTCCTAGGGTAAAATCACCTTACAGCAGCAAGAATACACGACAAAAATACTTCTGGTCACTACACTGCACCACACTACACTACAGAAACACTACACTACACTACACCACACTACTCTACAAAACTCCATCATTAAATCACACTACATTACACCACACTACACTACACTACAAGAAACAGGTCATCGTATCGCAGGGGTTAAAGGCACGAGGTTAGGGAAAGTAGGGTATCACGCACCATCAACAGGGGAGGGATAAAGATATGCGCTTCTCTCCTTTACTACCAAGTTGTAAAGGAGTGGCAGCGGCATTGGTACTGAATCTGCCCTAACGCTGGGGGACTGGAAGCCACGCCTTGCCGGTTATTAGGGGCTGGTGAGGGAAGCCTTCACCTGGTGGCACCAATATAACCAGGCAACTCTAGTGACTGGTTATACAAACGTCCCTTAACTCTCTCCCCATTCCCCGAAAGGAGGATGGTGAATTGCAGACCATGGGGTTTAGATTCATATGAACCTACAACAACAACAACAACAAAAACAACAACTACTACTACTACTACTACTATTACTACTGTTACTTCTACTACTATGAGGAAGTCAGTCACAGTAATCTTTCCACCGTACTGGCAATGTGATTTTATTCAGAGTTGGGGGTGACTGAGCGGGTAAGCTATAGAGTTCATTAACCCCTTCACTACTAGATATCCTTCCTAAGCTGAATCATAGAAAATGCTACAGATCTTTCACCTTAATTTGACTCAGATTTTCGGCCTTTTGCAACTTATTTCCCTTAGCTCTGTGGCAGAACAAGACAATTTTGCGGTTCTAGAGCCTTTCCATAGCACTTCCTCGCAACCAGCATCATATTCTAATGATAATCTGCTGTTAAGACACAACATTCAAGATGGAGAGATGACAATTTTAGGTCAAGTTAAAGTGATGAGAGTATTGCAGGTTGTGCGGAAGGCGTGCGCTTAAAGGTGCTAGGTGGGCGTGTCGAGGTTAGTACCCCCGATTCACCCAAAACAAACCAGCCCTGACTATTAACCTTACTGAAAAAAAACACGAGGAAATGCGGACCAAAATAAACACTGATCCTTTTTTTTTTTTTTAAATCTCTCTCTCATATATATATATATATATATATATATATATATATATATATATGAGAGAGAGAGTTGTAAAAAATCAGTACTAGAGAGTTAAGAAAAAAAAAAAGATCAGTGTTTATTTTCGTCCGCATATATATATATATATATATATATATATATATATATATATATATATATATATATATATATATATATATATATATATATATATATATATATATATATATATATATATATATATATATATATATATATATATATATATATATATATATATATATTTGTGTGTGTGTGTGTGTGTGTGTGTGTGTGTGTGTGTACTGCTGGGGACCTGGAAGTAAACTCGACTGTTGCGGGTCGTAATCTATAAGAAAGCTATATTCTGGCAAAAACTGTCTGACATGTCATTCACTGGGATGACATTTTGTGCTTTATTTTTGGTCCCACTAGACCACCAGGCGTCTTTTCCACCCTGCCTCACCATACAGAAATCAGACCAGGAAATAAAACCCAAACCATCCACTGACTACATCATCCTCCCAGCCATTCTGCATCTAATAATCTCAGGAGGCTGGAGACTGGCTCAGCGGTCGTAAACTCGAGACAGACAAAAATTCAGGCTAAACTTGTCCCTCTAAAGTTGGCCAAAACACTGATCTCACCCGCTTCACGCACCCACGGCCGGGTTTATAAAATGTCCTGAATCCCGTGACGTAATTTCATGGTTTATTCTTGCTACCATCGGGCGAGTTTATTCTTTTTAAGTGATATAATTTGTGGGTTTATTCTCCTACGTGGGAAAGGAGGTATGGCTGACAGTGATGATGATGATGATGATGACGAATACGTTAAGAGTGATTGTTGATGCATGTGATAATAGTGATAATAAGGACGATGATGATGATGATGCATGTGATAATGATGATGAATGTGATATTAGTGATGATAATGACGATGATGATGATAATGAATGTGATACTAGCGATGATAATGATGACGACGACGATGATGATGATGATAATGAATGTGATAATAGTGATCATAATTACGACGACGACGATGATGATGATGATGATAATGATGATGATTTACTCGCTACCCCAAAACTACTTAATTCAGCTTACGACTTTATTCTTCCTTACTTCTCCTTAAAGGCAATTTTTTTTTTCTATTTAGGAGAGACTTTCTCAAACAAGGGGTGTGGGAGATACAGCCTTCATCAGCACCTTCTCTTACGTCCTTCCCAAGCTGAATTAAATCGTCTGGAGGCGGCAAGAAGAGAGAAAAACCGTCCCATGAAAGAGTGTTGATTTCTGGCTAAACCCCAAACGACTTCATTCAGTCTGGGAAGAACTCTGGAAGTGAAAAGGTAAAGAAAGGTCGTAAATCTCTCAGGTGTTAAAAATCCCCCAATTAGCTAAATAAAAATCGTCTGTAATGAGCAAAAGTAAATCCATCTCGTTAAAGGAATGAAGTTACTCAAGACTCTTTATAAGACTTTTTCTCCCGCCTTCCCACCTAAAATTAGATCCCTTAATGGCTTGCGTCTTGCCAGGTGCACTTGGCGCCAAAATTTATAAGAAAAACGCAAACGAAGATCACGCGACAGACTGAGCTACGGAAAATCAAACACAACTTCCGGAAAAAAAGAGAGGAATGGCATGTGTAGAAAAGGAAAAAAAAAATCAGGAAAAAAAAACAGTAATATGTAAACAGTAATATTTTATGTCACGCAAAGCAAGTGAGAAAAACAATGAACTATGAAAATTGAAACAAGAACTCCAGACTGCTCAGGAAAAATATATGGGTTGTCACATAAAGAAACGGAGAGTCAGAGAAAAATGGTAAAATATAAAAGGTATTTTTGGAGGTCATGTAAAAAAGTGTTAAAAAAAAAAGAAAAAAGTAAAAAGTAAGGGAGACGCTGTTTAGACACCTTTTAGACATGTGAGGGTCATGATCTAAAAAAAAGAAAAATAAGAAAAATGGTTAAACAAATAGGCAGCACAGAATATCATGCTAATAAAATAAAAGAAAATCGCAAGTCTATATGAGGGACTGGAGGAT
>NC_136998.1:31459996-31504996 GCF_032717465.1 Coenobita brevimanus
GGTGAGTGAAGGTCGCAAGGTGGGTTTGGTTATTAATTGTGGAAAAACTGAAATAATCAATATGAATATGGAAAATGCACAGGAATGTGTAATTGGAGGTATGGTTGTAAAGCAAGTTGATAGGTTTAAATATTTAGGTACTTATTTAGCCAAGGATGGTTCTTTGAACTTTGAATTCGAGGAAAGGTTAAAGAAGGCTAACCAGGCAATGGGAATGCTTAAAAATATTTGGAATAATAACAATTTCTCTGTGCATACAAAAATCAAACTTTATAAGGTAATGGTTAGGAGTATCTTAATTTATGGACACGAGTCTTGGTACAGCACAGTGACTATGGAAAATAAATTCTTGGTGTTTGAAAATAAAGCACTTAGAAGAATATTAGGAGTTAAGTAGTGGGAAAGGATACCAAATAGTAGAATTAGAGAAATAACGGGAGTGCAGCCGATCGATGAATATGTTAGATTCTCACGATGGAAGTGGCTAGGACATGTGTATAGGAGACAGGGAATAGTACGAGGTACACCAGGGTGGGTGGCACTTGGTAGGAGAGGTAGAGGAAGGCCTAAAGAGACGTGGGTGAGGACAATGAGACGGGAAGCTGGAGATGAGTGTTGGGGAGATCTTGAGGAGTTAGCACAAGATAGGATGTGGTGGTGTGAGTTCATCGAGGCCCTATGCATCCCCGAGGGTGCCACAGGAAATGATTGATTGATTGATTGATATATATAAAACACACACACACACACACACACACACACACACACACACACACACACACACACATTTCGCACGGATACAAGTACACACATTTAAAAACACGTGCTCACAAGACTGATGGCATACACGTACCCTGGCAATTTAAAACACACGAACACACACACACACACACACACACACACACACACACACACACACACACACACACACACACACACACACACACACACACACTTACACACACACACACACACACACACACACACACACACACACACACACACACACACACACACACGATAAGGAAGGATGTGGGTGAAGAGAAGTTATAATGGAAGTGAGTTTCGTTGTCGTGGATAAAATAAATGGGAGGCAGGAAGGAAGGAAGGAAGGATGGGAGGGAAGGAAAAAGTCTGGAAAGAAAGAACTGAGGAAGAAAAGGGGAAAGAAAGAATGAATGAGGAAGAAGGAAAGGAAAAGAAGGAAGGGAGAGAAGGGAAGAGGAAGGAATAAAGGAGAAAAAATAAAGGAAAGGAAGAAGGATGAAAGAAATGAGAGAGGGAAGGAAGGAAGGAAGGAAGGAAAGAAGGAAGGAAGGAAGCAAGGAAGGAAGGAAGGAAGGAAGGAAAGAAAGAAGGAAGGAAGATGACATATGAAGAAGGAAAGATGAGAAATGGGGAGGAAGACTGACGCTAGTGAAGTGAAGAATTTTAATGATGGGAGAGAGAGAGAGAGAGAGAGAGAGAGAGAGAGAGAGAGAGAGAGAGAGAGAGAGAGAGAGAGAGAGAGAGAAACGTATCACTCAGATAAAAGCGAGCAATGAATGACAATGGAAGGAGGGAAGGGAGGGAAGGAGGAAGGAGGAAATGGAGGGAAGAAGGGAAGGAGGGAAGGAGGGAAGGGAGGGAGGGAGGGAAGGAATGAAGGGAAAAAGGGAATGGAGAAAATGGATGGAGGGAGGTAATGGAGGAAATGTTGGAATGGAGAGTAGGAGGGTGATGGGGAGAGTTTGAAGTGAGGAAGGAAGGATGGAAGGAAAGAAGGTACAAAAAAGAAAGAAGGAAGGAAGGAGGGAAGGAATGAAAATGAAGAGGAAGATTAAAGGAAGGGTGGAAGAAAGGAATATACGAAGGAAGAATGGAAAAGAAGGAAGGGAGGAAGAAAATTTAATCACATGAATGAAAGGAAAAGATAAGAATGAAGAGGGATGGAAGGAAATGGAGCAGAGAATGGAATGAGCTGAAAGGAGACAAAGAATGAGCGAATAAATGAAGAAACAGAGACAGTGAATAGATAGAAAGAGAGAAAACAAGACAGAATGGCAGAAAAAGAGAGAGCGAAAGGAAGGAAAGAAGGAAGTGAAAGGGACAATTCTGGGACACAGGGAAGAGGGAAGTATCAGACGCAGGATGGAAGTGGGTTAGATAATAAAACACAGGCAGCAATAAACAAGGAAGGAAGGAAGGAAAGGAAGTAGGTGGGAAAGAAGGATGGAAGGAGGGTAGACGGGGTGGAGGGAAGGATGGCAGAAGTGGATGGAAGGAAAGAGGGAAGGAAAGGAGGTAGGTGAGGAGGAAGAAAGGAAGGAAGGAAAGGAAGTAGGAAGGGAGGAAAGATGGAAGAATGGTAAGAATGGAGGGAGGTAGAGAGGAAAGAAGGCAGGAAGAAAGGAGTAAAGGAAAGAATATTGAAGTGGAGGAGGGAAGGAAGGTAGCAGTGGAAGGAAGGAAGGAAGGAAGGAAGGAAGGAAAGAAGGAAGGAAGGAAGGAAGGAAGGAAGGAAGGGAGGGAGGTAGGAAGGAAGCAAGTGAAGAGGAGGAACAGAAGAGTGAGGAAGGGAAGTATGAAGCTGGAAGGGAGGATGGACCGAGTGAAGGAATGGCCCAAAAGATTGAAGAATAGAAAGAAAGAAAGGAGAACGGTAGGAATGAAGGAAATGAGGAGGGCAAGAATGAATGAAGGTAGGAAAGCAACAATACATGGATGAATGAGTGAATGAATGAAGGGAGGAAGGAAGGAGTGATGGAAGGCGGTGAAATAATAGTTAAAATTCGGTACAATGAAAAGAAAGATGCATGAAGGAATGAAAGCACTGAGAAGGGAGGATATTATCTAGAAGAGAGAAGGAAGGAAGGAAGAGACGAAAGAAGGCAGGATGCATGAAGGAAGGGAGAAATGAAAGAATGAATGGCCGAATGAATAAGGCCAGTTTACTCAAATTTTGGCAAAAAGAAAGGAGAGAGGAAAGGAGGACGGAATAAAGAAAGAATAAAGTGATATAATACTCAACTATGGCATGAAAACGAATGAATCAATAAGAAAAGAGGGAAAGAAAGAAAGAAAGAGGGAGAAGAACCCGGAAACAATGTGCGACGGAAGGGAGGAAAGAGAGAAAGGAAGAGGGACTAAAAAGAAAAAAGGAAGGAAGAAGGAAGGCAGGAAGAGGAGGACAAAAGCGAGAGGCAGGAAAAGGACAAGAGACAAAAACACGGAAGCAGGAAGGAAAGATTTGTGAGTGACAAAGGCCAGAAAAATCACCCAATGATTTCCGTCTTGGCGAGGTTAGGGGAGATAGGTGTAGGTGGGAATGGGTGGATGTAGGTGGGTGGGTGGAGGTGGAAATGGGTGGATGGAGGATTGAATGGGTGGGTGTAGCTGGGAGATGAATGGGAGTAAGTGGGTGTAGGTGGGAGGTGGGAGTAGGTGGTAGGAGATGGGAGTAGGTGGTACGTGAGTAGAAGTAGGTGGTTGTTGGTCGGTGGGAAAGGTTGATAGTTGGGTGTGGGTGAAAAATGAAAGTAGGAGGTAGGTAGGTGGGTGCAAGTGGTAGGTGGGTTGAAAAACGCGGGATTATGTGGTGGGTGGGTGGGTGTAGGTTAGAGAAGGGAGTAGGTGGTTCGTAGGTGGGAGCTGGTAGGCGCAGGTGGGAATAGGTGGCAGGTGAGTGGGAGCAGGTGGGTGTAGGTGGTAGGTAGGTGGATGTAGGTGGCAGGTGGGTCAAAAGGAATGGGCGACAATGCGTGAGTAGAAACATTTATGAGGTGGGCAAGTCCCAAGGGTCAGATGGGTGACAGACCAAGGAGGAAAAAATAATACTAACTCTTTCATGGTCGGTACAACTCCTATTTCTACCGACACCAGACGATTTTGTCCTGGTGAGAGTGAGTCATAGGAGCCTGACACTTAATTCTGGCACCACTCTCTCTCTCTCTCTTTCTCGGTCGGGACAACTCTGGTAGTCTATTTCAGCTAATGCCGGACGATTTTATTCAGCTGAGAGTGAGTCATGGAAGCCTGAAAATTATATCCTTCTCAGTCTGATGGCGACCCAGGAGGGGCTTTTCAAACTAGAAGGGTTAGATACAGCCTTCATTAGTACACTACTGGGGTGCTCTCCTAAACTGAGGAAAGTCGTGTGATACTAAAATGAATGAAGTGAAAATGACGTCTGCAGGTTTAAGGGGTTGGGAGTAAGAGACAGGCTGGGAATTGATTTGGTGATGTGAGAGGCAGAGGTGATGCAGGTCAGTGGCGTACCATGAGAAGGACGCGCCTAAGTGGGTCAAGTGAGAGGTCATTTAAGTGGGGGACAGGTGATAGGAAGGTGAGGGAGTAAGTTGGTGGTGAGGGATGAATGTGTGTGTGTGTGTGTGTGTGTGTGTGTGTGTGTGTGTGTGTGTGTGTGTGTGTGTGTGTGTGTTGTAGTAACACACACACACAATACATGTAGTAATGTGACGTAAGAGTGAACCTACGCAGTGAGAAAAACGAGGGGGAACTGAATAGGTTGTGATACAGGTGTGTGAAGTAATTAAGTGGGTGGGTGGAGGTGTGACGAAGAGTTGGCAGGTGGTGCTAGGGTATGAATATAAGTAATGGTTAGGTGGACAGTGCAAACAGGTGGAGTGGGGGAAGGGGGAGTGGGGGGAAGGGAGCGGGGGAGGGGGAGTGGGGACAGAGAGAATGTACAGTCGCAAGCATTTTTTATTTTTCTACCGCTTCGAAACAATGTCAGAACGTAACGAGGCCTTGCTAAACTAAATACAGCAAGAGTATATTAGAGGTTAGGTTCTTGTTCCATTAGTTCGAGAGCCCAGAAGTGTACAGGAACTATTTATCAGAACTGTACATTCACGATTCTAGTTTCTGCTCATCCTGAATTCCTATCCCAGACTGAAAGAAAATCGTAACTTTTTTTTTTTTTTTTGTTGTTGTAATTTTAATCTTTTCTAAACTGCACGAGAACCACCAACTGCTTCCAGTGTATAATCTGCTCACTTTAACCAGGCGTAAAATTGCCAGCCCTCCATCTTGAATGCTGAGATTAACACTAGAATATGGTGCAAGTCATGAAGAAGTGCCATGAAAAGGATGCAGTGCCGTAGTATTGTGTTTTCCTGCCAATGAGCTACGGGAAATAAGCAGGCAAGGGACGAAAATTTCCGCCTAGTTAAAATATACAAACTACAGCCTGGCAAAACCACAAACTATATAACCTTAAACACAACACAACAGGCTCTTCGTATAAAATCCTGACTCTTACATCCAACCAGCCTGGGGTAGGATTAGAGAGGGACCAGAAAATATGGCACGTGTTACAGCTGTCTTTGGAGAACCTATAGCACCTCTTCCTTAGCGATTTATTGCTCACATTACACCTCAGTATCCTCCTGTATGTTACTGATGATATTAAAAGGATATGAATATAAATAGCATCCATGACAAACTTAAGGAGTAACAGAAAAAAATAAATCGGTAACCAAAGATCAATAAAGCTACTTACAATACGTGGCAAGGTTAGTGGGAAGATGGTGAGAGGGATGAGGGTGGAGGAATGGGAAATGATTTGGTTTGGCGAGGGTGGTAGGGTACGCAATGGAGTGAAAATACAAGATAGATCGGGGTGGTAGGTTGGGAAATGAGGGGGGAAAACGATGCTGAGGGGAGAGGGGGCGATTGGGGAGGCAGAGGGGTTGGGAATGGGTTGAAAGTGAGGTTGGAAAAGTGAGGAAAGAGACATGGAGGAAAGCTATGTTGAGGGGAGAGAAGGAAACTTTGGAGGGGACGGGATGGAGAGGGATGAAAGGGCAAGTGGGAAGGAGAGGAGGAAGGAGGAAAGCGAAAGGGGGGAATGAGGGAGAGAGACGAGGCAGCGAGTGGTGAGGGACTGGGAAAGAGGAGTGGGAAGGACCAGGGAAGATGAGGGAAGAGGGTGAAAGTGAAAAGGGCAAGAGGAAGGGGAGAAGGGGAGAGTGGAAAAAGCAAGGGAAAGAGAGGGAGAGAGGTGAGTGACAGGACAGGAGCAAAAGGACAGTAGTCAGAGGGAAAGACCGGGGAAGGAGAAGGGAAAAGGGGCACTTGGAACGGGAGAGGGAGAGGGAAAGTGAAGGAAGAGAAGACAAGTAAGAAAGAGAAGGAAAGAATAGGTACAGAAGGAGCAAGTGAGAGGGGCAAAGGAAGGAAAGGATCAGCGAGCAAGAGGGAAGGAGAGGGAAGAGGAGTGAGTGGGTTGGAGCGAGGTCGATAGGAGGGTAGCAGGAGGAAGGAGAGGAAAGAACTAGGGGAGGGAAACGAGTGGCAGGAAAGACAGGAGGGACAAGTAAAAAAGTTTAGTGAAGTGTTGGTAAAATGGAGTGAGAGACGTGAGGAGGCGGGGTGGAGAAGATTGGAACTGCCGGGAGGTGGAGTGTAGAGGAATGGAGGAAGGAGTGGAGGGGTGTGTTTTGGTGGAGGGAGAAGATTGGAATAGTGGAGTGGAATAGTGGAGAGAGTGGACGGGAGTGTCGGTGTGGAAGGGAGTAGACTGGACCAGTGGAGTGGACAGGGATGAAAGGGAGGGCCGTGGCAGTAAAAAGTAACTGAAGAAGAGAGAGGAGTGGGTGGATAAGAAGGGAATAGAAATGAGGGGAGAAAAGTCCGTGAGAGGAATGGAGGGGGGAGAAGAGAGGAAAGAGAAGAGGGGTGAAAGGAGAGGAAAGGAAGGGGGAAGGAGCGGAGAGGGGAGAGAAGAAGAGGAAGGGAACAGGGGATGAAAGGGGAGGAAAGGTAGAGGAGAGGAGCAGAAAGTGAGAGAAGAGGGAGGAAGAGGAATGACAGGAGAGGAGAAGAGAGCAACAACGAGTACAGATGGTTGGAACAGTGGGAAAGAGATGAATTACATGGAAGAGAAGTAGGGGTGAGAGGATTGAGGAAAAACGGCACTGGGTGACCTAATGGAGGCAAGGAAAGGGGGATGAAAGAAGAGAAGCATGGAGAGGAAACTGGGCCAGGAGAGGTGGGGGGGAGGAAAGGCTTGGAGCGGCGTGGCAGGGTAGGATGGGGTGCGGGTGGGTGGTCGAGAAGGGTGGTGGAGGGGTAGAGAGAGCAGGGATGGGATTTGGAAAAGGGGGGTAGGGTGGTGGTGTACAGCTGGTTGGGGGAAGGGAGGTGGAGGGGGTGGGAATTACTCTATGGCTCTGGGAATAAATGAAGGGGTGGGGGGAAGCGAGGTGGAGGGGGTGGGAGTAAAGGAAGGGGTGAGGTGGAGGGGGTGGGAGTAAAGGAAGGGGTGAGGTGGAGGGGTGGAGAGTTGAGAGAAGGGTAGGGTAGGGTGGGGTGGGATGGAGGAAAGGAGTGAGATGGTGGCAGTGGTGAGGGTGGGGGGGAAGAGATGCGGCATGGACCCAAAGTCAGAATCGAGGTCAAAGACCCCGTCCGTCCCACAGCCTCGCACATCGACGCAATATATCCCAGGCAACCCCTACTGATGGGACTGTTACCTAACTATCAATATCATCATCATCAGTATTGCCATGCATCATCTTAATCATAACTAACTACATCATTATTACTATCATCACTATCATCATACTCACCAGCATTACCATCATCTTCACCAGCACACCACCATCATCATCATCATCGTCATTACGCGCATCCGCATACAAGGCATGTCAGGCTCCTCTACTGACATAATAGTAACGTGGCAAACCCTTCATCATCAGGATCATCATCATCATCATCATCATCATCGCGAGCACTCACACCCTATAGTAAAGGACCCTAAAAATAATGTATTCAATTACATATAAGATGACCACAGCTTCTTCATACTGCACATCACATCTAACGGTAACAATTATAATAAAAAAAATGTCCTACCAGTGAACAAATTAACCCCACGGCACTAGTTCCTTCTCCTGAAATTCACTTCCTCGTCCTCTATTTCCTCCTTTGTTCCTCTCCTTCCTACAAGCTCGGAGGCAAACCACACAATATTTTGGTGTTTTTCCTTGCCAGTGAGTCACCACGCTATTGCCACTCTCCATTAAGGATCCGAACCAACTTCAGGGATAATTAAGTCTCCATGACAGTCAACAATTATCACAGATTTTTTAGTTTCTCGTACTTTGCCACTTTAAGTTTTCCTCTGATTTGACTGTGAAGTGTGTGCAGTGTCTGGCAGCCGTGTAAGTAAAGGTAAACATATATACATAGCCAACGTACACAGTTTCAGCCTAAAAGAGTATATAATATAAATACTGGCCTATGCGTCATCTCTTAATTCACCGTCATGTCTCTGCTTCACACAGTCTCCACGTGACAGCATCTCCTTAACATTCTTATCATAGCGTTATCTCCCAAGCTTCATGTTATCGGAATATATTAGCCTCACTGGACCAAATTCTAGGTGGCTATGATAATGGATGCAGGTATGATTTCAATGGGCCGTTCATTAACCTGTGTATATACAGTATTTAGTATGACATGTCGTACAGTGGGCTAAGTTTAGTTTTTCATTTTAAGATTAGGTGTGTCTGTGTGAGGTTGTGCAAGTGTGAGCTGCCTGTTTCATCTGATACTAGTGTACGAAACAAACCCATTCACCTCGATCACACATTATTCATTTTAGTCTAATTGCCGTCAAACGATTTTATTCGGCTTAAGAGAGACTTTTTGAAATGGGGGGTTAGATGCAACCCTTATTATGATCAGAATGACAGATCGTGCTAGATAGGGACGCCTTCATGTGGTGGCACTGATATAACTGTGTGGTGGAGTTGCCAGGTTGTACAAACATGCCTCCACTCCCTTCCAATCCCCCCACCACCAAATGAGAGTGATGGCCTGCAGGAGAGGGGAACTTCAGCCTGCAGTTCACTGAGTTCACATTCGGACAGGCCTAGGGTTGTAACTACTACTACGTGAACTACTACCACAACTACTTCTACTACTACTACTGCTAATATGTCATCTATAGTGAGGTGAATATAATCGTCTGGAGGCAGCAGTAACAGTTGATATATTCGTCACTGGATTTACTCTCTGTTTCTAATTTCATTTTCCTCTTCTCACATCGTCCCCATTCCCTTTAAGACATATATACTGTAGTTTTTTCACCTCCACTTGGTTCAGATTTTGGCTCTTTTGTAACACTTCACGTAGTTTTGTGGCGGAAAAGGGCAATGCAATGGGTCCACATGCATTCCACAGCACTTCTTTTGACTGGCATCATATTCTAGGGATAATATGTTGTTACGGTTCAGCGTCTGAGGAGAAGAGATGACAATTTTAGGCCAAGTTAAAGTAAGACGAATGTAGAAAAACTCTGTCGGGAGGAAGAAAATGGTAAAAACAGTTATCTTTGTAGTGCCCACGTTTTAGTACCATACTCCAGTGATAATCTATTCTTGCAGCTCAGAGTTCGACTTGGATATGACAATCTAGGCCAAGGCAGGATAAAAAGAACACAAGAAATTGAGTTAGGAGGAAGAGACTGATGAAAACAGTTATTATTCTAGTGTCCGTAATTTTGGTCGCATTCTTCCTGTTTTTCTGGATTCCTACTGTTTTTCCTGGTTTGTTTCCTGTTCCCTGTTAAAAATTAGAATGGCCGTGTTAACCCCTTCAACACAAGGATATATGTATGATTATTTTTATCTGCCTTCGTTAAATCTTTTTATTTAACTTTGGAGAGCCCCTCTCAGTGAATGGGTTAATGTAAATTACTCGTATATCTATAATAATAATAATAATAATAATAATAATAATAATAATAATAATGATGATGATGACGATGATGATGATGATAGTAGTAGTAGCAGCGCTAGAAAAATAATAATAACAACAACAACAACAACAACAACAACAATAATAATAATAATAATAATAATAATAATAATAGCAACAACAGACGTCACCGCAGTGGCCCAAATAATCTAATATCACGCATCATCCCTGACAGAATTACGCTCACAACTTTCCTCGTCTGTGACCCCCCAGTCGACGTGTTCTGGTGTTTGTTCTTCCTGTTCCTCTTTGGTATCCTGTATCCCTTGTCCTGGTGAGAAAAAAAAAAATGTTCTTCTTCCATCTAGCCCTTCAATGACGAGGGCAACTCCTAAGAGAGTATAATCCCTTGGAGGTGACAGGAATAAAGAGAATAAACAGTTTGGCACCAGCGAGATTAATTCAGGCAAACACTCTTCGATTTTTTTCAATGATTCTTATTCAATTCTCGTAGTGAAGGGATTAACTAAGGATTGCATGGAAAATAATCTCTACAAGGCTTAATGAAATTGTCAGAAGGAAAAAAAAAGACAAAATAGGAATAAGACTGAAGGGTTAGGAGATCAGATTTACCGCGTCATGAGGGGGTTAATGGAGACGATTTTTTAAGGAAGATAAGAGGCCAGTCCTAAGCTGAATAAAATCGTCTGGTGGAAGAGTTAACATTTCTCACGTTCTGGTGTGTGTGTGTGTGTGTGTGTGTGTGTGTGTGTGTGTGTGTGTGTGTGTGTGTGTGTGTGTGTGTGATGCTCTCTACCTCGGTGAAAATGAGGTGTCTTTGGTCTTGCTCTTAACCTTTCAGTACGATGATCTCTTAATCTTATTCTTGCTATCTCCAGAGAGTTTCATTCAGTGGGTCAGATACACCCTTCATTAACCCTTTCATTATCATATCTCACTTCTAAGCTGAGTAAAATCGTCTGGTGGAGAAAGTACAAAAGCTGAACTATTAGGCAAACATTTGTCTCCCACTGTCAATGAATGAAAAAAGAGGAAAGTGGGCAGTAACAGGAGGTGAAGTGCAAGCCAACTTTTGTCCCCTACTGTGAATGGAAATAGAAGAGGAGACTGAGGAGTAAGAAAAGGTGAAATATTATGCTAACTCTTGCCTCCCATTGTACCGCAGTGAAAATGTGGAGTCCAAAGTCGCCGTAATCCACAAAACGTGAACGTGGAATGTGGCAGGGCAGTTCACTCATGGATGGAGAGTGACCTGGAGGATTTGCAAGCCACCTAGACTATGCCATGAGGTTTTAGGCGGAAGAGGAAACGGAGGGGAAGAAGGAAGCAGAAGGAGGAAGCGGAGGGGAAAGGGGGAAGCTGAGCGGAAGGGGGAAGCGGAGGGAGAGGCGGATGGGAAGGAGGAAAAGAGAAGGAGGACGGGAAGGAGGAAGAATAAAGGGGTCTATGATGAGGAAGAATGGTCTGGTAGGAAGTGGGCGAGATAGCATACAGGAATTCGAAATGAGGGAGGAAAAGAGAGATTGTAAAATGACAAAGAAAGAAAGAGAATGAACGAAAACAAGGCTTGAAAGTAAGTAGGAATGAGAGAGGAGAATAAAAGAAAGCTAAAAGAAAATTGGTCAATGGGAAAAAGTGAGAAAATGAGAGAGAGTAAAAGGGAATATGGAAACTATATAGAGAAAGAGATAGAGAAAAAGTGTAGAGGGAAAAGTGGAATTAGAGAGGAGGAAATGACGACTGAAAAGGGAAATAGAGAAAGAGAAAGGAGGTACGACTGAGAGAAAGAGAGGGAATGAGACAAAGGGAACAGGAAGCAGAGAGAGGAGGGAGATACTAAAGCGGAGAGAGAGAGAGAGAGAGAGAGAGAGAGAGAGAGAGAGGCAAAAACTGGACCCCCCCCCCTCTTATATATAGCCACTTAAAACCTAGGCTCGGCTCCGTGACCGCAATTCTGAGGTTCCTGTCTTTTACCTGTCCGTAATTCACAAGTTCCTGGTTCTTTAGCGTCCGTGATTATCTGGTGTCCGTATTTTCCAGGTCCTTGAGTCTTTCTTCTCCACTGTGTCCTCTTTTGGTTCGTTTTTCGTGTCCGTATTTCTCTCGTTCTTATTTCGTCCGTATGTGTCAGGTTACGTACTATCCTTGTGTCCGTATTAGTCGGATTCCTCACAATGTCCTTATTTTTGTCAATATGTCCGTGTTTTGCAGTGTCTTCAGTGTCCGTATTTCGAAGGTCCACAGGCAGTGTTTACCCCCTTCCTGTCCTTATGTCCGTGTTTTCAAGGTCCCGTATTTTCCTTATTTCTTTGGCAGTGTCCGTATATCACAGGGTCCTCGTGTTCGAATTTGTGGGCATTATTTTCGTCCGTATTTTCAAGAGCAGTCCGTATTATCCAGGTTCCTTGTTCGTATTTCTTGACGTCTTCCTGTCCGTATTTTCGTCATTCTGTAAACTGTCCCTATTCATCGACGTTAACATGTCCGTATTTTTTTCACAGCGTCCGTATTCCTATGTCTTATTGTGTCCGTATTTCTAAGGCCCTTCATGTCCGTAATACCCAGGGTAACACTTATTTACTTTTTACAGGGCTTGGAGGAGTCACTTAGACCTCTTAAGTGGCAAGGACCCTTTATAAGTGAGTATAAGTGGGTTTAAGTGGCTTGAATGGTGAAAATCAGATCAGTGACTGTTTTTGAGGTAAGAATCATGAGTGAGAATGTGTACTTAAGTGGACAGAAGTGTATAAGTGTATAAGTAAGGGTATATGCTAAAATTGTAAGTGTTTAAGTGTATAACTAGGGATGTGTGCTAAAATTGTAAGTGTTTAAGTGTATAGGTAAGGATATGTGTTAAAATGGTCCTGGTGTGTAAGTGTGTAATGTGCTTAAGTGATAAGTGGTTTTAAGTGATTTTAAGCATCAATGAATACAGATGTGCTTAAGTGAGAGTAAGTGTTAAGTGGCTAGAAACATCCAGAATATCAAGTGTACTTCTCGGTAAACATGTGGGTACAGTACACGAAGCTCTGCAAATTCGTAGCGACACACACACACACACACACACACACACACACACACACACAAATATCACATGCACACAACGATTGACACAAACATATTCTCTCTCTCTCTCTCTCTCTCACGTGACCTACTTGCAGGACTAAATCAATGGAAGCTCACGGATACACACGCACGCACGCACACACACGCAGCAGGAACACACGCACACACATACCCACATGCTAAAATCTTGCTAACACAGAAATTAAATGTTCAGAAAAAAGGGAGAAAATTATAGGGAGGGCGACGGGAGGAAGAGAGGGGGAAGGGAAGAAGGGAGGAGGAAGGGAGGAAGGGTGAGAGAAGGAGGGAAGGAATATGGAAGAAGGCAAAAGGGAGAGAGAAGGGAAAGGAGAATGAGGAGGAGAAAAACAACTGATAGAAAAGGGAAGGGAAAGAGAAAGGGAAGGAATGGGGGATCGTGGAACATAGGGAAGATGTGTGAAAAGGGATTGGAGAGAGAGAGAGAGAGAGAGAGAGAGAGAGAGAGAGAGAGAGAGAGAGAGAGAGAGAGAGAGAGAGAGAGAGAGAGATCAAGGCAAATAAAATGTGAAAATGATTTAGGAAGTGGCAGGTGAGAAAGTTAAGAGAGTTAGAGAAGAAAAAATTGTGTGTGTGTGTGTGTGTGTGTGTGTGTGTGTGTGTGTGTGTGTGTGTGTGTGTGTGTCCGTGGGGCTCAGTGTGTCCTTGAGTTCACCTCTAACGCTCTCTCTCTCTCTCTCCATGTCGGAAGAGAGAGAGAGAGAGAGAGAGAGAGAGAGAGAGCATTAAGTGTGTTCTAAATGTCCAAGTAAGTAGAGTGTGTGTGTGTGTGTGTGTGTGTGTGTGTGTGTGTGTGTGTGTGTACAAAAGGGTTCATTTTTAGCATGTAAGTGAGAAAGAAATTTGTGTGTACTATTTATAACGTGTCGGGGAGAGAGAGAGAGAGAGAGAGAGAGAGAGAGAGAGAGAGAGAGAGAGAGAGAGAGAGAGAGAGAGAGAGAGAGAGAGAGAGAGAGAGAGAGAGAGAGAGAGAGAGAGAGAGAGAGCATTATTTCGCATGTTTATGAATGCAGTGTGTATATTTATCTAAATGTGTGTGTGTGTGTGTGTGTGTGTGTGTGTGAGAGAGAGAGAGAGAGAGAGAGAGAGAGAGAGAGAGAGAGAGAGAGAGAGAGAGAGAGAGAGAGCAGTTATCACAAGTTCAAGGACATGCTTACACTCACGTAGTATATTCAACAGCCTGAGTGAATTCAGATGCATAAGTAGCAGCTAATTCTGAAAAAGTATATAAAAATGAAAAAACTACAACATCTACTACAACTACTACGACTACTACTACTTGTATTTCTCTTCTTCTTCTTCCTCCTCCTGCTTTCCTTCCTCCTCCTCCTCCTCCACATTCTCCTCCTGTATATCACATTTAAACGACACAGCAACAACAACCCCACGTCTTGCTTGACAATCGCCACCACTACCACCACCACCCCCTCCACAACCTCCATCACTACTACTACTGCCACTGCTAATACTACTTCTACTATTACTACTACTACCACCTCCAACACCACCAATACCACCACCATTACTACTACTACTAACAGCAAACACCACCACAACAACAACATTACCTCCAAGCTCAACCTATCAATAACCACTACGAAAACAGAAGTAACTAAAACAACAACAACAAAAGCAGCAAGGCAAAAATAACAACAACACCGTCACCCCCACTATTACAAGAACAAAAACAAAAACAACAGCCTCTTTTGTTCCTGATAACCGAGATATTAAAGAAAAATGAACAGAAAAAAAAAAAAAAGAAACATCCCACCTTAAAGACATGAACAATAACATTAACAAAAGCAATAACAATAACAACTCCAGGCCCCACATGACAGCAATAACAACATCATTAACAAAACCAATAACCAGAACAACTTCAAGCCCCACATGACTGCAATAACAACAATAACAACGACATCATCAACAGCAACACCCAACCCCCCACTTGACAATAACCAATAATTAGGACTGGCCTCATTATTAGTCTGTCCGCTGGATAATTAGCCAAGATAAATATGCTCGGAAAATGGGCAGGTAAATAATGATAAATAGATGTACAGTAGATAGAATGATAGATAGGTAGGAAGGTGATAGATAAATAGACACGTAGATAGATTTATACACCAGGCAAATAGATATTGAGAGAGAAATAAATGGTTGGATGGATATATTGATTCAGATAGATAGATAGATAGATAGATAGATAGATAGATAGATAGATAGATAGAGAGAGAGAGAGAGAGAGAGAGAGAGAGAGAGTCTCCAACACACCTGGAATCAGATAGGTGCATAAGGTGTGTAATTACTGAAGCAGGTGCGTCATGTATAAAGAGTAATGCATATGTGTGTGCTAAACAGATATGTAGTTACGCTAATGTTCAGTCACAAGCAAAAGTTAGCTGGGGATGCAAATTTTAGCTGGACGGGGGTAAAAGTTAGCTGAAAATCCCCCTCCAGCATTTTCTCCTGCCCTCCATATCTCTCATTCCCCTTATCTGTCAGTTTCCTTCCCTCTCATACTCCTCTGTTGTGTGCATCATATTCCTATCACATATAACACCTTCATTTGTCAAATCCAGTAGAAAAACGTCAGCCGACTTTTCTGAGCGAGATGAAGTAGGTGTGTGTGTGTGTGTGTGTGTGTGTGTGTGTGTGTGTGTGTGTGTGTGTGTGTGTGTGTGTGTGTGTGTGTGTGTGTGTGTGAAGGGGGAGTGGGGGTGGCAGGTATGATGGGCAGGTGCAGTGTCACGGGTTTGGTGATTCAGGCACAAGCAACTTCAGTGTTCTCTACTTCTGGCACCTCTCACATCCATTCTCTCCCACCCACACCCAGATCCCTACCTACCCATATACACACTCCACCCACTTCTACACCTGCCGGCCCGTCAAACCACCTACTTGCCCACACATTATCCACCCACATCTGCCTACCCATCCACTCCATTTTCACACTTACTCTCACTTAACTCACCTCCACATCTGCCCACCAATTTCACTCATGCACATCTATTCTCCCACTCAATCCATTCACTTTTATACCTGTTTATCTCCACTCTCTCACTCCACTCGCCTCTACACCTACCCGCCTACTCCTCTCCTGCATACACACCCACCTACCTACCTGTACTTTTAGACTCACTTTTCGCTCCTCACTTGCATGTGGCCTCCGTACGTAACTACCAACTCTACACCGGATCACCTACCTATCCACTCGCCTAATTAATTTACCCACCTGTAATTATGCAAACCCACCTTCCTCTATTTAACCCTTTCAGTCCAATGCCACATTTTTCATTTCAATCAGTTTATCATCAAACGACTTTAACCTTGGGAAGACTTTTAAGGGGTTACTAAAAGCTATAATTAAGTCTTTTGAGCCTCTTATTAACATTAAGCGATTATTTTTCCGGCTTAGCGGAGATGTGTTGCAGGTGAAGAAACTTGTCTGGATACCAAGAAAAAATATAGAGATAGATAGATAAACATATAGATACATAGATTGACAGATATAGACAGACAGATGAAGGGATTACAATTTTCAGTTTTCTCTCTTCTCCGCCAGTCACGCTTTTTCTCAATTCAGTTCTACCATAGAGACAAAACAGGCGTGTGCGTGGGACGGGGAGTGAATGAGTGAAAGACTGAACACAGATGAATAACAGTGGCTCAGGATGGAATAAATGGAAGTATGAATGAAAGCGATCGTGCATGAATGGAGGGAGAATGAGGAGTGGTAACCCGAGAATGAGAGGGATGAATAAAAGTCAAGGGATAAAATCGTTAAACTTTATGACGAGTGTTGTGGCTGCTTGTAAGGCACGAGAGTAAGGAAAGGAGGATGTTGTGTCGTGGGAACAGGGGTCGTTACTGAGGTGGGACAAAAACCCCCAGAAGGTCCAGTTGTTGAGATCGCCCCTCACTGGATGCTGCGTCAGTCAGGCTAAAGAATACCCCCAGCCTTTAATGAGATGTACTAGAAATACCACATTCAGGTCTGGTATTATGGTGTTAATGTGGATCTTTCTATGACGTGTCGCTCGGCTCATATTAATACCAGAGTAGTGAACAGAGTGATGTGGAAGTCAAGTAACTAACATCTTCGTAACTTCTGCCGAGATTGAGATAATGACACCACAGTCCTTAATCGACCGCTCTCTCTCTCTCTGTGTGTGTGTGTGTGTGTGTGTGTGTGTGTGTGTGTGTGTGTGTGTGTGTGTGTGTGTGTGTGTGTGTGTTTTATGCAAAAAAATAAAATGAAAACAAAAAACTCAAAGGACCAGAAAGTGCAAACTTGTCCCTTCCAAATAAAAAAAGTAAAACAGAAAAAAGAAACAGGAAAAGAAATGGGAAAAAAAAAATCACGATCCATTCATAAGTAGACACCTGGACACATTCCACCTGAAAGACTGGAGGTCATAGGCAGTGGAGAAGACAGATTAAAAAGAGGCAAGTTCCAGAATTGACACGTTGCATATGTGAAAGACTGAGACATTAGGGAACTGGGGAGGAAAAGGAGTGCGTGAATCTGGAAATTTGACAGTGGATAGGTTAGTGTTGGAGGGAGTGCAAAATCAATAGGTGTCGTGGGGAAGTAGGTCAGGAAGTGGGTGGGTTGTTCCTATCCTAAAGCTGAGACTGTGGGGTTGCTTGCCTGCGAAAACTGACTTCGTAGGTCGGGGTTGTGCGTGGGTAAGTTGGGGAGTTGCAAGGTGGGGCAGATGGGTGGGGAGGGGTGGTAAATGGATGGGTAGGTGGGTGTCGAGGGAGATAAGTAAGTCTGTGTGGAGAGAGATAAGTAGGTAGGTGTGGAGGGGTAGTATGTGGGTGTGGAGGGGCAGTATGTGGGTGTGGAGGGGTGGTATGTAGGTGGGTAGGTGGGTGTGGTGGGTGGTAAGTAAGTAGGTGTGGAGGGGTGGTATGTGGGTGGGTAGGTGGATGTAGGGATGGTAAGCAAGTAAATGGATGTGGAGGATGGGAAGTGGGTGGGCTGGTAGGTGAGGAGGGGAGATATATGGGCGGGCAGGTGGGTGCGAAGGGGTGTTTGGTGGGTAGGTAGGTGTATGATATGGTGGATGTGTGAGGGTCTTGTGGATGACGAGAAATTGGGTAGCTTGGTGGTTGACGGAGTTAATGAATGAACAGATTTTACTAAATAATTTACGTCAAGAGCGAGAGACATAAATATATATAACTGGACGAGTACGTGGGTTGGCAGAAGTGGGTTGCTTGTATGACGTTGTGTGGGGAGTCATTTCACGATAACTGAAGGAGGGAGGAAAGAGGCAAGAGGGAGGAACGAAGGAGAAAGAGGAAAGAGTGAGGGAGGAGGATAAATGGAGGAATGAAGGGAGAGCAGGAAGAAGTGAGGAAGGAGGGATGAAAGAGGAAAGAAAAAAGACTGCAGAAGGAAGGGGAAGAGAGAATGAGAAACGAGGGGGAAGAACGCAAGAGACAAGGAAGCAAATGACTCCATCACCTCCACCTAATCACCCTCTTTATCATCCTCTCAAGTTAAGGGGTAAAGTGGCCCCAGAGTTTCTCACACTCTTGTTCTTCTCTTGCAATAATTCAAGGTGGTTCTTTAATTTCGGACTAGGCTTTACTTGGAATATAAAGTTTCATTTCCTGCTAGAATACACAGCTGATTTTTTAGGGTGTTCCTCTCATCATCATCGTCATCATCATCACAGTCATCACAATCATCATCAACATCATCATCATCACTCTTACCATCATCACCATCATCATCATCATCATCTTCATCATCAATATTTTTCCTAAGGTGTACGATAGAGCCCAGAAAATACGGAAAGAGAAACCAAGATTGAGGGAGAATTTTCAACATCATGTCCAGTGAAATGGGCCAGAGACTCATTCACTCACCATTCAAGCCACCGGAATCCTGGGTCCACCTCACAGACCTGACCACGAGCACATTTTTTTTTTTTTTTCGATATTTTCCTTCATTGTTGCCCTAAATTTCGTCCGCAAAAATACAAAGCTTTATTACTTACAGTGCATGAAATATAAACCTCACATTTTACACTCGCTTTAAAAAAAATTACGAAGTGGAAAAAGATAGGCTAAAATATCAAGGATGTTATTTTTACCGGCAAAGAAAAGTAACTACTAAATAAACTGGAGTGGAAATGGGTGGAGATCATAGGTGTGTAGCGGCAACCTAGCTGAGTGTCCCCAAGTATTCCCGTTTTCTTCGTTTTCTTTTTTCCCCACGAACTACAGAAAATGGTAAAAGGATGAAAAATAAATGTTTGAAGAGACATGGTTTGTATTGAATATTTAACCCCTCCACCACCAGACGTCTCCCCTGAAGCTGAATAACACAGTCAGGGTGTAAGAAGAATGAAAAAAGCTTCAGTTTTTTCACACACAAACACACACACACACACACACACACACACACACACACACACACACACACACACACACACACACACAAAATCTCCCTCTCTTTTGAACCATCCATCCACCTATCTATCGATCTAGCTAGCTATACCTATCTATCTGTGTCTGTGTCTACCTATCGGTCTATTTATGTCTATCGGTATCAACTTATTTATCTATTTGTCAACCAGTATCTATCTATCTTTCTATCCGTCTGTCTACCGGTATACAGTATATCTATGGCAGAACATGAGGAAGCCCCAGGATAGGAATGAGAGAGAGAGAGAGAGAGAGAGAGATAGATAGAGAGAGAGAGAGAGAGAGAGAGAGAGAGAGAGAGAGAGAGAGAGAGAGAGAGAGAGAGAGAGAGATCAAAATGGGTTATGTCGCCAAGATAACTGGATTAGCTCAGTGGTATATGAACGATGGCATGGCACGTTAACCCCTTCAGCAGGAGAGGAAGGGGCCTTATTTAAATCAAAGAAAGAGGGGAAGAAAGAAGAAAAACTGAGAAAGAATGAAAAAAGAAAGAAAGGCAGAAAGAAAGAGAAGGGAAAAAGACATCATCGTACTGAAAGGGCGAAAAACAGAGGAAAATACAGAGGAAAATGAGGATAATTTATACGTATGGTGGTCAAGATTTTAGCTATAGTCCTTTTACCCTAACCTGGCCCAGATTTTCGTTCTTCTGCAGCTTATTTCACGTAGCTCAGTGGTAGACAAAAAAATAAAAATAAAAATAAAATACCACGGCTCTATCTTCTCTCCACAGGACTTCTTCGTGACTAGCATCATATTCCAGTGTTAATTTATTGCTACAACTCAGCATTCAAGATGGAGGGATGGCAATATTAGGCCAAGATAGGAAAAGACAATATTACGGCTTTACTTTCTTTCCACAGGACTTCTTCGTGACTAGCATCATATTCCAGTGTTAATCTATTGCTACAACTCAGCAACTCAGCATTCAAGACGGAGTGATGGCAATTTTAGGTTAAGTTGGAGTAAAAAGAGTAGAATTAATATATTTTAACACTATCAGTTGCACAGTGATCATTAAACATAATACCACTATGGATTTAAGACTGGAGAACTGGAGGGGAAAAAAAAAGCCACCTTCTGTTCTCCATGCTTAAAGAATCCCTTATGACTCTAAAATTAAATCTTGACTGTTTAAGTGAAAAAGAGTTACGTGAGATAGTGCTTGCATGAGTCACAGATGCCACGAATATGAGTCACGCGAACCTACTTTATCTTATCATGTTATTCTTCTTGTTGATATTCGAGGAGAGAGTTAAAAAAATAAAAATATATCCTCGCCATACCCAAGCTGGCAAACTTACAACGCTTACTGACAGGGCGACCTACCTTTACCACCAAGCCCACTCATCCCACCCACTTTTCTCCACCCATCCCACCCTTTCTCTCCCCTCCACGCACCCTGCACGGAACTAAAAAAATGAAAAAAATGTTGACAAACCATCATCACGCGCGAAATGGCCAATTACAATGCCAGTTTCCATATGTCGTTTTACAGATTGCACCGTAGTATAAGTGACATACATTAAACAGAAAATAAATATGTAAATGAAATAACTAGACAATAAAATGTCGCTGAATGCAATACTAATACTGTGATTAGGGCTAGTATTCTCGTTGGTTAAGGATGTTCCCTGACATATTTTCCTAAGCGATTTATTTTGATTATTACACCTTATTACCCATTTCCTCGTATTCTGCATAAATAACGGACAAAATTATATTAACCTGCGATATCCAAAAATAAATCGCTATGGAAAAGGTGTCAGGGAGCTTCCTTAACCAATGAGAATACGGTACAAGGAACTAACTTACCTTGATAATCCATACCTGTAGAACGGCAATTACAAAAGGTTACAGCATTACAGTCAGTACAGTAAAACCACAAAGTGAAATACCGATGAATACAGTACCAAGGCAATGAAATACCAGTCAGTACAATACCACTATCCAATAAACAGAGTGGCTAAGTCGAAATTCATCTATCTATAGCCAGACGCCTTCATCTCTTAAGGGGTGGTCACAAACAAGTCGCCTCCATCATTCCATGTCGCCCTGTCCCCTGCCATTTCGCTGCCTTCGCCCCAACTTACACCCCCCACCCCTCTCTCTCATATACCTCTCTACTCCATCCCTCCATCTCATCTCCGGTCTCCCTAATTAACACTTACCTTATTAATCAACAGTAACAGAAAGGGAATAACAAATAGTCGCAGCATAATGTTAAAAAAAAGATGCATAAAATAAGGATAATAATGATAACTAAATTCGAGTACTAATAACTACGCCTTTTTTACTCTAACTTGGCCTAAAATTGCCATCTCTCCATCTTGAAAACTGAGTTGTAACAATAGATTAACTCGATAATATGATGTTAGCAAGGAAGAAGTGCAATGAAAAGGTTGTTGAGCCATAGAATTGCTTTAGTTTGCCACAGAAACACACGGAATGATCTGAGAAAGGACGACAATCTGGGCCAAGTTAAGGTAAAAAGACTATAGCTCCTTACTCACCCTTACCTTTCTCCCCCAGGTGGTGATGGCAGGAGGGAGAGGCGGTGAGGAACAAGACCAGCCACTGTAGAGGGAGCTGACGGGGTGAGTGAAGGGGGAAGTTTTGGGGAAGCTGAGAGGGGGGAGAGGCCGTGCACAGTGGACTTGGAACCCGCGTCTGCAAAAAAGGAGTGGATGGTTAGGACGGAAACTGAAGGAGGAGAAATATATCAGATTTATTAACAGCACACATCATTTCCCCGGTGATGGAGGTCGAGAGATGTGCATTCAGAAACGTAACCATTCTATTGCTAAGGATGTGCATGAGTACGGAATGAAAAATTAAGTAACTCTGATCACTTGACGTAAATCCCAGCGTTCAGTGGGTGAAAAATAGAAGCCAACAATAAATCCCGTATTACCACATTTGGGAAGAAGGGAATCGAGGCTTGGTTACTGCTGTGCTAAAACTGAAACATTAATATCGTTCAATAAAATGAAAAGTAACATGACTGAGAAATCCCAATCACCTTGTTTATCAGAGCCGTTGTATTTGTCTGGTATTTTCGTCTGTAAAGAAGCTCCCTAACACCTCCTCTTTAGCGATTTAGTTTTTGGATACGGCTGGTTAATATCGTTTTGTAGGTTATAATGCAGTGTATGGCGATATTAGAGTGATTTTAGTAATGCAGAAGAGGATGGCAAACTGTATTAAGCAAAATAAATCGCTTAGGAAGAGGTGTTAGGGGGCTTCCTTAACCGATGAGTATACCGGCTCAAGTTACGATCATATTTCACCCAGTCCTCTACCGCAAGACCACCAGGCGTTTGCCAGGTTTGTAATAGCTACGTTTGCAAAATCGAAGCGCACGATTGAAGTGCGGACAGAGAGAGAGCAATGCGTTCAGAAATATATAACTTCTGATTCTGCTTCGTTGCTATATCATTGCGTGTTATTCATGCAATCTGTGGCGACACCGAAAAGATATAAGACGCAAAAATGAGGATGATAATGGACAGCTCGGAAAATAAATAATTAGGGAAGAGGTGTTAGAGAGCATCATTACCCAACGACAATACGGCCCCTCACTTCACAAGAGCGTGTCCCAGTAGCTCAGTAAGACGGTCCGATGATACTGAGAATAAACTGAAAAGACGTCACAGTACTGAAGGGGTTCACGGCTACTGTTCTAAACTCTTCACTCTGAGAGGTTAAAATGTCCTTCAGAAAATGTGGTGCTTGCTTACACCATCGAGGACTCAGTTTTAATACTTCCATCCATCCATCATCCAATCCTACATTGCCCCATGAGGAGCGTAGGAGCCCGGGGCTAAGCAGTTGGTCCCGACATTTAAGATGAGAGTGACCAGCCTCACTTACCCCTGAGTGGCATTACATGAGCAATCAACCCCAACCATCCCTTGGATATAAACCTTCACCGGCTCAATCCGATTGGAGCGCAATAATTACCCACTAAACTACCGGCCGCCAAAATTTGGTTATATGGTTACCACCCAGCGTAGTAAATGGTTTCCTGGTGTACAGGAAACCATTTGGCTTGTCACTCAGTGTAAAGTCACCCACAGGCAGAAGGAAGAGGAAAGAATGAAGGAAAGAAAGACAGAAGAGGAAGTGTAAAGTTACCCGTAGGCAGAAGGACAAGAAAAGAATGAAGTAAAGGAAGACGGAAGAGGATGGAAGGAATGGAGTAAGGAGAGGAAAGGGCAGACACCTGACAGCAGCACTACATTGAGTGAGTGGATGGTGACTACGGAAGCAAATTCTTTCGGCGCTATGGTGACTTCCAAGATAATGATTCCGTCGTTCTAAGTTTCTTCGGTCCTCCCTACAGTAAATTAAGCCGCACAAATTTATCAGTACGAAGGCTTTTACAATTTTTTTTTTCTTCTGGCGGACGATTTAATTCAGCGCAGAAGTCTCTAAATAAAGACATTAAAAATAATTTCAGTCAGTCCCTTCGTCACAATACTGTATCGTATATCTTAGTTTTGTTACTACCAAAGAATTTTATGAGATGAGGAGGATCATTCGTAGTGAAGAAATTAACATTCTCGTGGCGATAACTACATGATTCATCCTACGAGGCTCTCATTTTCTGCAAAGAGTTCTCTTGTATACGTTCTTGGAGAGATCTCATCATAAACATCATCCCCATCCTGATCTATTTTCCTACCTAAAGATTGGGTGGAGGAAAAAAAAAAAAATTGACAAAAGTGAATACACAGAACAGCTGAAAAGACACCATCAAAGCTTAATTTCCTTCAGCACCAGCACCAATATATCTACATGGATATATGTAAATAATGACGAATATTTGAGCACTGTTAAATATAAATGAACCTCCATCTTTCTAAAGTGAAGACAAGAACATTCCGTTGCATATTCCGGGCATTCCGTTTCACAGTGTCAGGTACATTACGTCTAACAGCGAAAAATGGCTTACTAAGAGCATCGTTCAGTGAAAAAGGGGGTTCGTCTGTTATTTTTTATTCTATTTTCTTTTCTTTTGTTATCTTCATACCTTAGGAGACACACCGCCATGCACTTCCCCCTCCCCTCTCTCTTGCCGCCTCATAATGGAACCTCCTTTTCTTATGAGTCTCTCAAATATGCATGACCTGTTCTCTTACTCACATTTTTTCCATACTGTATGATATATAACTGTTATTTTTATTTAGTTTAGAGTCTCAGCTTGATCATATATATACTGTAGATGTGGATGATATGTAAATGTTCTTTTTTGAGATTTTCCGTCGTATTTTCAAATCTGGGACCGCGAAGGTATATAGAAGCGCCCTAATTTGTGACAGTCATTAATGGAACAGTTTTCAGGAATATATGTGGTTAGCCTGCATGCCATCACAGAGCGCATCTAGCAGCGTGGCTGAGAAGCCAAACACGACTTAACTTTCATCACTGTTCATCTACAACCAGACGCCTAAATCCTAGAAGGGGTGCCAACAAACATATCGCCTCCGTGTCACCCTTTTCCTCCTTGCATCTCACACCATCCTCACTCCTATACCTCTCCACCCCATCCTTTCTGCTCATCCTCGGTCTCCCCCTCACCCTCTACATGTCCACCTCACTCTCCTAGCCAGTCTCATTCTCCATCCTCTACTCACGTGTTTCACAGATGACCGCCACAAATTAGGGGTTTTCCTATGCCTTCGCCCTCTCAGTTTCAAGACTACGACTTCTAGATCTTTCAACGCATAGACGTGAGCTACAGTGTATGACAGTTCTCAAGGTTGTGCGCGGGCTGAGGGGGACTTATATACTGCTCTTTTAATATCCAGATAATAAAATAAAAGCAGCTCGTGGGCATAATTCATCCAGTAATAATAAAAATGTAACGTTACGTATAAATTAACCCGAAATCAAAAGTCTAAACGTCCAGCCTTGTATGTTAACTCAATTATGCCGAGTTTTAATTTTCTCCTGCATGCATCTGATAAAGAAATAAAAAACTTCAACTTTAAAGCCATTCATTTCAGAGTAAGTCCATTAATAGTTTCATTTTAAATTTTTACGAGCATCTTATTAGTAACATTTTCCTTCCCTTAAAATTTTTGTAAATACCATATAAGTAAGATCTTCCTTCCTTCCTCCCCAGGTTCCACGCACAGCCATGGGGCAACTATACTAACGTCCTGTTTTTGAGTACCGACAGAAGCATGCTATATTTGGATGATTAAATGCTCCCCCAAACAAATACAGCAGTCACCCCCCTCACATCTCATCCGTTTTCTCTCATCATCTTCCTGGCACCACGTTAGGTCATTGTGGGTGAGGTGAGGGAGAGAGAGAGAGGAGGGGGAGCTAGAGGGAGACAGGTATGACGAGGAGGAGGGGCGGAGGGAAGGTATGCCCGTGGTATACTGTGGTCGTGGAAGGTGGCTACAGGTGGACGATGGCTGGCACCAGGTGAGTTGAATGGGTGGGTGGGGTCACATGGCCATGCACTCAGTCAGTCATGCACTTAAAGCCTCGTCTGCTATTAGAGTCCAGCTATGGTATTCGAACATGGTAACGGAGAATGTTTGTGAAATGAAGGTGTAGACGCAAGCAGCTGAAACACATCCCTGTTGGCAAGTTCTCCAGTGAGCTAAACATTCTGGCATCGACACCTGCCACCTGTCATGGATACACCGGTGAATAGACGTGCCAACAGGTTACCATTCATAGACAAGTATGGACGCTCGCTACACTTCCTGACCTAAGTCTGTCTGCTAAAGCACTCAGTCATAAATGGATACTTGACATCGTCAAGCAGAAAAAGAAAGCCCTTGCGTAACAAGTGCAACGACAATGAATGACATATTTTATACCCAAGTTATAGCTTTCTATATTTTCATTATTAAGGCTTTTAAAGTTATGTCACTCACCTAATATGAGTGATCCACACTTCTTGCATATTATAACAGGGAAGGTGGCCTACACATAATAGCTCTGCTTACAGCGGTTTGCGTAAATAGAGAACACAGAACATGGGTGAAGGACTGGCTTTCAGGAAAAACATATAGAACGCTATAATATTGTGCTTCTGTTGCTTCACTAGCACCTTCTGACCTTCCAGATGCTATTATCTGTGTTATATTTGTTTTTCTGACTACGCAAGTTTTTTTCTTTCTTTTTCGATGTGAAACGTGTACTTAGGATTAAGTGCTGTCCAGAGGGGCAGCGACAACGTCCACCCTTATCTATGACTGATAACGTATTGGCGTGTCATGTGCATGGCAGATGGCAGGTGTTGACAACAGAACATTTAGCTCACTAACGCACCTCTTCCTCAGTGACCTGCCAGAACCTCTCCCTTCAGTAATATTACTGTCCTATGCTGACGACTTGGCAATAGCTTCACAACACTTCAAAACTCAGCAAGCAGCAGCCTGGCTTCAGCTAAACCTACACTCACTGGAGAATCGACTCAGACAAAAGAGAATGATTGCTTCTTCAATCAAGTCAGCCATTACACTCTTCACTCCAGACAGGCATGAATCTCAAACACACGCTCAAGTTTCCCTCATCACCCAACCACTCCCACTGGAAAATAACCCAAAATTCTACGACGCATTTTGGAGACACACACATGACTTTTTCTCAGCAAACGAATAACATTAGTGAAGAGGCATCTCGCAACTCGATTCTATGACGACACCCACTGGCACTGTCTTTGGAAAACAGAATGAAACCCTGAAAACTGTTTATAAACAATTAATTAGAACAACTGTGAATTATGCTAGTCCATGCTGGGCCCAACCCTTAACAAAAGCATACATGGATAAACGTGAAAACAGCAAATAAAGCCTTAAGAACAATAACACGATGCACCAAGACCACAAAAGATCACAATACACCAAGAGATGAAAATATTTTAATCGAACATCATTCAAATATGAAAGGCACACAGTTTATTGTTTTAGCTTAAAACCCATCTCACCCCTGTAACTTCCTGTTTCATCACCCCCCGCCACAAAGAAATAAGAAACGAACAACTACCCAACACTAAACAGGGCATCTTAGCAATATTCCCTCTCCTCCATCCAACACCACATTTCACAAACACATACATAAACACGTGGCCACCACAGCCATCCAAAACCTTCAGCCAAATGGCATCCTTTATGACCCTCTACCAGACAAGCATTCGTCAGAAACCATCCTACCCAGAGAGACAAGAATACACCTTGCCAGACTGCGATGTGGTCACCACCTTTCGCTGATAAGTACGATCACGAAGTACCGTACAACTCACAAACAATCCACTCTTCCCACACTGCAGTGCTACTCCCCCCCCCACACACACACACCACGACACAATTCCGTCATACACCATACAACCACAAAGCAGACAATCCTTCAACGTAATCTCAACAAAAGACCTCTGGGAGTGATCGGTTGAAGTGGCCGGTTTCTTGCAGTTCACGACTAAGTGAGCCTGAGGTTGTATCATCATCATCAACAACAACAGCAACGAACCTGCTCTACCAGGGACTGTCCTTCACTTGCTCACGTCCACACCTTCACATCCCTCGCATTCACCCTTATCAAGCTCAAGTACTACTGGTGGATAATTAAGTGTACATGAGGCTTTGGTCATCTGGTCATGCACTAGGTCAGTCTGCGAGTCATGCACTAATTCAGTCACTCGTACACCTGCTAGTTCATTCATCATATACCTGCTAGTCATTATTCATGCACTAGGTCAATCTACTAGTCACGCACGTGTTCATCTACTTGTATACCTGCTAATCACTGTGTCATGTACTAGGTAAGTCAGTCATGCAGCACTTCAGTCACTCGTATACGTGTTAGCACACAGGTCATGCACTAGGTCAGTTTACCAGGCACGTACTAGTTCATCCTTTCACATACTTGTTAATCAAATGACCATGCACTAGGCTAGGTGGTTGGTCATGCACTCGGTGTCTCACGTATTCACCCAGCTTTCCTCATTCAGTCAGCAGATTAAATAGTTAGTCTTTTCCCCTGTCAGTAGTATTCCATGCAGGTGTGACGATATTGTAGTTAAATGCAGAGCTGGTATTATGTCTGTCTGTCATGAACTCAGTCAATACGTTATGTGCAACCCGTTTACCTGCTCAGTTATCGATCACTTACTCACTCACTCTTGCGCATAGATGAAATTGAGAAATGACTGGAAGCGGAATAAACATGAACTCAAGGACGAAATAAAAAAAGGAAGATGGTGATAAAGTAAGAACATGACTAAGAGAAGCAAGACATGTTAGTATAAATATAGGGAAGTACAATAAAATTAAAAAGGAAGAGGAAGTAAGGAGGTTATGGCAAGCAAGAGGAGTAAATGGCAATTCAGTCGGAGAGTATATGCGAGAGACAACAGGAGGAAAATGATTAGCAAACAAGAATTATATGAAGGAGTAAAAACGAACACTCAAAAGAATCAAAGGAAGTTCAAGAAGTCAGTTTGGCTTAAAACACACACACACACACACACACACACACACACACACACACACACACACACACACACACACACACACACACACACACACACACACACTAAGGATAAACTTGAATTCAGTGGAGGGGAAAAAAAAAAAAGGAGGAGGAAGATGAGGTAGGAAGAGTTAGAAAAGCATGACAAGTAGACAAGAATTCAATCAAGGAATCTCCCGTATAAATAAGATAAAGAGTTCGCGATGATGATGATGAATATGATGATGATAATGATGATGATGAAATTCTGCCCACTGACTCACTAACAGATGACCTTGACGGCGAAGAATGACAAGAAACATAAGCAAAACAAGAGAGAAAGTTTATGAATTAAAAACATTCCTAAGACCAAGGAAGAGAAGCGGAGAGGAATCCGGCTAGAAAAATGATGCATGATGTTCTAACTGCTAATCCAGCTTCATCAAATCCAACCATCCATCATCCAACCCTGTAATGAGAAGCGTAAGGGCCGCGGGTGCGTTACTTATCCAGACATTTAGGGCAAGGATGACCAGTCGCTCTACCCCAAGTGCCATTATGTGAGCAACAAAAATCTCAGCTAAGCCTTGGACGTGAAACTTTATGGGCCACATCCGGTTGTAACGCCTTAATCCACTAAATCACCTGGCGCCCATTTGTCGGTGATACTCGTATGGTTACCACCCATCATATGGCCACGTTATTTGCTGAGTTTGAGTTTGTCACCCTATGTAGAGTCGCTTGAAGGTACCAATATTGCTGTGTTAGTGGGTGGTAGTTGGATCCACTTGAGAGAAAGAGGAAGTAAAAAAAAAAAAAAAGATATGGCTAGATAGATAGACAGAGAGACATACTGAGAATATCGTTTAACTCTTTCGGTAAAGGACTGGATAGGTAAAGGGTGAAAGCGTGTAGTTAAACGGGTGCTAAATGATGTCTCTCATATGTTGAATAAAAATCGCTTGACGTTATCAAGAATAATACATAGAAGATAGCATAATACAGTTTGTTATCACCTAACGGAATAAGGCCACTCCTACAACTACAGCGCATTTACTCTCGTTTGACAAAAATCATCAACTCCTTTCAGCTCAGATGACCAAGTGTAGTCAGACTGAAGGGAAAACTTGGCTGCTAACCAAGGATACTCATTCCTACCTCACAGCTAACTCTCATCGAATCTTACATAACCACAACATAGTATTTAACTTGTGAGAGCGGTCTAGTTCCCTCTGTTGAAAATAAACAGACTCTAGTTTGCTAAATCGTGGCTGCATAAAATTCGTTGAGCCTTGTTTCTGAGGCAGGGATGACCGTCCTTAATTACCTGTCCAATCGACCCTCCAGTCTGATTTCACGAGGACATCAACTGAGCTGAAAGGGGGTTAGGGATTTTTGTAAGGCTAGAACAAATGTACTGTAACTATACTCTTTTTACCTTAACTTGATATATAATTGTCCTCTCCCCATCTTAAATACTGAACTGCGACAGAAAAATAAATACATAAAAATAACACGAATATAAAGCTAGTCAGAAAGATATGATGGAGCGGATGTAGAGCCGTGGCAATGTTTTTTTCTACCACTGAGCTACGAGAAATAAAATTGACGAAAATCTGGGCCAAGTTAAGGTGACAGAACTATAGAAAGCCTCCAGAGCAGATGAGAATATAAACTTGAGTGACCCTGAGGATGACTTTGAGGATGACACGACAACCTTGAGGATGACCTTGAGGATGACACGACCACCTTGAGGATGATCTTGAGGATGACATGACAACCTTGAGGATGACCTTGAGGATGACACGACACCCTTGAGGACGACCTTGATGATGACAAGACAGCCTTGAGGATGACCTTGAGGATGACATGACAACCTTGAGGATAACACGACAACCTTGAGGATGTCCTTGAGGATGACACGACAACCTTGCCTCGCCCTCACCCTGGGTACACACACAACCCTGCTACTCATCTCACTTCACCACCAACACCACAGACTATGACACCAGCCTTTTCACTGCAAGGACGTACTTCATAGTCTGACTCTCTGATCGATTACCTGGCTCAAGAACACTATTCATTTCAGTCATTCCTTTTTTAACATAGGCTGATGATTTACACTTCAATCTTGCAACCGCCAGACAATTACAGTATATACAGATCAGGAATAACGTCATCATCATCATCAGCAGCAGCATTTTTGTCATCATCCACTATCACCACCACCACCATCACCATAATCATCGTCACCACCACCACTACTGTCATCATCATCAGCATAAACATCACTACAACTACCACTACTACCACATCACCACCATCACCACCACCATCACTCTGTTACTCACAATTTGTAATTATGTAAGGAAAATACAGAAATAGACCATAAATACAGTACTGTGAGAAAGTATCATGATCGTACCCAGTGAGTTTGGACCATACAGCCTGGTGTTTATCAGTCTTTGGTACGAAATTCAGTCATCATCATCATCATCATCATCATCATCATCATCAATCATCATCATCCTGGTTTCAAAATACAGTCCACTCATTATCATCATCATCATCATCATCATCATCATCATCATGCCTCAATAATACCATGGCACATGTATAATTGGTGGGAGATATATGGAAACAGAAACAGGAAAAATTGAAAAAATAAAAATAAAATTACAGCGTATAAAACATAAAATAAAACTCAGCACGCACAACCCACGCATTGAAGGTGTGCGTGTGTGTGTGTGTGTGTGTGTGTGTGTGTGTGTGTGTGTGTGTTTTACTTTTTTTCATGGCTAATTGAATAATGGCGATGAATAATGCATATCCGAAGTTAATAACCGTCTGGTAAAAATCCGACACTTCATACACAAACTGTGCTAATTTTATGGCTTTGGGAGTTGAAAAGTAGAGACAATAATTAGGTTTCTACAGTATGGCGGAAACCTACTCTATTTGCCCAGCTTTCTCCCTCTCTCTCTCTCTCTCTCTCTCTTTCTTTCTCTCTCTCTCTCTCTCTCTCTCTCTCTCCGGAACATCAGAAGAATATATTACAACCTTGAATCCCATGAGTTATTTAATATTCTTTCAATCTCCAGACAATTATAATTAGCTTAAGACGAGAATTTTCGAACTAGAGGGATTAGATGTGGCCCTCGTTAACCCCTTCACTTCTAGGCCCTCTCTTAATCATAATAAAATCGTAAGGAAGTAACGTAACTGAATTAATAAAACACGTCACCAGATTACATTAAGCAACTGTAACCTCAAGCTCATCCGTGAACCCAGTGGAGTGCAGGCTGAAGGTACGTTTCTCCTGCAGTTCATATCCCTCTTTTTCTCGAATAAGGAAGGAACTAAAGGACATTCGTATAACCAGACAGCAAGCGACCACATGATGGCATCCCTCTTTAGAACCGAGTTGAAAGTCTTAATATACACCAACAACATAACGTCCTTTTCTCCACCACATTATTCTTAGTCTACCTCCCCTCCCCCTTCACACCACCCGACACTCCTCGACTGAGCTGTCACCACTAATGAGAAGAGTGTATGCGTCAGACTTATCTCCGAATCTGCTGAATATATTATCAGGACGAACACAAGTTACCCAACCTTTCACCACATTATTTTTTGTGTGCCCCTCCTTCTGCAGTGCATCCCACACTTCACCGTATGAGACCTCTATCAATCAATCAATCATTTCCTGTGGCACCCTCGGGGATGCATAGGGCCTCGATGAACCCACACCACCACATCCTATCTTGTGCTAACTCCTCAAGATCTCCCCAACACTCATCTCCAGCTTCCCGTCTCATTGTCCTCACCCACGTCTCTTTTGGCCTTCCTCTACCTCTCCTACCAAGTGCCACCCACCCTGGTGTACCTCGTACTATTCCCTGTCTCCTATACACATGTCCTAGCCACTTCCATCGTGAGAATCTAACATATTCATCGATCGGTTGCACTCCCGTTATTTCTCTAATTCTTCTATTTGGTATCCTTTCCCACCACTTAACTCCTAATATTCTTCTAAGTGCTTTATTTTCAAACACCAAGAATTTATTTTCCATAGTCACTGTGCTGTACCAAGACTCGTGTCCATAAATTAAGATACTCCTAACCATTACCTTATAAAGTTTGATTTTTGTATGCACAGAAAAATTGTTATTATTCCAAATATTTTTAAGTATTCCCATTGCCTGATTAGCCTTCTTTAACCTTTCCTCGAATTCAAAGTTCAAAGAACCATCCTTGGCTAAATAAGTACCTAAATATTTAAACCTATCAACTTGCTTTACAACCATACCTCCAATTACACATTCCTGCGCATTTTCCATATTCATATTGATTATTTCAGTTTTTCCACGATTAATAACCAAACCCACCTTGCGACCTTCACTCACCAAACAGTCCAACACTCTCTGCATCTCTTCTGGCCCATCACAAATCAAAACTATATCATCTGCATAATCTAAATCCAAAAGTTTCCTGTTCTCTCCCCAAAGTATACCTGCACCGGTTTCTGTTCCAACGCGTTTCGTAATGTAATCAATGACCAATATAAATAGTAAAGGCGATAGAACACCACCTTGAATTACTCCGGATTTGACTTCAAACGAATCACTCAGACAACCATCAACCATCACTTTACAAAATGTGTCCTTATGCATGTTCATAATGACCCTCACAAACTCCTCTGGTATTCCATAATGTCTCATGATCTTCCCCATAGTCTCTCTCGAAACACTATCAAAAGCCTTTTCAAAATCAACAAAACAAAGACTTAACGGTACTCTCATTTCATTAACTTGCTGCATCAAATGCCTAACTATAAAGATCTGATCATTACAACCACGTCCCTTTCTAAAACCAGCCTGTTCATCCCTCAGAATACCCTCAACCACCGGCTCCAACCTATTTAACAACACTCTACTGAAAACTTTCAAAGCTATCGGTGACAAAGAGATTCCCCTCCAATTACCACATTCACTCAGGTCTCCCTTCTTCGGAACTTTAACAATTACACCATTCTTCCAAAGTGATGGTAGTAACCCCGTCACCCATATCTTATTGAATAGCTTGGTCAAGATCATTATTAATCTATCCCCCTCCACTTTAAACATTTCCGGAAATAAACCATCCTCCCCTGGTGCCTTATTATTCTTTAACTGTTTTACTGCTTTCTCCACTTCTGCAAGCCTCAACTCTCCTGTTTCTATATTTAAATCTTCCTGAGCAGACAGTATATCCTCTTCTGGTGGTATTGGTCTATTAAGAACTGTCTCAAAATGCTCTTTCCATCTATTTTTAATATCTCCATCTTTGGTCAATAAATTTCCTTCCCTGTCTCTAATTGGTATTTCCTTGCGTTTACCTGCATTACCACTCAGTTCTCTAATCGATTCATATGCTATTCTTTGACTCTGTCCCCTATATACCAAATTATTCTAAGCATCCGAAGAATCTATTAGTTTGAGTTATAAATAAATAAATAAATAAAATAAATAAATTCATACATGGAACTAAATACGAAATACAAGCACTTATTCACGGTCTACCTCTCCTCCGTCGCAAAGTACCTCAAATTTCTCCACTGAATGATAAATGTATACATATCGGAAGCTGTTACTCATTAAAAAAAAAAAAAAAAAAAGACAGCCAATGATCACCCTATTCTTGGTCTACCTTTCCTTCTTGTGCAAAAAACCTACACCTCTGCACACAGGGAGACATCTGTAAATAGGAATAATATACGTATCAAGATAATATTTAGTCGTTCTGGACAGACCCCAAACAAGGCGGTTATAATTCCACCTGCATCTTCTTGGTCTTCTTCTCTTTTTTCTGTACCCCATCCTACACTCTACACTGAATGAAAAACCTATGCATCCCATCACTAACATACTAGGAGAAGCTATTAATCACGAGTTTAAAATAAAAATACATCCTTCTTCCACATTAATCCTGGGTCTACCTCTCCTCCTTCTGCAAAACACTTCACGCTCCTCCAATGAATGAAGAGTCAAGGCATCGTAATCTCTGCATCAAAGGCAATATTCGATGACTCAGGCCTGACCCAAAACAAAGCACTTAGACTTTGGACTTAGACCCGTAAAAAAGACATGCGGAGCTCAGTAACAAAGCCACTCCTACCAAGTAACAATTTCACCTTGACTGATCCCTCTAACCTCCTTCAGAACGAGGATCTTTACCCCTCCTTGCTTTGCTATTCTTCAGCTCATAAAATAGATATCATAGGCATATTCTTCGTTTTTTTTTTTTTGTACTGCTCTTCCCTTTATTTTCCCAGATATAAACTCTCACTCCTCTCAAGTCATCCACTTCAATTCGCCGCTCTTAAGTAACAACTTCACCTAGGTCAAGTAACACCACCCCTCTCAAGTAGCAAAGTTCCCTATCTCAAGTAGCATCAAGTAACCTCTAAAATCACGAATTGCACATTAATTCATCTCTCAGTAGTAACAAAACCAATTCTCTTTAATATTCACCTAAAAAACAAAAAATACCCCTCTCATATAAACCTCACATGGTGCTCTCATAAACACCATCGTCAGATTCTTACATTATTCAGAACACACACACACACACACACACACACACACACACACACACACACACACACACACACACTCACCCCTGGCACTTATCAACCTTACCCCTCTCGATCACATGCCAGTTCTTATCACCACCCTTATCGCCCTATCACCACATTTTATACCTGAATCACACTCACTTATCACGTAAAGAGGCTGCCTAATATCTCCTGCTTGATCCTTCGCTGGCACGATTTTTTAATGTATTTTTTTCCTTAGTAGTGTTGATGTAATCTTTGTGTCTATGTAGCGTAGTTATTCTTGCTATCTTCAGACGATTTTATTCAGCTCAGGAGACCAAAGAGTTTTCAAAGCTGAGTAGAATCGTCTAGGTACAGCCAGAATATAACAGACGTCATCGTACAGAAAGGATTGCATAGAGTTAATGTAACCAATGTGCCTATGTACTGTAGTTAACTTTCACTATGTTAAGGCCCATTTTAGTGTATTGTTGCCATCTCAGGACGATTTCATTCAGCTTCGGAGACTTTTTTTTTTCTTTTTCGAACTGGTGGGCTTTCATCCAGCCTTCATTAACCCCTCCATAAGTATTATTTAGCTCGGGAGAATCTTCTTTCACCGGAGGGGTTAAATGAAGCCTTCCTCAACCCCTCCAAGTTGAATGAAATCGTCTGAATCGTATCGAGAGTAAAAGGAAAACCAAGGAAAATCAGGTCATCGAACTAAGAGCGTCAAGTGGAGCTAATGTAACCTGTGTGTCTATTTGTTGTAGTTAAATTTTCTTATATCCTCCTCACTAGAATGGCGTCTGTTTATCGTTACTCTTGCTACCCGTGGGCTATTTTATTCGTAGGAGAGGCATTTTCAGCTGGAGGGGTTAGATAGGGCCTTCCATAACCCCTTCACGACAAGAGGTCACACTCCAAGTTGAATAAAATGATATGACAGCAGCAAGAGTGACATAAAAGAAACGTCATCTTAGACAGGGGATGTTAAGTGGATAAATGAATAAACTGTGTATGTTTGGATGGTGTCATGTGTGTGTGTGTGTGTGTGTGTGTGTGTGTGTGTGTGTGTGTGTGTGTGTGTGTGTGTGTGTGTGTGTGTGTGCTTCGAGTATTTTTAAGATGTTTGTGTGTGCGCCTGTGTTGTTGCTAAGTGGGCTAGGTCAGGGAGTATTATTGTGTGTACATCCTAACCTCCTTTCATTCCCCTCCTCCCTCCCTCTCCCTCTCCCCTCCCATCTCCCCTCGGCCTGCACCTCCCTCTTTCTCCTCCTCCTCCTTCTCTCTTCTCTAGTCTCCTTTTCTCTCTCCTGTTCTCTTAGCCTTCTCTTATAGCTTATTTTTCTTGTCTGCTTTCTTATTGTCTTGCCCAGATTCCATCTCTCGCTCTTCTTCCTCCTCCACTTCTTTCCTCTCTTATTGTTCTCCTCTTGTTCACGTATAACACTCCTCCCTATCCTCTCCTTCTTCCCCTTCTACTATTATTATTTTTTTTTTGCTTCTTCCCATCCCCTCCTCTCCTCTCTTCTCCTCTCCTCCTCGCCTCTCACCCAGCCTCCACATCCCTTTTCCTCCTCCTGCACATCTCGTACTTCGTACCCAGCATCCTTCCTGCTTCTCTGCTTCTCTCTCTCTCTCTCTCTCTCTCTCTCTCTCTCTCTCTCTCTCTCTCTCTCTCTCCAGCAAGCAGTCTCATGCAATCGCTTACACAAATACACAAGCAGTAGACGAGGGCACACCCAAATACATGAAATTAACACAAGCATAAAACACACACACACACACACACACACACACACACACACACACACACACACACACTGGGTAAATTTTGTACAAGCGTAACCTCGACCAAAAAAAAAAAAAATACTTTAGTAAATTATACACTCCCTTCTTTGGCTAGGTTCTCCCGTATTCATTTCTCTCTCTCTCTCTCTCTTGTCCTATTTTTTTCGTAATATTTCCTCACCTACTTCCTTCTTTCAAATAATCTTCGCGCCTTCCTTTGTTTCTTCTTCTGTCAAATACTTTTTCATCTCTTCCTCAATTCTTCCTTCTCATTATTTTTCGCCTCGTCTTTAATTCCTTAATCTTTCATGTCATCTCATATTTTTCGTTGCTTCCTTCTTCTCATCTAATTTTTCATCCCTTTCTCTCTTCATTCCTTCCTTCATATAATTTTTTTTTCCTCCCTCTCTTGACAATCTTTTCTCCCTCCCCCTTCCTCCCTAAATACTCCCACTCCCCCACTTCCCTTCCTGAATCAGCTCCCTCCCTACCTCTTCCTTTACCCTCCTCTTCTTCCTTCCTCCTCTTCCCCCTTCTCTCCTCTCCCTTCCTCTCCCTTCCCCCTTCCTCCTACTCCTTCCCCTATTTACCCCTCCTCCCTTCTCTCCCTCCTCTCATCCTCTTTTCTTCCTCTCCCCCCTACCCCTCTCTCCCCCTTGCCCCTCCCCTCCCTCGCAAGCAAGAGATAATATGATGCATTTGGAGTGTCGCTTTGAGGACAGGGTAAAGAGAGAGAGAGAGAGAGAGAGAGAGAGAGAGAGAGAGAGAGAGAATAACATCTGTGTGATAAAGATGGATGGAAAGGAGAACGGAGAGAAGGACGGAGGAAAGAGTATTTGAGAGTGGGATGGTATTAAGGGGAAGAAGGAGGAAAGGGAGTGAGGAATATCTGAGTTAGAAGGACAGAGAGAAGGAAAGGGAGAAAAGTACTGAAAGAACAATATGAGTGAGGGAGAGAGAGGAAGGAATGGGAAGAGAAAGAGATGGGACTTAGAGAGAGAAAAAGGAAAACGGAAAAAGTTTAGGGAGGGGTGAAGGTAAGGGAAGAAAAAGAGGACGTAAAAGCATAAAAAACATACTTTTGATAGAATGAAGGGAAAATATAACTGTGAGGAGAAAGTGTAAGAGGAAGGAACGAAAGATTTAAGATGAGAGACTGGACAATATAAAAAGGGAAGAAGAATGTGATGGGGGAAATCGGGGGAAGAGAATGTAAGGCAAAGAAGATGAAAGAATGTACGATAAAGGTTGAGATGGAGGTGAAAGAAGGAAGGGAGAATGTGAGAGTGAGGGAGGGAAAGAGATGAAAGAAGGATGGAGGAATAATAAGACGGGGAGAGGGACGGAGGTGAAAGAAGTATGGAAGAATGTAAAACGGAGGGAAGGAAGGGTGAAAGAAGGACGGAAAAGTGTAAGAGTGAGGGAGGAAAAGAGGTGAAAGAAGGATGGAAATATGGAAGTGGGAGAGAGGGCCGGGGGTGAAAGAAGTGTTTTTATGCAGACTGAGAGTAATGAGAGGGCAGTAATGACAGACAGAGCAGTAACGAGAGAAAAATACAAGGAAAATTTGCAGTAAAAAAAAAGTGGTAATTATTAAGAGTGTTAGTAAAATGAAAGGGTATGGAGGTGATGGGGGATGACTGTGGGACGAAGTTAGTATTGAAAAAGGGGACTATGGTCATGAATAATAACAATGATGACCGTGATGATGATGATGACGACGACGAGAGAGAGAGAGAGAGAGAGAGAGAGAGAGAGAGAGAGAGAGAGAGAGAGAGAGGAAAAGACGTGACAGGATGAGTTTGTAAGTGAGTGAGATAGTGAGGGAGGGAGAGGAAGAGATAGTGAGCTGATTAGGCCAGTGGGTTAGGGAGTCAAGAACAGTCTGTGAGAAATGCATGAGCAATACACATGAACAACACACACACACACACACACACACACACACACACACACACACACACACACACACAAGGAAACGAGTGGCAGAATAGAGAAGATGAATATGTGAAAGATGAATAATGTTAAAGGAAGGGAAGAGGGACGTATGAGAGAGTTAATAAGAAATGTAAGGAGTATCTGAAATAGCAAGACTGTAAGAGCATGATACAGGGTGTAGAAAATGAATGGAGTAAAATACTGTGAAAGAATGAGCCAATGAGACAAAACAGATGATGAATACAAACTGTGAAAGGGAATGAGATGAATAAACAAATGAGAAGGGCAGGAGAAAGCAAGAGGAACAACAACAAATGAATGGGATATGACGGGCAGTATGAGGGCACGGGGTGGGAGGCAGCGGAAGGGAAGTGAGAGAGGACAGTGAGCGACAGGGGTAGAGCACAGTGCAACCAGCAGTGACTGAGCGAGCGTGAGGGGTAACAGGACATTGAGAGGTCAGTGAATGAGGGGGCAGTGAGTGGTAAGACGGTCAGTGAGTAAGCGAGAGGGAGTAGGAGGGCAGTGGAAAGGAGGCCAGTGAGCGAGTGAGAGAGGTGCCTGCTAACAAGACTAAATATATCCCACAGGTCGGTGGGGAGAACAAGCCCGTGACGCAGAGAGAGCGGGGAGGCAGCTTAGGTGGGGGGGGCGCTCTCCTCCCACCCCCACCCCACCACAACCACAACCACAACCACAACCACAACAACAATAACAACAATACTTCGTTCTTCACTGCAGCCGCCTGTTGTAACATTGGAGGTTGGGGTTTCTGTCGGCGACCCAGCCTACCAGACACCGGTTTCTACGCTCTTTTGGGGTTTTCGCGATGTTGGTGGCAGTACGCGGGGTCGACGGAGCCTGACGTAAACAAAACCAGTTACGTCATGGAGGAGGGCGTGGCTATGGAGGAGAGAGGCGGGGCTGAGGTGAGCGGGGTGGGCTGGTCGCTCCCCTGCAGTCTTTCCTCCCTCCTCGCCATGAACTGTCGGGCGAGGGCGGAGGGTCTTGCACGACGTCTGCAAGCCAAAGTCCGACTCGGTAACGGCGGCGGCGGAGGAGGAACGTCGGCGCTGGAGCAGACGTCGCTGGTAAACCCCGGCCCGGAGGATCACTATAACTCAATGGAATGTCGCCACTCCTCCCTAGACGACCCGCAGTTGGACATGTTGGGGGACGAGTCGTTGAAGCCTATTCATGTGGTGACCTCAGAACCCACACTACACCTTTGCCTGCCCCCCCCACCCGCCTCCCTCAACCACGTCCAGGAACAGGACTCGGACGTGTATTATGACTTCGACCTGGCCAGTCCGGACGATGGAGGGGAAGCTGAGGAAGAAGCCGACGACGACGAGGCAGAAAAAGAGGGTCAGGAGGCGAGGGGAAACGGCCAGGAGAGACCCGAGAGTGGTTGCGTCACCTCCGTCACGTCGCCGGTCATGTTCGACAACGACATGGACGAGGATGAGCACGAAGATGGTGAGGGGCCGAGTGTGGGAGGGGACCTGTACCCTCCTGATGTGGAGTCCCTAGTCTGCTCTCCTGACGCCGACCTTCACGCCGTCAGACAAATCTTATCGTACACTTCCCTTCACGATGCGGTGGGGAACGGAGGGGGACGGGAGGGGAGTGAAAACGGAGAGGTGGAGGGGAATAGGGGGAGTGGTGTTGATATGAGGGAGTGTGGCGAGGAGGAGGGGGTGATGTGGGTTGCCGAGTGTGGTGGTGGTGCTGGTGCTGGCAAGGTAGGTGACAGAAGCAGCAGCAGCAGCAGCCTACACACCCATTCGAGTCCGGTGACATCGCCAGTCGCCAAGTCCGGGTCGTGTTGGTGCCACACAGCTCTGGCCAGCTCGAGCTCACCACCCGAGCAGCGCAGCACCGCACACGTCCACCCGACATCACCACCACCCTCCGTCAGTGACTACCCTAGTGCTAACGTTAGTGAGGAATGCAGTGCGTCATGCCGTGTTGAAAACTGTGTCATGATCAATAATGAAGGTCAAAGGAAAGACAAGCAAGGTCAGGGAAACACTCAACCACAGCAGGCGCAGGGGGGAGGGGCAGGGGGGGCAGGCCAGAGGTTTGTGGCCAGAGTGACACTGAGACACTCCAGCTTCGAAACGGAACTCGTACCCACGGAGGATCATGAGGCTAGTCAGGGTGGTGGTGCAAAGAGCAGGGGAAGGAGCAGGAGGTGTAGGAGCGAGGGTGAGGAGCCGGAGGACAAGGAGCTGATGATGGGTAATGACCAGGGCAACAGCAGCAGTTGTAGGGGTGATAGCATCCCTAACACTACTGCCCCCGCCACTGTGACCAGCAACCCATGGCCTATTTCTGTCTCCGAGCCGCCCCACTCGTTCCCGGACCATCACCTCTACCCGACCTCTACCCAAAACATGGAGGCCAGGGAGGAGGACGACGAGGAGGAAGAGGAGGAGGACGTGCAGGAGGAGAAAACTGAAGTGTTCTATATGGAAGACGATGAGACAGAGGAGATAGATACGCTAAACGAAGACCTGGAGCAAGATGACGCGGAGGATGAGGAGGTGAATGAAGAGGACGTGGAGGAGGAAACGATACTGACGGGCAAGTTTAAGAATATACGAGGTTACCAGGAACGAGTCAGGCGATTGTCCGACGATACAGAGGACAGGCCGCCTCCAGTCAGCGTCATAGTGTACGACGATACCCACCTGACGGAGACGAAGGAAGACAACAAGGAAGAGGAGATCGAAGAGGTAGTCAATGAGTCAGTGTCCGGCACCGAATTAGCTTCCCAGTTATCAGAGCTTCAGGTTGAGGATGTTGGGATTCAAGTGGACGCAGAAGACGCCGACGGGTCTGGGGAGGACGCCGGCACACGCTCGTCCTCGGAGGAAACGGACCCTGAGCGAATCGAGGACTTCAAGATGCGTATCAAGCGTTCCTCGTCCCTCAAGTGCGGTAAAACGCCTCCAGGAACGCCAGGTCGCAAGAAAATCGTCCGTTTCGCAGACATGCTTGGCCTCGATCTGGCCGCCGTCAGAACGTTCCTGGGCGGTGGCGTTCCTCACGTTCCTCGCTCGGCGTTCTGGGACCTGCAAGTCGAAAAGCAAGCCTCAAACGCCTCAGCCAGAGTATCCACCATGGATTACCTGCCAAATGTTCCGAGGAGGGTTCTGACACCGCTCTTCCAACAACCAGGGTGCCAACTCAACTTCCTGGAGCGCGTGAGGAACCAGAGGGTGGTGGTGGAGAGCGTGGACGTGGGTGACGACATGAGCGTGAGGGGCATCGTTCGTGTACTGAATCTGGATTACCACAAAAACGTCTGCGTCAGATACACCTTCGACCAGTGGCGAAACTTCCATGAGGTGAGTAGAGCGAGGAGTGGATGAGTAAATGAGGGACAGATGAGTAAGTGACTATAAGTAATTGGATGCATGTAAATACGGGACAGCTGAGTCACTATTAAGTAATGGACAGATGAACAGATCTAAACGAATGCACGTTAATAAGCAGCCTAATCGATGACCACTTAGATACAAGTAAATAAGAGATGCATGAATGACTGGATGCAAGTAAGAGAAAGCTGAGTAACAGGACGCATGTAAGTGAGAGATGTATGAATAACTGAATATAAGTAAGTAAAGAGATCGATGAGTAACTGGACGCATGGAGGAGTGGTTACGTAAATACCCCACTAGATTCTGTATAAAAGTAACTGGACACATGAAGTAATGGATAATCAAGCAAACGATGATGATGATGTGTAACTGGATGCATGAAGTAATGATTAAGTAAATAAGGGACTGGTGACTGGATGCGTGAGGCAGTGGATGAGTTTAGTAAGTCAGGAATAAATGGCTGAATGGACAGTCAACTCTCTTATCGTGTGGGTAGTTAAGTATACGAGTAGTAGAGCTAATATCTAAGTTTTTGTCAATGAAGGAGAGGATACCCGGTCCATTAAATAAAAGTAAATAACTGGTTCAGCAGATGGGCGAGGAAATCTTAGTGCATGATTCTACTGTTGACGAGCCAGTAAGTAAAGGGCAGCTGAATACGTGAACGATAGTCGATGTGTAATTGGATAATAGAGGTGATGGCAGCAGTGAGTCAGGTGTAAGAAGGCTGGTTTTCGGTTAGGTGATACTGAGTTATAGTTAGGTTTGGGTAGGATAATAATAAAGGACACAGTACTGCTGAGTCTTAGGTTTGGGTAGATGGATGAATAGTAAAGTAGGACTAAGTTGGATTTAGGTATACTGTACAGATGAATGGGGAGGGATGAGTTAGGTTTGGATAGGATAATAATAAAGGATAAGGTAGGGCTGAGTTACGTCTGAATAGGATAATGGGTACGATAGGGCTGAGTTAAGTTTGGGTAGGTTGATGAAGGGTACGGTAGAACTGAGTTAGATTTGGATAGAAGAACGATGATTAAGGTAGAGCTAATTTAGGCTTGGGTACATCTCAACAGGTTAGTAAATGTGCCCAAGTATAAGGCAATGTAAAGGATTAATATAAAAGAATTATTTGAAGTTATTACATGGAGTGAGTGTATTGTATGTAAGGTAGATGAATAGGTACACAGGTGGGTAGATAGTTAATAGAAAATATAGATAAAGGCATATACGGTGGAACAGATACCATATATGAATGTTTTAGTAGTCTATACGGCTAAATGAAAGCTGTTTACACCATCATGATCACGTAGGTCCATTATTTCATTTCATTCTTGCTATCTCCAACGAGTTACATTCAGCTTTAGGGAGATTTTTCGAACTGAAGAGTTAGATATCGCTTTTAGTAAGTGCTTCACTACTCCAGATCCCCCTCCTCCGAAGTTGAACAAAATCGTCTGGGGGTAACAAGAATAAAAAGAAAAATACGTCACCGAGTTGAAGAGGTTATAATTACTGTCCTTAACATGTGCATGCCGCGACCCTTATGTATGTATGTATGTAGGTATGAGCAGCTGCAAAGAAGGATAGACTGCGCGTGAATAGCGCGATATGTAAACAAATGCACAGACTAGCATGCAAATGGAACGCAGATGGTATGTCTCTGCGTGTCGCGACAAGTGAACGAAAAAAGCCAGATGAATCTGTTCAGACTTTGGTTTGGTTTGGCGTGTGAAGGCTTGAGACAGGTTAGGATGGGTTGATGATGATGATGACGTTGATTATGATGATGATTTTACGACAAGGAATGAGTGAGCTTGATTAATCTAGTTAGTACTGACTGATGTAAGATTGAGTACGACTAAAGTAGTGGTGTAAAGCTCAGTCATATACCCCGGTTATCATCAGGCGACTTAACTGAGATTAAGGGATGCTAAATGGGCTAAGAGGAACCAAAACAACTGCACCGACCGAAAAAAAATATCATGCACAAGAACCGTAGAAAAAAAGAAAGAGCATTTCATCTGGCAATAATAATAATAATAATAATAATAGTAATAATAATAATAATAATAATAAATACTACTACTACTACTACTACTACTACTAATAATAATAATAATAATAACACTCAAGTCACATACGCGAGAAGAATGTCATCCCACTCCTCAAGCAGCGTTATCATACATTCTGAGCATTTAGACCTTGACCTTCCAACCCTGAACTCCTACTGAGCTGCAGATCAACGTGTTATCAGTGTTTTATCGCCTTATCGTAGTGCTGTGGGTGATGATAGGTTGGGCAGGGCTGGTTTCGATACCCCACCTCTCTCTCTCTCTCTCTCTCTCTCTCTCTCTCTCTCTCTCTCTCTCTCACACACACACACACACACACACACACCGCTCGCTGGTGCAGTGGTAACGCTCTCGCTTGCCAACTGGTGGACGGGAGTTCGCGCCTCGCTCAGGTTGCGAAAAGTTTCACTGACGAAGTGGGTGGTTAATGTCCCCCTTGAGCAAGGGGACGGGTGTGTGCGTGTGT
>NC_136998.1:31509996-31512496 GCF_032717465.1 Coenobita brevimanus
AAAGGGAAATGACCTACAGGAAAAATACTTAAGTGAAGAGAGCCAAGTGGGAGAGACTGCGGAGGAGAAAAAAGGAGAGCAAGGAAGAAGGAAATGAGGGAAGGAAAGGAAGGAAGGAAGGAATTTGGAAGGAGGGATGGAAAGAATGAAGAAAAATACGTATGTGGGGAAGAGAGCCACAGGAAAAAAGAATGGAGATGAAAGAAAGAGAATTGAGGGAAGAATGGAAACAGGGAATGAAGGAGAGAAAAAGAAAACACGCAGGAAATGTATACTTCTGGTGGATACAGGCAAAGGGGACGAATGAAGACAGGAGGCAGAGAGAAAACGGTGATGGAAGGAAGGAGGAGCGGACGAGTGAAGAAAATGAAGGAAAAAAGGAAGGAAGGAAGGAAGAAGAGGAATGAAGGAACGAGAAAAAGAAAGAAGATGGATGTAAGAAACTATGGAAGAGAAAGAACGAAGATCGGAAGGAAAGAAGGAGGTGAGAAGATGTAGAAGAGTGAGAGAGGAAGAAAGACTGGAAGCAGAAAGAATGAAGACAAGGGTAAATCTGGAACGAGGGAGTGGAAAGAATTAAGTAAAAACATAGACAAAATGATGAGATGGAACCAAAAAAAGGAAGAAGGGGGAAAGTATATTCTGAAGAGGAATGTGGAAGGAAAGGAAGAAGTGAAAAGATAAAGGGAAGAATTAAAAGAGGGAGGAAGTGGAAGGTGAATTTATTGTTGGGGAAATTCGGGGGAGTGAATGAAATTGACACGAAAAACATGAAGAAAGGAGGTAAGATAGAAAAATAAGCACAGAATGAAAGAAAGGAATGAAACAGACAAAACAGATTTATGTATGTGAAAGCAGTGTCAAGGAATGAATAACAAAAAAATACAGAATGAAGCATAGAAATAATGAATGAATGAATGAATGAATTAAGGTGGAACGCAGAAAAGATTTAAACAGATGAAAGCAGTTACAAGAAGAGAATTACAAATATAAAAAGAATATTTGAAGAAAGAAAGGAAAGAAGATTAGAAGTATGGTGAAACAAGTTGCAAAAATGAATGAATGAATGAAAGAAGGAGGGAAGGACGGACGGAAGGATGGAAGGAAGAAATACAGAAGAACAGTGGAAGGTAGTATATGCAAGAGAGTACATTTGTATGAAAAAAAAATCAACAAAATGAAATGAATTAAGGAGAAGGGAAGAGAACACAGAGATGCATACTGATGTGAGCAAATAAATAAAGGAAGGAGGAATGAATGAACGAAGATGAGGACTTAAAAGTACTACATTCTGAGAAGAGAGAGAGGAGAAGTGGGGGAAAGATCTGAGGGGAGGAAGAGATGGAGAAATGGATCTGATGGGATGGAGGGATGGAGGACAGAATCTGAGGGGTGACAGAGATGGAGGAAAGATATCTGAGGGGAGGGAGAGATGGAGGAAACTTCTGGCAGAGGGAGGAGGGGAATTTCTTGAGGCAGGAAGAGCCTTACTTATTTTTGAGAGACTCGTGAGGTGGAGATATTTCTGTATGAATGGAGGTGGAGAGAGGGGAGAAGTGGAGGGAAGAAGGAGACGAGGAAAAGGGAAAGAGGGATGGAGGAGGAGAAGAAGAAAAAGGGAGGAGAGATGGATGAGAAGAAAAGGAAAGGAGGGATGAAGGAGAAGAGGAAAAGGGAGGAGGGATGGAAGAGAAGAAGAAAATGGGAGGAGGGATATAGATGAAAAGAAAAAAGGATGTAGGTGAGGAAGAAAAGGGGAGAAGAGGTGGAGGAGAAGAAGAAAAGAGAAGGAGGGATGAAGAAGAGGAAAAGGATATAAGGAGGTGAAGAATGGAAAGGAAAAGAAAGGCAAGAAGAGCTACAGTGAAAGAGACGAGAATTAGAGGAAACGAAGAGAGTTGTAGAGGGAGAAAAGAAGAGGAAAGGTGGGAAGAATTAGAAAGAGGAAGAGGAGAGGAAGGAGGAGAAGAGAAGAAAAGGAGAGGAGATATGAAAAGAGGAATCGTGGAGAGTAAAGGAAAAACGTATAAAGAGAGGAAGAGAGGAATGGAGGGAAGAGGAAGGGAAAAGTAAAGAAAAGTGATGCATGAAGAAGAGGAAAGAGACAGAGAGAGGACAAGTTTAGGAAAGAGATATGCAGAGAAAGGGACAGAGAAAAGAGAGGAATGGAGAGAGAGAGAGAGAGAGAGAGAGAGAGAGAGAGAGAGAGAGAGAGAGAGAGAGAGAGAGAGAGAGAGAGAGAGAGAGAGAGAGAGAGAGAGAGAAATAAAGGGAGTCCATGAATAGGTTCGATCGTGCCAGGGTAGCTCTTATATACCGCGCAAAATGCCTTGTGAGATCCAGCTGGCAAGAGAGGATAGCAACCGGCGTGCCACTCACCCACACACACACACACACACACACACACACACACACACACACACACACAACGCATCCTCACATACTTTCACACTCCACCACACACCACCACACTCCATCGTAATTTACCCTACATCACCTC